>NC_138548.1:332733245-332988245 GCF_964273705.1 Natrix helvetica | reverse complement strand
TATATCTTAGGCAGGAGTCTTAACCACTTAACCACTATATATATATTTGTTTTCGTAGATTTTCACAGGTGTAGGTATGCTGGTTTTGTTGTATTCGGGTCTTTTCCCGTGTAAGGTTGAGATTGTCTTTGCAACGTTTCGGCAGGATCTCACCTGCCATCTTCAAGCTGTGGGCTTAATTCTGTAAATCTTGTGGGGGGGGGGTGGAGTGCTAGCTTTGTTTCAGTAAGTGGAATGATTGGTTGTGTGGTTGTATCATGATTGGTAGATTGGTGCTGATTGCTGCTGGCTGTGTGTCCATTGTTGTTTCGTGTTGTAACAGCCTGGGTGGTGGGTGGGGCTCGTTTGTTGACTAGGGCTGGTTTCCAGATGTCTGGTAGGCGCGAGGTATCATCACGTTTATTCATGTTGTGGGGGTGTTTCTCTATTTTGATAGCTTCCGTAATTATTCTCTTGTTGAAGTGTTCAGTTTTGCAGATTAACCTGGTTCCTTCAAAATTAATTGCATGTCCTGCAGCTTTAAGGTGCTGGAAAAGGGAGGAAGTTTCTTTCTTTTTTTCTTACTGCATGCTTGTGTTCGGTGATGCATGCATTTATTCTCCTGTTTGTTTGTCCTATGTATGTTGTAGGGTAGATTGCGATGAAGGGTGAAAGGGGTGATCCCGTCGGTGCTCCTTCTATCTGTTTTTATCTTTGTCCATTAAGGTTGCAGGGTAGCCTGGAGATGGCGAATGAGACCTCGCGGAAACGTTGCCAAGACAATCTCAATCTTACATGGGAAAAGACCCGAATACAACAAGACCAGCATACCTACACTGTGAAAATCTACAAAAAAAAAATCTACATACATACACACACATACATACACTTTGTGGGATATATACAAACATACACACTTTCATGCTGCATTTGACTGCATTGCAAGGAATAGATTTTGGATCAAATTAGCTAATTTCATTATTGATTGGTGCCTTTTGATTTTGATAAAACTATTATATAAAATTCTGAAGAGACTTTTTAAGAAATGATCTATAATCAGACAATTTCCTGCTTACTTGGATTATCAAAAGAAGATGTATTCTTGTACCTCTGCTATTTAATTAGTAAGCTAGCAATATTGTTTCAGTGTTCAGTGCCTGCGCAGTGTGATTAAAATTGTTCTGCACACACACAGAGCCAAAAAACAAAATGGCAGTGCCTATGGCACTGCCTGGGGAACTGGTTGGGGGCGTGGCAGGCCTGGGTCACTGCCAGTTCCAGCGATCCAGGCCGCCAAACCACTACTGGTTCAGCTGAACCGATCTGAACCGGTAGGAACCCACCACTGATCTAAAGAGGTCATGCAGTCACTGATATACAACACGAATAAAATACATAATACACACAGATACAAACATATGTTTAAAGAAAGTTTAAACAAAGCTTAAACAAAGCTTTTATTTAAATATCAATTAAACTTTTTTCCAGTTAAAAGAAGTGAAAAGGTTTTTCGTGGTTGGTTTGTAGAAATTATTACTAGTTTTTGGTCAAATATTGTTATGGGGTCTCATAAGTCATGAAAAAGCAAAACTTTTATAATGAGGTTTGGCTGTGTGATGTCACAAAACATTAAACCTTTTAACTACAACAATAAAAGATAATACAAACAATACAATACAATACAATACAATACAATCTAAAAAGAAAGAAAGAATAATAGGTGCCAAGAAACAAAAAAGAAAGAAAAAATATAATTTCACTATCTCTTTAACTCCACTTAGTTAATAAATATAAAACTTAATATTCCATATTTCAACTCTCTCAATACACATCTTTTCCAGTCCAGATGTCAGCAAGTCCAGAAAGGACTCTTCCCCCCACCCCCCAAAAAAATACACACTCATTTTAACCCTGATCAAATAAATCAATTTTATGTTCCTTCTGTTTACATAAAATAGTAACTTTTAATTCATTCAAATGATCACCTCCTCTTGTCTTAAATACCTTAAAAACATTAACAAGCCTTTTTGTAAGTCCAATAGGAAGACATTTTCCCAATTGCCCTCTTGAATTTGCAGTTTTATTTCCCCCTTAAATTTCAGAGTCTCATCTGACTTTTAATAATATCCAGTAATAAATTCTTGTTTGTGCTGTTCTCCATAATCATATCAGATAGATTTTGTTCCAAATCTTTTTTCTGTAACAGCATCTTCTGGTATAACAGCTTCTTCTGTGAACAGGACATTCACAAAAACTCAAGAAATAGCTGACATTGTTGATTCAAAATCCTGTTGCCATTCCTCAACTGTATCTCTGAAAGTCATTAAAAGTTCCTTTACTGTGTCTCAAATATTGAAAATAATTTTAATTTCCTGTGAAAATGAATTTAATTTTGTAAAATTGATTTTAGTCTTAATATTCAGTCAAACTTTTTCTAAGCCCTTCATCTCTTCAAAACTTTATGTAGCCAAACATTTGTCTTGCTTTTTGCTGTTTATTTTGAATTCTTGAAGTTTATAATGATAGTTTCACTTATGGTTTCTTTACCATTTCAGTTTCATTTTCTTGTTCTAAAGCAAGCACTCAATGTTTCCAGCCTTATCATTTTGAAAGTGTATAACTTCTTCAAAGTAATTAATAAGCCATTTTGAAAGTGCTTAGTGAAAGAAATACAAATTGAGTGTCCTTTTAAAGGCTCTGACTGCAGCTAGAGCAATCTCTGTATGAGGAATCATGGAAAGGAGCTTAATGTGGGTAATCTCAAATCCTGTTTTTCTCCAGAGAAGGTTGAAGAAGCCAATCTGCTCAGCAGCTACCTGTTCTTTAGCCACAACCATGTCTTCAGTCCCTCAATTCTTCTGTGGAACTCTTCTCATTGACTGGATCTTTGAACCAGAGGTGGGTTGCTGCTGGTTCAGCCCAGTTCAGCTGAACCAGTAGTAGAATTCAAGCCTGGGTCGCAGAACTGGCAGTGACCCAGGTCTGACATGCCCCCAAACCTGTTCCCTCCCTGCCGCTTGGGCACCGCCATTTTGAATTTTAGTGACTGCGCATGCGCAGTTCATGGTAAATTGTTATGTGCATGTGCACAGAACAATTTACATTGAAAAGTGCATGCACGCGCATGGTGCACGCAGGTTGCAAACCGACAGTAACACTGGGAGCAACCCACCCCTGCTTTGAACAAGATTAATGAAATGCATTTGCATTTCATTCTAGTCAAACCATCTTGGACATTTGTTAGAGGAAAGGTATACTTCCAAAGATTACATTTTCAGCAAAAGTTGATCCTGTTTCAATCCAGCTTTACAAACAACATAAATTATTTTGGCAAATAAAAATACAAGAAATACATTTTTTTTGTTGGCAACACCATTATAAGAATGTCTGTAGTTTTATAAAGCAATTTAGCTGCAATCTAATAGGAGTCTTTTCTTCACCATAATTATATTGGCCTGCATTTTAGGTTAATGGAGATTAATATTCCTGCCAGAATGTGTTCTTTTCTTGCATTTAATCTAACACCAGATGGTTCTGAGAGAGCATTAAAGCTTCATGTTCATGACCTCCCAGAGGTTTTATCATTAGTACTTTAGCATAATTTAAGGAAGTTTTTCTGCTCAGCTTCTGATCATAAATCTTCCTAATGAGGCACTAAAGCCAAAAAAGCAAAATGCTTTAAAAAAAATAGTTCTAGTTTCATCAAATGTGTGAGAATTCACAGCACCAGATATCATTTTAAATAGTATTAGTGGAAAATGTAGAAACTAAATAGATAGGTCAACAGTTCAGTTTAGTACTAGGAGTTAGGAAATGAAAAGGGGGAGAAAAATTATTCATCCATTCATTTCTAAGGTAGGAGGCAGAGGCGCTGTTTTATTATTTATTTGCATTTGGTTTTATCTAAAATACAAAATCTCTACATGTAAAAGGCAAGATTAACTATCTTTGTATCAAATATCCTGTAGAAATCAGGCATGACAAGCTGGTGGCCCATAGGCCCGATCTGTTCTGATCTAGGCTTCCCAAAAGCACAAAGCCAACTCCTCGTCCCGATAAAACCCTTTTATTTAATTTAAAGTGAATTCCTCTCCAGCAAAGTCCCGGCCAACAGTCTTTCGAGAGATTTCACAATTACAGACCTTTAACAGGTTGGAGAGCTGCCAGGTCGATATCTTCCAAACGCCACTCTGTAGCAGACAATACGTGGCAAGAAGTCAGGAACAGATCTTCACCCTAATGAATTGAACTAATTGTCTCCTGGAAACTCCCCTCCCCTTTTGCTCCTCTTTATTCCCTATGGGAGGGGCCATTCACCATTCACATATGGCTTTACTCCTGAGATGACCACTGTTCCTTAGCTGTTCCCTTCTCCTGGCAGCTCTGTGCATGCACACACTGGGAACAGGCTCCAGGTGTTCTTCTGCTCCACTGATGTCCGACTCCAAGGCAGCTGATAACTGTCAGATGGCCCTGGACCCATCTCTGCCTCTGACCCAGACCACTCATCAGAGCCTTCCCCAGACTCCAGGACTGGCCCATGTTCCTGGCCAACCTCCTCACTGTCTGACCCTGCAACCAGTTCCGTAGGCGGGCCACAACACAATGTGTCATGTGTAGGCCATAGTCACCCTAGGTCTGCAAAAGAGAAAAACATCATGAAACATCACTGATGGCAGTGTGATGCTGCGAGTTTGACACCTGTGCTGTAGATTGTTGGGAAGTTAAACAAAATAGCTGAAATTCCGCACCCATTGCAAACTAAGGGTGTACCCACACTGATCCAGTGCTCATAACATCTTAAGTATTTCAATAACCATCCAAAGAAATTGATTGCATGTGAAGAGTGTGGCATCCTTAAATGGACTGTAGATGGTACCTGATCTTGGTATGAAGTGCTGGGTGTAAAAATGGGTGGGGCCTTTATCAAAGGCCAAAGTTGAGCTATATTTTAAATTAAATTAAATATGGTTTAGACAATTCCTCCCCTTTAAATTAAATGAAATATAGTTTATACAATCCTTAAAATCCTTAAAAAGTATAGCTTTTATTTTCAGAAAGATTGTAAGTCACATGTGATATATAGCCTAGAGCAGGGGTCTTTAAATTTGCAACTTTAAGTCTTGTGGACTTCAACTCCCAGAATTCCTCAGCCACCCATGTTGAGGCTGACCTCTGGCCCAAGAGCCAGGAGTTGTAGATCCCCATCTGACACCAAGAATTCCAATGAAACGTGCTCTCCTTAAAATGTTTAGAAATGTACTTTATAAACAAATCTATTGAAAACATATACTTAACTGGCACACATTTTATTCTTAAAAGACTGATATTAAAACGAAATAGAAAGTCTTAAGAATAATCCCAAAGGAAATGAACATCACCAAAAAATAGTCTGATCTATAATTTCTTAATCATAGGTTCTGTGTTTATTTTAAGCAGGAACAACAACAGCCAGAGAGTTTTCAAACAGCCCATCACAAAACGCTTCTAACGCTGGAAATAAACATTATATAATTATCTGTAATTAAATTCCTTATGCGTGTGTTGTGCGTGTGTATTTGCAAGCCTTTTAATAATACTTAGGTATTATTACCTAAGCACTTGAACTCACATCTCCTTTCTTGGCACATGGGAAAGGGTAGACTTATCCAAGGCAGTCTGTGCCTTTGTGTTACACCAAGGTATGATACTATCTCAATTCAAGTAACAAAAGAGGAATTTACAGGAAAAATTAGATAATGTCTATGGAGTAGATTCACTTGATGTTTCTGAGCTTGTGGATCTCAAGGAATTGGAAAGCGTTCTCTGTGATGTGAGCGCTGGACTTGTGAACTTGAGCTCATCATTCTTGGTTAGTTAAAGCAACCAGGAGAGAACTGGAAGTCGATCCTTTCTTGTAGAATGGGAAGAGCCCAATGGCCTTAATAAGTCATTGGTCTGCTTCCTCCTTAGGGCTCCTATCCTGGGTCTAGTGGAGATGGAAAACTATCCTATTTTAACCAATCTCCCCTTCCTGAAAAAGGTTGTAGAGAAAAGAGAGAGACGGGGACTAACAAAAGATCTACAGGAAGCAGATTAATGTAAAGATTTGGGCCATTCTAGTTCAGTTTACTTTATTGTCATTGCACCTTGTACAATGAAATTAAATGCGATCTTCGGTGTACAATGACAGTTCAGGTTGTGGTTGTTAAGGAATGATGTGCAGTCATTAAGCACAACATCAGGTGGTGTCTGGTTTCCTCATTGACTTGACTTATTGGAAGCTGGCAGTGAAGATCCCAAGTGGTGATGATGTGACTGTGGGAAGCTGTGACCATTGTAACTGTGTGCCGGTTGCCAAGTGCCCCAATCATGATCCTGTGACTGTGGGGACACTGCGACAGCCACAACTTCAAGGACTGGACATAAGTCTTCTTGTTGAGCCCTGTTGTAACTTTGAATGGTTGCTGAACAAGGAGCCACTAAGTGAGGACTACCTGTATAGTCAAAAGCCCTTCACTGTCTTTCATGGCTGACAAAGCATAATGATACCCCTGACGACAACAATCGAACCAAATACTTGGTGGGCTCCGTAGTGCCCTGGGGTCTCTGGCCTGCTGGCAAAACCATGTCTTCATGCTTTTTGAAAGAATGTTGGGGAGGGGGCGACAACCTTATTATTTCTGCAAGGATGATATTCCACATATATCTTCAATTCCTCTCAGTTTAAAAAGAATCCCTGCATGACATCCTCTCTTTCTCTTCCTGTCCCTCCATTTTCTCCTCCTCCTCCTCCTCCTCCTCCTCCTCCTCCTCCTCCTCCTCCTCCTCCTCCTCCTCCTCCTCCTTCCTGCAGGGATAGTAATCCATGGCTCCCCTCGGGGCCTAGCTGCCTCCTCCAGTATCTTATGAGAATGAATAAAATTGTCTGTAATAGTCTTTTCACATTTCAATCCGATTTGTTACAAGGCTATGGGATTAAACCTGAATTACCTATCATTCTTACTAATGACTTAGGTGTAAGTAGCGTAACTTTCGTTATCCTGCTAGCCTCTAAGTAAGGTTACAGTATGGCATACATCATAGTAATTTATAAAGAGGAGACGAGGCGGCTTCATTTTATGGTGATTGTATTTTCCCTAAGTATGTGGGTCCAACTGGTGGTTGCAGGGACCACTCTAATACAGTATGGCCCAGATTGTGGTTTCTCCATATCCTCTTTAACGTTTATAAGAAGCAAATGGGAGAGCTCGCTTGTCCAAAGAGTTCAGCTATCATCAACAAGCTGACGGCATCCAGCTACCGATCTTCATCTTGAATGGGAGATGTGGTAAATGTTCAAATTTAATGCCTAGGGGCTGTGAGGGCCTAAATGGGAAGAAACAGACTCAGATCCAACCCAAGGAAAGTGAAAAGGCTAATCAGAAGCTAACAGATTTTAGAAACACAACTTTGGCTCTTCATGCAATTACAATGTCCCAGAGACAATAAGATCTGTTCAATTCTCCTATCAAGGTATTTCAGGTAAAGGAACAAGATAGAGAACAGCAGATCCACATCTTTCATATACATATCTTTGTGGTGCTCCCCCTGAGGTGGAAGCAGACCAATGCATTTTAAGGCAATTGGGACCACTCCATTCTGGAAAAAGGGATCATTTGCAATCAGAATCCAACTCCCTGTTTTCTCCTGGGTGCTTTAACTAACCAGGAATGATGGGGTCAAGGTCACAAGTGCAGTGCTCACATAATAAAGCAATTCCTTGAGATATACAACTTGAAAAACATCCTCAATGAATCTTCTCTATTTTATCTATTGTTATGTTATCTATTTGTTCTGCAACAATTAGAACTACTCCAGAAAATGGGCTTAAGATACAGAAGGATCTTGACAGACTTGAACATTGGGTGCTAGCTAACAAAATGAAATTCAATGGTGAAAAGAGTTAAGGTTCTACATTCAGGCAAGATAAACCAAATGCACAGGTACACTATACGTGGTACCTTGCTCAATAGTTGTGACTGTGAGAGGGATCATGGAGTCCTAGTGGACAATCACTTAAATATGAGCCAACATTGTGCTGCAGCTGCCAAAAAAGCCAACACAGTTCTAGGCTGCATTAGCAAAGGGATTGAATCAAGATCACGTGAAGTGTTAATATCACTTTATAATCCCTTGGTAAGGCCACACTTGGAACACCACATTCAGTTTGGGTCGCCACGATGTAAAAAAGATGTGGAGACTCTAGAAAGAGTGCAGAGAAGAGCAACAAAGATGATTAGGGACTGGAGGCTAAAACATATGAAGAATAGTTGCAGGAACTTGGTATGTTTAGTTTAATGAAAAGAAGGACTAGGGGAGACATGATAGCAGTGTTCCTATATCCCAGGGTTGCCACAAAGAAGAGGGAGTCAAGCTATTCTCCAAAGCACCTGAGGGGAGAACAAGAAGCAATGAGTGGAAACTAATAAAAGAGAGAAACAACTGAGAACTAAGGAGGAATTTCCTGACAGTTAGAACAATGACTCAGTTGAACAATTTGCTTCCAGAAGTTGTGAATGCTCCAACACCGGATGTTTTTAAGAAGATGGTAGATAACCATTTGTCTGAAGTGATGTATGGTTTCCTGCCTAGGGAGGGGGTTGGACTAGTAGACCTCCAAGGTCCCTTCCAATTCTGTTATTCTATTCTAAACTCTTTTTTTTCCAAAGAATTTTATTAGTTTTTTTAACATTTATAGGGGAAAAGGTAAATGGAAAGGTATACAAATTTTGGCAGTTGCAAAGTGTGGCAGGCGCCCCCTCCCTCCAAACTCATGGAATACATCTGAGTATAAAACATTAATACATAATCATATAAAATCAGCATATTGATTCTAAAAATATTTTCAATCAGTTTATATATTGTAATATATGATCTACATATAATTTCATTACTACTTTCGGCCTGTTTATAACAATGTGATTTTCTTATTCATTTTTGTGATCTGAGCTTTCTTGGTATTGCCCCTTCTCCCCCCGCTGACAGAGCTCCGGCCCCTCCCGTGTCCTGCATAACCGTTGTAGAGTCTTCTGTTTTTTCTAGGTTCGCTTTGTTTTTTTCCATAAAGGCCTGTGCCTCTATGGATGTATTGATTCTAATTCTTGTCTCCTCCCAGAATATCAGCATACCTTCAGGCATCAACCATCTAAACCACACCCCCTTCTGGTATAATTTATTCGCCAATTGCGAATAATTTTTCCTTTTTTCCCTAATTTTCTTGGGGATCTGCTTCAGGATGGTTATTTCCCTGTCGTGGTATGTCAGTGCCTGCCCACTTTGTACACCCAGAATTTCGTCTCTTGTGCTTTTTCTAAGGAATTTAATATGGACCTCCCTGGGTACATTGTGTGTTCTGGCATAAGCTGAATTCACTCTGTAAACCAGATCTATCTCCCATTCCATCTGTTGTTTTTCTTTATGTATGTATTCAGCTAGAATGTTAGTCATAATGTCCCTTATATTTTCCCCATCTGCTTCTATGACATTTTGAAATCTAAGATAAAAGGACATTCTCTCAAATTCTGTTTTCATTTGCTGGATATCAAGTTCTTTGTTTCCCTTCTGCACTGCTTCTACCCCCCCCCCCACATCCGCCACCCCACCCTCCACAAGGTCCAGTCTCTGTGAGTTCTTATAGATTTGGACTTGGTTCTCTTTAATTTCTTCCTTCATTTCCTTTAATTGTTTCTTGATTTCTTCCTGGCCCTGTATAAGTTGCTGAAGCATTTGTTGCAAATCCATCTCTGTACTCTTAGATTGCATCAGTTCTGTGATCTTTGATTGTGTGGCAGGACTGGATGTTGCAGATGTCGGGGCAGAAGTAGCAAAGCCAGGTTTTCCAGGGGGTGGTCTTTTTGGAGACATAGTTTATAAAGTAGAGAGATCAGTCAGTATAGAGAATGGACATCTGGAGAAGTAGAGCAGACAGATGAGTCCAGGAGGCAGAAGATCCAAGCAGAAGAGAGTTTCTTTAGTCAGTCTGGCAATAGAGAGGAATTTTCCCCCCAGAGAGTTCAAGAAAATAACAATCCACAAGAGATTCTTCTGGGTGACACGGAGACAAAGACCGGAAGCCTGAATTTTAAAGGTGGAGTCAGGTTTCACAGTTCATGAAGACAACGGAAATGTGCCATCTTGCCCTGTCAGCTTTGGGCTCAGAGGCATAGTAAAGTTTTAAAAGTTCACAAAGTTCTCAGGTCATCAATAAGTTATGGAGCTAAATCCAATAAAAAATCACTTTTACAGGGGTGAGGCATCATTGGTTGGCTCTCCCCCCTCCTCCTTCCCCTGGGGGTGAGAGCAGAATTTTTCCAAGCCGCTTCCTTGAGGAGGAAAATCCCCCTCCCTCCAGCCGCGCCTCCAAGGAAATCCGAAAGTTTAACGTTTTAAATTGCTGAAAGGTCCATCAAATCAAGAAAAAGGGAATGAAGAGGGGAAGCGCCTCACCACACCGCCGCTGCTTCCTTCTATTTTTACATCGTCCGATCAGCCTGTTGCGAAGACGCGCGCGCACCCTCCGAGACTGCTCCTCGATGCCTGAAGCGAAGCGGAGGAACCCCCACCAGCTGCCGCCGATGCCAGGGTCCCCCGCCAAGCCGCTCCTTCGGCAGGACGCCTCTCCGGGGCGTCCTGTGCCCCCCAGAAGCGGGGAAGCCCACCGGGGAGCCGGAGCGGGCAAAGGACTTGCCCGTCGCCGTCAGCTGCCGGAACCGGAAGTCCGTTATTCTATTCTAAACTCTTGTTGCTTGAGTTGAGGTAGGATCAACTGAAGCCCTGTCTTGGAGAATTTTGCCCTGTGACATGTGCAAAAACAAAGGAAAGCATGATAATACAGCTATTAGCAAAACACAACGTCTAAGTAAAAACAGAAATAAAGGAATTAAGATCAGACCCCAGATCTTCAATGTGACTTGTGGCTAACTTTAACTAAATTTACATGAAAGTAAATCCAGTTAAAATCTATATGGCCTCCTTCCAACTGAATTTAAGACCAGATATGAACAGTATCTTAATAATTATACTGCACAATAACTTGCATTTCTTTACTTGAAAGCCTCTGTTATGGCATGTACACACTTACATTCTAAAATAATGGGCTGTTGGCTTTATCATTTGAGCTTCAGAAATACTGTAGTTTATAGCCTGAAAAATTTGCAAGCATTGTAGCATGAGATCCAGATGTTTTCACCCACAACAAACTGCTGATGTTTTGGGCTATCACTTTTCAATCACAGACTGCAATATTTTATTGTCATAGAAATGCAATTGTAGCTGCAGATAATCATGTCCTTAGAATTGGAAATACGCTCTGAAATTGAGCTTTGTTTGTGTCACTGCAACAAAGTCACAAGCTCCTCATCATTCCCACCCCATTTTTGTGCCTGAAGTTATGTTGGGTGAAGGTCTAACACCCTGTTTCCTAACTTTTCTTTAGCGGTCAAACTATCTCATATTTTTAAAAATCCTTTGGCCATTTTTTTTTCTTAGATTAGACAGCAAGTAGCAATCCATGTGATCTATGAACTTTCCTTCTTTTGTTGGTCCTTGGATGAGAAGAAGATGGCAACATTTTAATATGTTTCCTTTGGCTTCCTGTAGCCAGAAAATCAAATTGTTTAAAGTTTTGTTCTAGCGGCCAATTTACAACATTCCAGTGGATCATTTTTGGCAGAACTGTTTATGTTATTTGCACATCCCAAATTTCAGAGTGCTGAGGAAAGGAGAGAAAATGGAATATGTGTACACTCACACCTACTGGTCACTTAATAATGTGTTTCTGCATAGCAAGCCCCATTCCTCACCTATGAAAAGTTCACCAATGTTTTCTTCTCTTTTGGGATGGGGAGAGGTAGGAAAGAACAATTCAAGGCATAGAACATGTTTTGGACAGAACACTGATTGAAAAAGCCACTTTCTTGCACACTTGGATGTGTTTCTATCTTTCCTTGGGACTTCAGCTGGACTTGGCCCTAAAGAGATGCCTCTAGCATTTACCTGGACAAGTTATGGGGTGTGAATTACACGTTCTTTTGAGTTGGTTTTCAGGAACACTTAATAACATTCACAAATGTTTCCATAAACGGGATACAATTATTTCTGCAGCTGTGGTCCACAAAACTGAGATGAGCGTATTTAAGGAATTGACTGAAGCAGCCCACTCTTCTTTGCTCTTGCACAGCTACCCTATTCTGATTATTATTTATGAAATGCCAATAACTCTTGACTTTGGACTCACAAACATATTAACAGAAAAATAGAGTCAGAAGGGACCTTGGAGGTCTTCTAGTCTAACTCCCTGATCAATCGAACCCTATACCATTTCAGACCAATGTCTGTCCATAGTCTTCTTAAAACAACTCAAATGAAGTCTCAAAATGACCTCAGTCAGGCCAGCTTCAGGGTTGACACTTCCATTGATGGTGCACTCACAACTTCAGGGGGCAACTGGTTCCAAAGATTAATTGTCCTAACTGTCAGCAATTTTTTCCTTAGTTCTAGGCTGGTTTTCTCCTTGATTAGTTTCCATCCCTTAGTTTTTGTCTTGCCTTCAGGTGCTTTGGAGAATAGCTTGGCCCCCTCTTCTTTGTGACAGCCCTTCAAACATTGGGACATTGCTATGGTATTATCCCTAGTTCTTCTTTTCATGGTTGCTGTTGCATATTGTTGAATAAATAATAGAAAAGCTTGCAGACAAAGGGATAGAAGAAAAACAGACAAGCATGAGTTTCTGCACTAAGTTTTGTGCAAAGCTAGCAAGAGTTAGTTGAAGTTAGCTCTGTTGAGTTAGCTCTGGCTGATTCAAGAACCCACAGATATGGAGTTTGTGTGAAAGCAAACCACACAAAATGTCAGCATGGTGCTCTCATAGCCTATTTTATTTCAGGCATCATTTGTTTGATCACTTTTAAGTCTCCTGAGAACATCTCCCTTTATATTGCTGTTTTGTTTTGGTTTTTTTTTTAAACTAAGATATAGTTAGTTTTGGTTAATTGATTCACTATTTAGCTCTGTTGCTGTCAGAAAATGAAAAAAAAACAGTTTCTAAAATCAGTTTTCTTGAAATAAGCTCAAATTACCTATAAAACTATAACTCCCAGTGAAGGCTAATATGACATGTATGTTACTTCCAATATCAATGGAGATGTTTTACCACTGTATACAAGCAGCTGGAGAACGTGTGTGTGTGTGTGTGTGTGTGTGTGTGTGTGTGTAAGAAGTTGATGTAGTTGCATCACCTAGGCTTCCCATCACTATCTTATTGACTGTTATGAAACTATAAGGATGGTAATAAGTTGATTTGATTCAACCTATTATTGTCTGTCTAGATCTATCTATGTATCTCTATCCATCCAGCCAGCCATCCATCCATCCATCCATCCATCCATCCATCCATCCAGCCAGCCAGCCAGCCAGCCAGCCAGCCATCTATCCCATCCATCTATTTAATAATAATAATAATTAATAATTTTTATTTGATTAGCCGCAACCCTCTCCCGAAGGACTCGGGGCGGCGTACAATCAAAACAAATAAAAATACACATAAGACAAACATATATACAAAAAGAACAGAGACATATACATATGTGCATGGAGGAGAGTTGACTTATAAGTGAAAGGCAATTAAAAACACAATTTAAAATCCCCTTAAATAAAATTACTAAATTAAAAAACCCATCAGGAGCGATACGAAGTTATGGTTGAGCCAGGCCAGCTATTTGGAAAAGGTGGGTCTTGAGCTTGACACGGAAGGAGCAGAGGTCAGTAGTGGTCCTAATATCCAGGGGGAGGTCATTCCACAGGGCTGGGCCCGCCACAGAGAAGGCTCTGCTCCTAGGCGCCGCCCCATGGCACTGTCTGGTGGACGGCACCTGGAGAAGTTCCTCTCTGTGCGAGCGGATGGGTCGTAGGGATGTATGGGGCAGAATACGATCCCGCAGGTAACTAGGTCCTGAGCCATGGAGCGCTTTAAAGATCGTAATCAAGACCTTGAAACGCACTCGATAAACCACAGGAAGCCAGTGCAGCTCGCGCAGGAGAGGTGTCACATGGGAGTACTTGGTACTCCCCATAATCACCCGCGCGGCCGCATTCTGGACCAACTGCAGTCTCCGAGTGCATTTCAAGGGAAGCCCCATGTAGAGAGCGTTACAGTAGTCCAGGCGAGACGTCACCAGCGCATGGGTGACTGTGCGTAGGGCGTCCCGGTCCAATAGGGGGCGCAATTGGCGCACCAGACGAACCTGGTGGAACGCCCCCCTGGCCACGGCTGTCACATGTTCATCCATGGACAGCCGGGCATCCAGGAGGACGCCCAAATTGCGCGCCCGCTCCACGGGGGTGAGTTGAATGCCCCCAATGGCCAGAGATGGAATTATCTGGTTGAACCGGGGAGCCGGAACCCACAGCCACTCCGTCTTGGAAGGGTTGAGCCTCCATTCATCCATCCATCTATCTGTTTATAACTCATATTTTATTATTTTATAAATAACTCAAGGTGGCAAATATACCTAATACTTCCTCCTCCTATTTTCACCACAATAGAAACCTTGTGAAATGGCTTGTCCAATTAGAATGACTGGCTCAAAGTCCCTCCTCCCTAAAGCAGGATTAGAACTCACAATCTTCTAGTTTCTAGCCTAGTGTCTTCATTACTAAACCAAATTGGTTATCATATTACTAATGTTAACCATTTTAAACTTTAGAAGCTTTTGTTGTCTAAAAAAGGATCTAGACAACTTTTAAAGTTCTGCTAGCTTATTGCACATGTTCAAAAGGAAGAAGGATTTCTTTATAACTTGATCCTAAAACTGCTTTCCAGATACTGTCTTTCATTTGGTAGTCTGATCCCAAATAAGAATGCATAAGATTACATCTTAGACATCTTATATATTGTTCTTCATTTCTTCAAACAATGAGAAGTTTCAGAGGTGTTGTACCTAAATGACTTTGAAATGAGGCTACCAAATGCTTATTAATTCAATGTCATAAAGTACATTTTTGTACAGGTTTACAAGTTAAAGATAGATGGAAGCATAAATTGAGACATTCCAACATAGACCTTAAATTCTTTGACACCTCTCATCCCTAACCGTCAGACTACTTAGGGGTCAGTTTGCACCCAGAGATCAATTCTCTGATTATATCTTGATTATTCTCTGATGTAGCTTTCAATCCAGACCATTTCTTCTCTTTTATATAGCCACCTACCTAGGAGATGAAGAAAATAAGGATGAGTGATCTTTTCCCATCCTTCAGTAATGCTTCCTTAGTCCCTGTCAAAACACCTCACCTGCATATGATAAGCTATCAACCACTTTTGTCAAACCTTAAGAGGGATTGCCCCAAGGCGACCCACAGGGATAGAAATTTAATAAGAGAGGCTTGCTTGAATTTATCTTCATTTTTCTACCAATTTCTTTTTCTAAGGCTAATGGCAAGGTCTCTCAAACCTCTATGAAGGACTCATAAGGAAGGAGGAGGGAAAGCCCTCAGTAAACTATTGCACAGATATTAGGAGGGCTATACATTCAGGTACAACTTTAAAACATTCCTTAACCTCAATCATATCCAGAGACATCTCCTCTTCTTTGTATGTATGGCTTTAATGAAGGCTGGCTTCTGAAGCACTGAATCCAAACTCAAACAGGACTTTCAAATAAGATGTTTGAAAATCAACAACCTGGAAAGTTTCCAGCAAAGCAGTTAACAGAAATATTTCAAACTCCGGAAGAAACTGCCAGAACCTCTAGAAACCTCAATCTATTTAGTTTATCTCTGGCTGTCTGATTAGCAAGGCTATTCAGAGAAGAGAGAGCAAGCTGATAGAGCAATTTCTCATTAAGCTCATTTAAACACAGCCTGAAACCAGGCCCAAGTTACACAAAGGATCTGGAATGATTGGGAAAGTCAGTCATAGCAGTTCAAAGGATTCATCATAAATTAGGGCCAATTTCTATTATTTAAGAGCCTGAGATTATCACCAGAAAGGTACTTTTTCTGGCATTGGCTTTTTATTGGAAAGAGAAAGCATTGGAAATAATCAATAAAATATTCATTTAATCACCACTCCCACTGGTACCAAATATTTAATTTAAGGGTGTGGTGAATTGAACTGCTTTCCACTAGAAGCATTTTCACAGCTAGGATGATGCTGTTGTATCTGTTCCAAAAGATGGCTTCTATCTTTGAATGCTCTTTAATGAAAGGGTAGGATATTCAATAAGACTGGGCAGTATTGATTTTGCAACTTCTCTATGTCTCCTTCCAAGCAGGGCGGAGACACATTCCGGGCACAATTTCAACCCTTGCAGGCATCTCTTGGATTGCATCTCCAAATAGCTGTGAAATAATAGAATCGGCCAAAAAAATTCCAGCAAAAGTTTGATTAAGTGAATAAATAGGATGGAAGGAGGTCATTAAAGCTGACTAACCATTAAATGGTGAATGGGATAGATAAAATGAATGTAATGTATAAAAATGTACCTAATGTGCGAACTTTATCCAAACCTTTTAACCACATAATGGACATCCAATATGGTGAAGCGCTTTATAGCCTTAAATTGAAGATTTTCTGTAGGAGCTAGAATGGATATTAAAGGTTATCTACTCCAAATCCCCTGCTCAGTTCAAGAATACATTAAATCACCTTCATCTTGAGGTGATATTGCCATCAGTCCTGATCTGATCATTGTTAGAGAAAAGAATTCAATATGGTTCTAATCAACCATAGTTGTTAATTGTTCTACTTCACCATTCTTATTTGTCAAATTGGGGAGGTGGTGACACAAAGGCTTAATGACATTGGAACTGCCAGATACAAATAGTCTGCACTCCACTGGTTTGCATACAACTCCATGAGGCAGAGTGAGATTCTCTTGCTTGGTCCCTAGCTCCTGCCCACCCAACAGTTCAAAAGCATGCAGTATTGTAAGTAGATAAATGGGTATCACTTTGGGGGTGTGGGAAGACTAGTCATGTTCAGTGGTGAAATCCAGCAGGTTCTGACAGGTTCTGGAGAACTGGTAGCGGAAATTTTGAGTAGTTCGTAGAACTGGTAGCATAAATTTTGAGTAGTGGGGAGAACCTGCAAATGCCACCTCTGGATGGCCCCAGAGTGGGGGGGGATGGAGATTTTGCAGTATCCTTCCCCTGGAGTGGTGTAGGGATATAGAGTTTGCAGTATCCTTCCCCTGGAGTGGGATGGGAATAGAGATTTTGTAGTATCCTTCCCCTGCCATGCCCACCAAGCCTCATACCCCAAACCACACCACGC
The DNA here is from genome assembly GCF_964273705.1 of Natrix helvetica. Lineage (NCBI taxonomy): Eukaryota > Metazoa > Chordata > Lepidosauria > Squamata > Natricidae > Natrix > Natrix helvetica. Next base: position 332,970,973 of record NC_138548.1, on the reverse strand, counting down.
CCACCAAGCCACACCCACAGAACCAGTAGTAAAAAAATTTGAATTTCACCACTGGTTGTGTTCATGTGTGTGGAGAGTGGAAGCCAGCACTGGATCTGGCCAGACACGAGGTGTCATGACACAAGTTGAGGCAAGGTGAGACCGGTGGAGGAAGCTGGAAGAGCCAGCAATCTGAACACAACTAGTTAATAGGTATAAAGCTAGTTCACCCCGTCCCCCCTAGTGCACCAAGGATAAGTGCACAAGTGAACAGAATGAACTAGTAATCTAGGCTGCCAAGACTGCATTGTATGTAGCATGTGTAGCTTTTCCTGACATTTTATGCCATGCGCTAAATAAACAAGTAAATAAATATTTGTCAAAAATGCTTCTTAATATGCAGAGTCTCTTTTCTAATAATTTAAACCACTAGATGCATTATACATTTTAATGGGACAATGAAATTTCACAGCTCATTCCTATCAGATCAAAGAATCGGGATTTATGTGTTAATCCATTCTTTTGGGTTAACATTTTCTGTTACTGGTTTATTGGGTTTTTATTATTGGGGTATGTTAATGGTTTTAATTGTCTAAATGTTGTAATCTATTACCTCCTCCGTGCATGTATGTCTTTGTATATATGTATGTTTATATATGTCCTAGTGTACGCCGCCCCGAGTCCTGCCTGGAAAGGGAGCGGCTAATAAATTCAAATTTATTATTTATTATTATTATCATGTTTATAGCAACTGTTCACCTTGTTGATTGCATTCGCCCATTGATGTGTAGTTGCTCTGATCATGAGCCTCAGCGAGTTCATATTTTGCTTTCGTCATTTTACATTTGAATCTATGGGCTTATTGTTTCTTCAGTCTAGAAGTTATTTGGGAAAATATTCACGAAATCCCATGGCAGCTGGATTTTAAAGATCACTGAATTCAAAAGTTTGCCCATTAGACCCAAATTATTTTGCAGGCATCAGGCCTGATATTCTTATCTCGTGAGGCCAATTATGCACCGCTCTATTGAACAGTGATCACCCTTTTATGCAGAGGGAAAGGCCAGGTTTACCATTTGAATGCCTGCACTTTTCACTGACTTCTCCAGTTAGCTATTGACAGAGCAGTGCTTGATGTGGTGAAGTAACACCTTACAAAGTTTGATAGCTTTGCTACATGTGTAAGCTGTTAACTATGGATTCATTACAGCTGTTTCAGTACAGCAATATTATAGGCAATAATTAACAAGAGAGGAGAACCTTTCCAAGGGGAAAAGGCCCTCAAAGGTCTCCTTTTCCAGTAGAAGGATAGAAATGTTAACACATAAAACAAGTTGGACTAGATTTAGAGATCACTCTATACGAGTGCTATCTCAATCCATTTTATATGGTTACATTTGTATATTTCCAACAGAAAAGGAGACCTTTTTAGGGCCTTTCTCCATGGATGAATTATTCTCTACTTGTCCTTGAGTTAGAAGAAAACTACACTGGCATGAAATTTGTTTCCCTAATTGCCAATTTCTGTCCTGCCTTAATTGCCACTGTTCTCAGTCAGCTAAATTCCATTCAAAGTAATAGTGGCAAAGCTTAGCAGAGGTCTCCCTTTATTTATTTATCAGTACAAATATAACACAAATATAAAAAGGCAACATTAAAAATAAAAATATGGTTTTCTGCCTGCATGGTCTTCTGTGATAAGCCAAAGGACAGAAAGAGGGAGTAGTGACCTTCCTCCCATATTTAGTCATACCAGGGGTTGTAACACAAATACATACCTATTTCCCTGGCTCAACTGATAAGGAACAGAGCCCGTGGCTTAGTGGCTCCTGCCTAAGATATATACAGCCCAGGTTCAAATCCCAGTAAGGGTATGGCTAGCTGATGAGAGCTAATTAGCTCAAAATAGATCTATACTAGTCTCCCTTTATTTATTTATCAGTACAAATATAACACACACACACACACACACATATATATGTGTGTGTGTGTGTGTGTGTGTGTCTGTGTCTGTGTGTGTGTGTTTGTTGTATTTGTGCTGATAAATAAATAAAGGGAGACTAGTATAGATCTATTTCAAGCTATTTAGCTATTTAGCTCTCATCAGCTAGCCATACCCTTACTGGGATTTGAAAGTTGTAACACAAATACATAAATACATACATATGTACGTACGTACGTATATCAATGTTTGTGTTATACTTAAGTAGAAGTGAGGAAAGGACCTAGTAGTGGGATTCAAATAATTTAGCAACCGGTTCTCTGCCCTAATGACCAGCTAGGTAGACGAGGCTTGGGAGACATCACTCACATCAATGGCTGCTTTGCTTTAGCTGTTACAATGTAATTAAAGGTTAACTGGAGAGGCAGTTTCTGTAAGCAGGGCAATAAAAATTAGGCTAGAAACAACACCAGAATGTTTCCTTCCTGCCTTCCTTATAGGATTAGCCCTGTAAAGTGGAAAAAAACAAAATGAGATTTCTTCCAACAACCAGTTCTCCAAACTGCTTAGAAAGTTAACAACCGGTTCTCCCAAATAGGTGTGGACCGGCTGAATCCCACCACTGAAAGGACCCTTAGTGTCACATAAACCTTGAGAAATACTTAAATTGTGTATGTGAGTGAGTGTGAGTGTGTGTGTGTGTGTGTGTGCGTGAGAGAGAGAGAGAGAGAGAGAGAGAGAGAGAGAGAGAGAGAGAGAGAGAGAGAAAGAGAGGCAGAAATTCAAGTCAGATATGTGGTTTATCAACGGCAGATTCATCGATGGAGCTGATTGGTGGTTTCAACATCTTGTTGCTCCAAGACTGTAAAAGCTAAACCATTTCCCTGCTGCTTATTTGAAATGGTGAATAGTCATAGAATCACTGCAAGGACTACATGACAGAAACCAAACTATAGGGCCTTTTTCTGATGTTCTAATTGGCATCTATATTGGAGCATAGCCAATTTATTGCTGGGAAAATATATTTTGCAACAGATCCAATTTAGGTCTGCTGCTGGACATTCTGGAATAGCAGGGCGTTATAGTATGCTGGCTGGCAATGAGACAAAATGTACCTTCCTCCATTACTGTGGCAAATGTACAGGTGGCAAACACCTGTGGTGGGTTTCTAATTTTTTTACTACCAGTTCTCTCATGTGTGCAAGTGAGTGCATGACGCTTCTGCACATGCACAGAAACGTCCAGGTAGGTGGGTGGAGCCTCCCGTCACTGCTACTACCAGTTCACCCAATCCGGGACAAACTGGGAGCAACCCACCTCTGTTAAGGTTGTACAATTTTGAATGTGCAGGAATGCCCTTTTAGTTGCAAAGACTCTGCTGAAGCAACCATTTTCTCCCACAGGAAACATGGGAGAAAATCTTCATCATGTAGATCATCATGTAGCATAATTGTTAAGAGATTTCTGAGGCAAATGGTACTTTTGGGAGATACGTTCACAGCCTCCCAAGATTCAAGCTGGAAATCTTCACCAGCAGTTTTTCAATTCAAGTTTAGATCTTCCCTCAAGATTCTTCAAACGAGAGAGGATCAAATTGCTAGCCAACAAGTATACAATGACTAAGATAATCAGCCAAATGATTAAATTGACTGTTCAGGTTAGTCAGCGACCTGGTAAATCAGCCAATTTTAATGGGTGCAAACAAAATTGAGTTAAAAGTCAGACTAATGATGATGGACAGATCAACCATACTTCAAGCTGCCAATGAAGATATTGCTGTGATGGTTATCTTCTGCCTTTTAGAATCAATCATCAACAGTAAAATAATAGAAAAGACAGGCTTCCTAGCTCCCATCAGACGGCAATATTTAAGGGAAGGGAGTAGGAGCGTGTCTACCCTGTCTGATTTGGTAGGATGGGTAGACGTGCTTAGGGAAGAGAGGTCCTGCAGACATCCTGACCCTGTGCCCTATAAGGCTTTAAAGATGATAACCAGCATTCTTGAATTAAACTTGGAAAGAAACTCGAAACCAGGGCAGTTCATGCAGCAAAGGTGTTAACCTGTTTGCCACCTGTACTTTTGCCACAGCAATGGAGGAAGGTACATTTTGTCTCAGTGCCAGACAGCATACTATAATGTCCTGCTATTCCAAAATGTCCAGAGGCAGACCTAAATTGGATCTGTTGCAAAATATATTTTCCCAGCAATAAATTGGCTATGCTCTAACATAGATGCCAACTAGAACATCAGAAAAAGGTCCTGTGGTTTGGTTTCTGTCATGTAGGGATATGGTTGCAATGTGCTCAACATGGAGTTTTCCTTGAAGACCACCCAGAAACTTCAGCTGGTCCAGAATGCAGCAGCAGACACAATAATGGGGCTACAGGTTGTTAAGGGGCCATAGTTGCCCTCTCCCAATTTAGACTGGTCTCTAGAAGGCCAGATCCTGAAGATGAAACTCAAATACTTTGGCCACCTAATGACAAGGAAGGACTCACTGGAGAGGAGCCTAATGCTGGGAAAGATTGAGGGCAAAAGAAGAAGGGGATGGGAGAGAATGAGAAGCTGGATGGAGTCACTGAAACAGCCAGCTTGAGCTTAAATGGACTCAAGAGGATAGTATAGGACAGGAAGGCCTGGAGGAACATTGTCCATGGGGTGGGGATGGGTCGGACACAACTTCGCAATTAACAACAACAACAACAAAGTTGAAGTAGGATGCAATTACTGCTAGAGTCATCTTTATTGAACTCAATAAAGACCTGCCATCTTATTTTTCATCTCTACAGTAATATAATGTGACCAATCTCACCATCTTTCCTAAATTTTCCCCAATCCACAAAAAGAGTTTTTGAGGGAAGGGGTAGCTAGGAAACTTCAGAGATAAGAGAAAAATGAGAAAACTATTCCATGAGGATGAACTCTGTCCTGTCACAGAAATAGAGCACTAATGTGCATTTCCTTGTGGTTTTGCTGTATTTTGCATGCAACAAATTACAAATAAAATACATATTTGACTCTGGTTTCCTATCACAAGCCAAAGGAACAAGTTAGCCCTTCAATATGTTATTCCTCATGCGAGAATTTTGACCGTGCCAGGGCATTGTACACAAAGGCTGTACTCAGACAGCCTTAAATGTGTTCATTGTTTGGTGTGCAAAAGCTGTTGGCAACCCACTGTGAACCTATGAATAGCTGAAAATCTTGGAAAATAATCTTAGAAACAGCCATGTCCTCACTAAAGCAAGATATTCAAACCACAAATTTAACGTCTCCTGCAGATGGCTCCCATTTGTTTACTTACCACATTTGTTGACCACTTAAGCCCTAAATAGTTTGCAATAAAGTTACAGGAAAATGGTCCTAAAAGCAACTATGCCCTTAGCAAAACAAGAGGAAAACAAACCACAGCTATGTTCTACTGAACAAACTACAAAGGAAGAAAGCTAAACCAAAGGCTCCCAAAAAATGTTTAAATCCTCACAAACAAAATTAAGGAGAAGAGAAGGAAGGGGGGGGGATCTTTCTTTAGAAATGTTTGTGGATGCTTCAGACATATCTCAATTGCAATTGATTCTAGGAGAGTCTTCACCCAGATCTTAAGGAACCTAAGAACCCCTGCTGCTTAATTTATTGAGCCTGCTGATTACTCAATAAGGTAAAGATAAAGATTCCCCTTGCACTTATGTGCTTGTCGTTCCCGACTCTAAGGGGCAGTGCTCATCTCCATTTCAAAGCCAAAGAGCCAGTGCTGTCCGAAGACATCTCTGTGGTCATGTGGCCAGCATGACTAAACACCGAAAGGGCATGGAACACTGTTACCTTCCCACCAAAAGTGGTCCCTATTTTTCTACTTGCATTTTACATGCTTTCGAACTGCTAAGTTGGCAGAAGCTAGGACACGTAACGGGCGCTCACTCCGTTACGTGGCGCTAGGGATTCGAACCGCCAAACTACTGACCTTTCTGATCGACAAGCTCAGCGTCCTAGCCACTGCGCCACTCCATCCCTGATTACTTAATACAGGGGTGTCCAAACTTGGGAACTTTAAGACTTGTGGACTTCAACTCCCAGAATTCCCCAGCCAGCATGACTGGCTGGGGAATTCTAGGAGTTGAAGTCCACAAGTCTTAAAGTTCCCAAGTTTGGACACCCCTGACTTAATAGGAAGAAACAAATTCTGAGATATGCCAGATTGTAACATCAGACAGGTTCTATATGAAATACAGGGGCAGCCACAAAGACGAGGGAGTCAAGCTATTCTCCAAAGCACCTGAGGGTAGGACATGAAGCAATGGGTGGAAACTAATCAAGGAGAGAAGTAACCTTAATCTAAGGAGAAATTTCCTGATAGTTAGAACAATTGATCAGTGGAACAACTTTCCTCCAGAAGTTGTGAATGCTCCAACTACTGGAAGTTTTTAAGAGATTGGATAATTGTTTGTCTGAAATGCTACAGGGTTTCCTTCCTAAGCAGGATGTTGGGCTAGAAGACCTCCAAGGTCCCTTCCAACTCTGTTATTCTGTTATATTCTATTCTAAATAGAGAGACAATGAAGAAACAGACAGCAAGAGTCCAACTCCTCTAGTTTAAAGTGACTGGGGTGTGACAAGGCCAGGTTTTTCCACTTTCCAACAATAACAGTCCAAACCCATATTCATATTTTTACTGACTCCAGGATTAGTTTATATGGGCTGGCAGTAGGCAAGATGGATGGCATACTCATGCTTGTATTTCTGCGATGTGCTATGCATGTTTCAGTCACCCCATTTTGCTTGGCAACTCTGGCAAAATGCACTTTATGACCCTAGTTGGTTCCATGTGCAAGTCCTACAAGTAGCCACTTGAAAATGTAATTGCATGGTTGGCAAAGTAAGCAGAATTGGATGGAATGTTCTTTTTCCATTTTAGGAAGGAAAATATGAGTTGTTGCTTTTTAAAACATGATGGGTTAAACATTATTTTAAACAATCATTCTTGTGTATTTCCCAGTTCAAAATGATGAGAAACAATAAGTTTTTTGAAGCAATTACGTCAGTGTAAACCATGCCGTCATCAGAGTGGGTGTTAGAAATAGTAAGAGACCTCTCTGGAATGATATTAAAAAGGACTTATTAAAAGGGAATAAACTGCATTTATTACTATTGGGTAGAATTTTTGTAATTAAGACTTACCCACGGTGCTTTTTTGTTTTAGACGTTATCAATACTTGCAACTGATACTCCATTTAAACAATGGCAGATGGATATTTCTAAGTATACAGATGACAAGGGAAAAAAAAACAAGAATCAAGTATAAACTACTAGAAGATGTTAAACAAAGAGGGGATTTTGGAGACTATATTTTGATGCCTGTTGTTTGGTCTTCCTAAAAGAGTGGGTGAACTTCCAGAATAAGAGGCTACTTGATTTAAAAGGTCATGAATTAAGATTTGGATGACTATTGACAAGATTAAAGAAAATGTTGATTTCAACAACCACTTTGCTAGACCTGCCATTTTAAGAGTTTGTAATAGATATAAAACAAGGTTTTCTATGAAGATGCCTCTTTAGGTGTGTCCCCCCATTCTCTTCCCCCCCCCCCCCCGAAGCTTTTTTTTAAAAGAAAAGAAATGGTGGCAAAACCAAATTGGTGGACTTAAGGTAAAATAATATCTTTGTCAAGGTTCCAAATAGCATCCAATATAAAATCAGAGTCCGAGACAAGAGATTCCTCAAAGTTCCAATTTATTAAAAGAGCCATGTTGGCACATCTGGGAAAACCCAAATATGAAAGCTTCCAGGTTTTCCTACCCAGTTCAAAGTTCAAGATCTTGCCCCCACACCCACAAGTCCATCACATGGTCCAATCTTCCACTGCCACACTGGCAGCTTCCATCCATCCAATTCCGGCCAGGTACAGAGGCAAAGGATGACCTTGGCTTACTAGGAAGAATGTTATTATGGCTAGATATCACCCAAGTCTGTATAACGCTCCCCCCTCCCATTTTCCCACAATAGTAAATGAATAGTAGAAAGTGTGGCAGGCCTGAAGTCCAAAAGAAAAGATGACTTGCAGACCTAACAATCTTTTCATTTTGGTGATCCTATATCCTCAAGTCTAAGGAGGAGCTAGAATCAGAAGGATGTGTCTGTCACTGGATTGCATACTTAAAACTGAAAGAAATTTAAATTAAACAAAAAGAGATTGATTTTGTTAAGAATGAACTGGAAATCTTACTGTATGTTAGCGATGGACATATTATTGTTAAGGTCTATAAAAGTTCTTGAATTTAAATTTGGAAAGTGAATATGCAAAACATTGCATGATTCGGTGGGCAAAGAACTTTGGATATAATGTAAAGTTTGAATAATGGGAGAATATGTGGATGGAAATTTTAAAATTTGTACTAAATTACTGTTGAAAAGAAAAAAAATTATAAGATGATATATTGTTGGTATTTAACATCAGATAAGTCATCAAGAATGTGTAAAGGTATTTCATATGAATGTTGGAAATGCAAATGTAAAGAAGGGACGACATGCAACGACAAAAAGGTTAGTGATGACTGACATAGGCCATAAGTTGCTCATATCTACAGATAGTCCCTGACTTATAACAGCTCATTTAGAAACAGTTTGAAGTTACAATGGCACTGAAAAAAAAAGTGACTTAGGACCATTTTTCACACTTACAACCATTGCAGCATCCCTTTTGGCACATTATCAAAATTCAGACACCTGACCACTGACTCATATTTATGACGGTTGCAGTGTCCTCCTGGGGTCCTGTGATCACCTTTGTGAACTTCTGACAAGCCAAGTCAGTGGGGAAGCCAGATTCCCATTGCAATCATGTTACTAATTTAACAACTGAAGTGATTCACTTAACAACCGCGGCAAGAAAGGATATGATATGGGGTAATACTCACTTAAGAAATGTTTTACTTAGCAACAAAAATGTTGGGCTCAATTGTTGACGACTATATGTATTTTGGTTTGGTTTTTTGAGGTGCGTTCAAGTCAAGGTTCTTTTTTTAACTTCTGGTGAAAGTCTGAATAAGTCCCTGAAGTTTTCCAGGCAAGATTTTGGAAGTGGATTGTCCTTGTCTGCTTCCTGGAGCTTAGAGCCATGATTATGAACCTTTTCGGCACCAAGTGTCCAAACTGGAATGCATGTGCATGCTTGTGCATGCGTGTGCTTGCGTGTGCATGTGTGTGCATGCCAGAAACCCAAAGACCAGCTGGCCGACGTGTGCATGCTTGTTTTCAGGCCATTTTTGGGATGTTTTCAGGCTGTTTTCAGGCGATTTTTGAAATGGCTGAAAAACAGCCTGAAAAATGAAAAAAAAGGCCTGGGTTTTGGCTGTTTTTCAGGTGGTTTCTGACTGTTTTTCGGTGCTCCAGTGCCCACAAAGACCAGGGCGCATGAGATGCATGATGTGCACATCAGAAACCAGAAGAGCAGCTGGTTATGGTGTGTGTGCCCATAGAGAGGGCTCTGTGTGCCACCTCTGGCACATGGGCCATATGTTCGCCATCAAAGGCTGAGAGTAACTAGCTTTGTGCCTAAGGCAGGACTAGAACTCATGGCCTCCCAGTTTCTGGTTTATATCAAACATTACAATTATAGGCTAATCCCAACTTATTTCAATATGTATATATCCCAAACTTTTGGTGGCACATTTGCCTCTTCTCACCATGCACAATCATTTAACGTATTACCATCAATGAACTGGACAGAATTTCCCCATGGCCCGTAATTCCAATTAGCACATTTGGTGTTCAGAGATTAAGGCCAACTATGTAGTACCAAATTCTATCAGTCCAAAAACAAAGAAACACAGAAAACCTTTGTTGCCATCTAGTGGTTATTTGGATTTTTGTACTTGAGATATCATAGCCCAGCGATGGGGAACCTTTTTTGGCTCGCGTGCCACAAGTGGGGGGAGCGCAGGGGGGTCACGTGTGGGCGTGCCGCACCCATAATGCAATGTGCGACCCCCCCAGTGCGCATGCGCGCACAACGCGCAACCCCCCCATTTTTACATGCTTTTTTCGCCCTCCCTAGGTTCCAGAGGCTTTATAGGAGCCTGGGGAGGCGAAAAGAGCCTCCAGACGGTCCCTGAAGCCTCCGGGGGGGCTCTTTTCGCCCTCCCCAGGCTCCTATAAAGCCTCTGGAGCCTGGGGAAGGCGATAAATAGCTTTTAAAAAGGTGAACTCAGCTGACAGGGCAGCGCCTCGTGTGCCCTGACAAATGGCTCCGCGTGCCACTTGTGGCACACATGCCATAGGTTCGCCATCACTGTCATAGCCCAAAGTCTAATAACTTAAACCCAAGTGTGGTAATTTAACAGCGCAAGAGTGCACCCTATTTTTGAAAGTTGCGCACATGTTATTGTGTTGTGGGCCATAAGGACAGATAACTCTTTGATTAATTCACCGAGTGGTTTCTTTGTTCTGCTTTTGTCGCAAAGCAGCAGGGCCATCTCAAATTAAATTATGGTTTGGAGGATGCACCAATTTGTATCACACATATTGAACATCTTAGCCATCTTGTCATTTTCCAAAAATCTGACAGCAGCGAAAATAACATGCTGATTACTGGCTCCCAAGAAAATTGGCTTGGCAAAGTTGTAACTGTTAGAATAACTTGTAGTTGAGGTCTGAAATGGGACAAATCACCGTTTGAGCTTGATTGTTCTTACCACAAATGACTAGTCCTCTAATTTTCTCTTTTCTTCCTCCTTCAATTCTGCATAACTGATGAGCGGCATGAAAGGCCAACACTTTAACATGTTGTATTCAGTTAGACAATGGAGAGAAAGCTTTCGAAAAGCTTTTTACCTGCTAACCAAAATTTTGATTTTTCTGATATAAGGCAAAATTGAATTTGAATACTTTCATCCTCAAAAACAGTGCCGCCATCATGCATGATACACTTCTACTGAACCCATTCTTGGTCAGACAATGAGACCAGAGGTTTAGTCTTCCAAGCTTTCAAACTTGTGCTGGAACTCATCCTCAGGGAACTTCCCTCTAGCAGTGTCAAGATTCCCACCAGAGGTTACCAGCTACCCAAAATGTTATCCACTTAATGCTCTCCTTTTCAACCCCAGCCCACACTCTCCTCAGGCCATGGAATATCTCCTCTTATACTGCTAGTCCTTGACTTATGACCAGTTGCTTAGTTGGGAGCTGTGGCACAGTGGTTAGAATGCAGTACTGTAAGCTAATTCATTGTTCATCATAAGAGTTTGATCCTGACCCGCTCAAGGTTGACTCAGCTTTCCATCCTTCCGAAGTTGGTAAAATGAGGACTCAGATGTTGGAGGGGGGTTACTGACTCTGTAAACCACTTAGGTAAAGGTAAAGGTTCCCCTTACTCATATGTGCTAGTCGTTCCCGACTCTAGAGGACGGTGCTCGTCTCCGTTTTAAAGCCGAAGAGCCAGCGTTGTCCAAAGACGTCTCCGTGGTCATGTAGCCGGCATAACTAAATGCCGAAGGCACATGGAACACTGTTACTTTCCCACCAAAAGGGGTCCCTATTTTTCTACTTGCATTTTTTATGTGCTTTCAAACTGCTATATTGGCAGAAACTGGTACAAGTAACAGGAGCTCATTCCATTACACGGCACTAGGGATTAGAACTGCCGATCTTTCTGATCGACAAGCTGAGCATCTTAGCCACTGAGCCACCCTGTCCCTGTAAACCACTCAGAGAGAGAGAGCTATAAAGTACTGTGAAGCGATATATAATTGCTATTGTTATTGGGGGAGAGAGAATCCATTAGGTAAGATAAATTCACTTAACAACTGCTGCTAAAAAATGCTGAAAAATTGGATCAGGTCACATGATGCCTAAACATACAACAGCAACAACTTACCATGATCATTTCAGCCTCAATTACAGTTTTAAATCAAGGAGTACATGTATTCATCAGGCCTGTAGCTTGCAATTCCTTTGATTCTAAGGATTGGCTAACAATCCGAAGCAAGGACAGTAGCATTTATGCAGATTCCTTCCTTCAGCTGAGATATGTTTAAGTAATTTGCATGTAGCAATTGATTGACTGAATGATTGATGGTGACAGTTTAGCTTTATGTTCTTGGAACTTGTGATGTCTACATAGCCTTTGCTTCTTCAATTTTACTACAAAACATCCCTATGCAGTAGTTAGGCTGAGGCTGAGCTAGATTCTGGGTCTCCCTGGCGTTCGCCTGACAGCTGAAGTAACTCTGGCTTTGATTTCTGAAGTATGGACATTGCTATAGATTAAAGCTAAGCTATATTTCTGAAGCAAAGGTCAGTCCTACATGATATAAGCTCCCTTTCTGCTCTGTTCCCACCATTTTGTCTTTTCTGTTCAACACTGATACCAGTTGAAGACATGATGGGTTTCATGCAGGGGTGGGATTCAGCCAGTTCAGACTGGTCTGAGCGAACCAGTTGTTATGATTTTGCATAATGCGGAGAACCAGTAAAATTGACCACTGGCTAGCCCCGCCCACCCCAGCCTACCCTGCCCTGCCCTATATATTATCTTCCCTTTGCCATGAGGTCCAGCTAATCTTCATGTTTTGCCTCTACCAAAGGTAAGCATGCCGCCCACTCACCCTTCACCTCAAGTTGAAGCCCAGGGACACGCCATTCCTTGGCTCTGGCCTTGACCTGGGCCTCTGTCTGCTCAGTGCCCACCTCATCTGGTTTGGGGAATGCACCATTCCCCGGCTCCAGCCTTGCCCCATGCCTCCGCTCGCATGCTGCCGCCCCCTCTCTGGTCTCAAACTACTGAACGGTTCTTCTTACCTAAAGCACTGCAGCGGAGATCTTGCAGCCATCTCTTGCTGAGGCTTTGTCACTTGTGGAGACGCTGCATGTGGTCTCCAGGTCAGCAGCTGCTTCTCTCCACTGTGCTCTTGCTGGGAGAGAGAGCATGGCTGCTGCTTCTTTGTGCTGCACGCTTTCCGGATGGGACTTAGAGGAAAGCGGTGGCTCACAGCTGCTAAATTGCACAAGAGACGCTCTCTCTCCCAGCAAGAGCATCAGTGGAGAGGAGCAGCTGCTGCCCGGAAAGCAGAGATGGAGCGGAGCAGGCCCCAAAAGACTGCTCAGTCAACCCTTGCCGCATGGCGAAAGCCGCGCATGCACATAAGCTATGCATGCACACTCACATTTTTGGTGAACCGGTTGTTAAATGAGTTGAATCCTATCACTGGTTCATATATATATGAAATGTATATATCCAAGTCTGACAATATTTACAATGTTAAGCAAACAAAAAAAAAATCCTATTCAAAGATAGCAGAAATTTAAGTATAGTTAAAATTTTAGTTAAATTTGATGAGGTAAATTTGGTCCAATTTCATTATGTTAAAAAAAAGTCCTGAAAATCCATGTCATTATAATTCATGTTTTTCTGTGAATAGGGCTAGACCAGTGATGGCGAACCTTTTTTGGCTCGCGTGCCACAAGTGGGGGGAGCGCAGGGGGGTTGAGTGCGGGCGTGCCACACCCATAATGCAATGCGCGACCCCCCAGTGCGCATGCGCGCACAACGCGCGACCCCCCCCCCATTTTTACATGGTTTTTTTGCCCTCCCCAGGCTCCAGGGGCTTTATAGGAGCCTGGGGAGGGCGAAAAGAGCCTCCCCCGACCCCCCGGAAGCCCTCCGGAGGCTTCAGGGACTGTCCGGAGGCTTCCCTGAAGCCTTCGGAGCGCTTAAAACCACCCTCCGAGCAAATCGGAAGTGACCTCCGGGTTGCTCGGAGGGTCGTTTTAAGCGCTCTGAAGGCATCAGGGAAGCCTCGGACGGTCCCTGAAGCCTTCGGAACACTTAAAACGACTCTCCGAGCAACCTGGAGGTCACTTCCGATTTGCTAGGAGGGTGGTTTTAAGCGTTCCAAAGGCTTCAGGGACGGTCCCTGAAGCCTCCGGAGGGGCGGGGAAGGCTCTTTTCGCCCTCCCCAGGCTCCTATAAAGCCTCTGGAGCCTGGGGAAGGTGAAGAATAGCTTTTAAAAAGGTGAACCCAGCTGGCCAGTGCGCGCATGCGCGCTGGCCAGCTGACAAGGCAGCGCCTCGTGTGCCCTGATAAATGGCTCCGCGTGCCACTTGTGGCACGCGTGCCATAGGTTCGCCATCACGGGGCTAGACAATATGAATCTCCTGAGCACCAATCTGCCTACAGATACCTTCCTGTCTTCTTCTCTATTCCTTCCCTTTCTTTTTCTCATGGAATGTATTGATTTCATTCCTTGGATATCATTTGATCTGTAATGATGAAAGCCAGCTGGGAGACTTTAGGCCAATTGTCTTCTCTCAGCCCAACTCACCTCACAAGGCTGTTGTTATGGGGAACATAGGGGGAGGAAGGGATGCTAGGTGTATTCGGACATACCTCAAGAAATAAATAACACTTAGGGCCAAAGCAGGGCCTAGGTAGCACAGTGTACAGTACTGCAGGCTACTTCAGCTGACTGCTAGCTGCAGTTCAGCAGTTCAAACCTCACCAGGCTCAAGGTTGACTCAGCCTTCCATCCTTCCGAGGTGGGTAAAACGAGGACCCAAATTGTTGGGGGCAATATGCTGACTCTGTAAACCCCTTATAGAGGGCTGTAAAAGCACTATGAAGCAGTATATAAGTCTAAGTGCTATTGCTATATTATTTAACAATTACCTCAAAGCAGGTTAAAATGTGTTCTTCATTTAATATATCTACTTTTCTTGACTCACAATACATCCAAGAACAAAATGTCAAGAATTTGCAACCACAGTATATTGTATAAATATAATTGTACTGAAATAATAATATATTGAGATTTATAAATAGAGGAATAAATGATATAATTGCATCCATCTCCATGTCCAGTGCAGGAATTTGTAACAACAGTATCCCTGTCAGATGTCCATTCAGCCTCTGTTTAAATCCCTAGAATAGAGTCTTGTGGTTTGCCACTCATCTTTCCACCCAGCTTGATCTCAAATCGTTTGACATGTATTTGTCTAATATGATTGTTCAACCATTTGCCTAATTCTCTCACTGGTAGGATAAATACAGCTCAGATTTTGCCATCTTTTGTACAGAATTTCATGGGAGACTGTCAAATGCTTTGCTGAGGTTAAGGTACAATGTGTTCATTTCATTCTGTAAGCAACTGAACTGGTCACACTATGTCAAAAAGAAATTGGGTTAGTTTGTCATAAGTTGTCCTTGATAGCTTGCTGACTCTTGCTAAGCAATGCATTCTTTTCCATGAATGCAATGTTCACAAACCAAATGCTTAATAATATTTTCCAGAGCTTTGCCCAGTACTGAGTCAAGCAGATTAGTCTACAGATCCCTAGATCCTCTTCTATCCCTTTTTGTAATTTGGATAAAATCTGTCCCTCTCTGTTCCTTTGGAATTATGCCTATTCTCCGTGATTTCTCAAGAATCACAGAACGGGCTCAGCTCCATAGCTCAGTCAAGACCCTCAGATCTAATCAATCTGACCCTGGAGTTGTAGGACTTTCCTATATCCCCTCCTTAAACTTCTTGATGCCTGCTCACAAACTGACTACAAATTAAGCCAAACTAAGTGTCTGTGGAGATTCTCAGTCATCCAAGTCATAGTTGTCCCAAAGGTGCTTTTTCAAGAGAGCTTCTTTCTTCAGAACTAAAGAAGCTTCTTGGACGAGAAGCGAAATGTATTCAAGGAAAAACGAAGTCCAGTTGCCTTTTGAAAAGCACCTTTGGGACAAGCTAATTTAAGATATTCCTTTCTAAATCTAAATCTCTTCCACCATTTTGATGACAGTGATGCCCTGATGTTCTGTCTGGACCACATTTACCAGGTCCCTGATTTGTGAACTTTTTACTCTTCCTGTCCATTCTGGATAACCAAACACCAAGTAGGTTTTCCTTTTGTAGGCAGGACTTTATGTTCATCTGGTTTTCATTGATAAACCTTTTATATGAAGTCTTCACTGAAACTTTCCTTCATACTCAACATCTGGTAAATCCACTGGTGTTTGGTTGAAAAAAAGGGCAGTTTTATCATTTTTCCAGTCTCTTGAGTTGAAGGGAGACAGTGGCAGATTTGTGCCAATTTCACCAGTTGCCAAAAAATAAAAAAGATAAAAACAATTAACTCTCACTAGGGAGCTTGTGAAAAAGAAAGGAAGGGGAAAAAAGAATTACAAAATTGCTGTTATGCAACGCGAGGTCCGTTGTCAATAAGGCCCCCCTCATTCATGATCTTATTTTGGAGGGGGAGCCGGACCTCGCAGGAATAACCGAGACCTGGTTGGGCTCCGAGGGAGGTTTACCCCTCGTTGAATTGTGCCCACCAGGTTATCGAGCATTTCATCAGCCTCGGGCCCAGGGGAGGGGCGGCGGGGTAGCAGTGATTATTCGGGAAGACCTTGAGCCGAGAGAGTTCACCGTGCCACAGACAGCCGGGTGTGAGTCCCTTGTCGTGAGATGGGGCCCAGGGAGGCAGTTGGGCCTGCTGATAGTATACCTGGATCCTCGCTATACGTCAGCGGCCCTGCCTGAACTCCTTGAGCTGATCTCATCGGTGGCGATTGAGACCCCCAATCTTATAGTGATGGGGGATTTCAATCTGCCGTCGATGGGAGAAGCGTCTGAGGGGGTTCGGGAGTTCATGGCTTCCATGACAGCCATGGACCTGACCCAGTTAATTCAGGGCCCTACTCACGAGGGAGGTCACACGCTGGACCTTGTTTTTGTCTCAGGCCGGTGGATGAGTGATCAGGGAATAGGGGACTTAGCCATTACTCCCCTGTCATGGTCGGATCACTATCTTCTCCGGCTGGACTTCCCTGGTGCTACCCCACACCGCGAGGAGGCGGAACCGGAAGGTATTAGATGGTTCCGCCCCAAGCGCCTGTTGGATCCAGATAGGTTCCAGACGGAGCTTGGGCCACCTCCTGTGGATTTGACCCGCCCCCGAGTGGAGGACCTGGTAGACGCATGGAATAGTGCGACTACCGGGGCCCTGGACCGGGTGGCGCCTTTGCGGCCTCTCCTGCGGCGACGAACCACCCTGGCCCCCTGGTTTACCGAGGAGCTAAGGGTGATGAAACGCCAAAGGAGACGCCTAGAGAGTCGTTGGAGATCCTCTCGTTCCGAATCTGACCGAGCACAGGCACGAGCCTACTTGAGGACGTACCTTGTGGCATTAAGAGCGGCCAAACGTCAACATTGCGCCGCCCTTATTGCGTCTGCAGATAACCGCCCTGCCGCCTTGTTTCGGGTGACTCGCTCCCTCTTGTTTGAGAGGCCGCGGGAAGCCCCTTTACAGGGCAGAGCAGAGGAGTTTGGGAAATATCTACATGACAAAGTCGCTCAAATCCGGACGGGATGGACCCCCTTCAGTGGTTCAGTAGAGACGCCCGTGGCGAGTCTTGAGGGTCCGCTCTGGGAGGAGTTTGATTCGGTTGCCATCGAGGATTTGGACAGGTTGCGTGGACGTCTGCGACCCACCACATGTTTATTGGACCCGTGTCCCTCCTGGCTTGTACTGGCATCCTGGGAGGTTACACGTGACTGGCTCCTGGTCCTAGTGAACACTTCGTTGGGTGAGGGGTCTCTACCAGCCACCTTGAAAGAGGCGGTGGTGAGACCCCTGCTCAAGAAGTCCTCCCTGGACCCGACGGACCTAGTCAATTACCGTCCAGTCTCCAACCTTCCTTTTTTAGCGAAGGTTGTAGAGAGTGTGGTGGTACAGCAGTTCCCACGCCACCTGGAGGAAAATGATTATCTAGACCCGCGCCAGTCCGGCTTCCGACCCGGGCACAGCACGGAGACGGCCTTGGTCGCATTGGTGGATGATCTCTGGCGGGCCAGAGATAGGGGTTGTTCCTCTATCCTGGTCCTATTAGACCTCTCGGCGGCTTTCGATACCATCGACCATGGTATCCTGTTGCACCGGCTGGAGGGGCTGGGAGTCAGGGGCACCGTTTTACGGTGGTTTGGCTCCTACCTCACTGACCGGACGCAACGTGTGTTGGCAGGGGAGCAGAGATCGACCCGGAGGCCTCTCACATGTGGAGTGCCACAGGGTTCGGTACTCTCGCCTCTCCTGTTCAACACATACATGAAACCGCTGGGCGAGATCATCCGTGGTTTTGGGGTGGGATATCATCTGTATGCTGATGACACTCAGCTATACATCTCCACCCCAAACCACCCCAATGAGGCCATCGAAGTGATGTCCCGGTGTTTGGAGGCCGTACGGATCTGGATGGATGGCAACCGACTGAAACTCAACCCTTCCAAGACGGAGTGGCTGTGGCTTCCGGCGCCCCGGTTCAACCAGGTGTTTCCATCTCTGGCCATTGGGGGCGTGCAATTAGCCCCTATGGAACAGGTGCGCAATTTGGGCGTCCTCCTGGATGCCCGGCTGTCCATGGATGACCATGTAACAGCCGTGGCAAGGGGGGCGTTCCATCAGGTTCGCCTGATGCGCCAATTGCGCCCCTTATTGGACCGGGATGCCCTACGCACAGTCACCCATGCGCTGGTGACGTCTCGCCTGGACTACTGCAATGCTCTCTACATGGGGCTTCCTTTGAGATGCACTCGGAGACTACAGTTGGTCCAGAACGCGGCCGCGCGGGTGATCATGGGGAGGACTAGATTCTCCCCTGTAACACCTCTCCTGCGCGAGCTGCACTGGCTTCCTGTGGTCTACCGAGTGCGTTTCAAGGTCTTGATTATGATCTTTAAAGCGCTTCATGGCACAGGGCCTAGTTACATGCAGGATCGCATCCTGCCCCACACATCCCTACGACCAATCCGCTCTCACAGAGAGGGACTTCTCCGGGTGCCGACCGCCAAACAGTGTCGGGGGGCGACACCCAGGAGCAGAGCCTTCTCTGTGATGGGCCCAGCCCTGTGGAATGACCTCCCCCGGGACATCAGGATTACTTCCGATCTCCGCTCCTTCCGTGTACAACTGAAGACCCACCTCTTCCAACTATCTGGCCTGGCTCAACCGTAATTTTCTCGTATCCCTCCTGACTGTCTGTTTTTAATATTTTGAATTTGGATTGTACATGGGGTTTTATAATTAGGGTATTTTAATGGTTTTTAATTGTCTATGTATTGTATCTGTTAACCTCCTCCGAACATGTGTGTCTATGTACTTATGTATGTCATGGATTTATGTAAATGTTATATGTTTTTTACTCCATTGTACGCCGCCCCGAGTCCTATTCGGAAAGGGAGCGGCTAATAAATTTAAATTATTATTATTATTATTATTATTATTATTATTATTATTATTATTATTATTATTATTATTATTATTATTATGTAGCTAACATCTTCCCTAAACACCTCTTCAGTATGCTTAACTAATCTCCTTCTGTCACACTGAACAAATAATAATAATTTGGAGGAAAACTATGGGCCACAATCAAGATTGCTGCACTCTATATGTAGAGTAAACTATACCTCTAATTTAATGTAAAGAGAAGAGTGGATTAAAATGAAGAATTGTGACCTGAAGAAAAATACTTAATGTGAATCCAGTGAAAATGTTGCTTCTGTGTTAACTAGAAGGTCAGCCTTATAAACAAGGGGAAGGAGAAATTATTGTGTGGCTTTTGTTCTATGACAAGAAGAAGCAAAACTGAGCTAATTCCTAATTTCTGGCCCATGACAGTAATTACGATTCTGTATAAACAGTCTCCCATGCAATTCTAAAATTGCATTCGTGTGAAAGGATTTTGTTCAGTCAGGTTGTATATACTGAGGTACAGGGAGTTCAGAGAACAACCAACATAGATTCAGTTTATAGGCAATATTTTATCTGGTTTCAAGGGGACTCAAATCATTTAAAACCAGTGGTGGGATTCAGCCAGTTCTCACCTATTTGGGAGACCCGGTTGTTAACTTTCTAAGCAGTTCGGAGAACCAGTTGTTGGAAGAAATCTCATTTTGTTTTTTTTCCCACTTTACAGAGCTAATCCTGTAAGGAAGGCAGGAAGGAAACCTGTTTCTAGCTAATCTTTATTGCCCTGCTACACAAAAACTGCCTCTCTAGTTAACCCTTATTACATTGTAACAGCTAAGGTGAAGCGACCATCGACGTGTGCGACATTGAGTTGGCCATGCCCACACAGTCACATGACCACCAAGCCACACCTACCCAGCTGCTCATTAGGGCAGAAAATCAGTTGTTAAATTATTTGAATCCCACCACTGCTTAAAACAAAGACACCAGTGTGAGTTAAAACACAAAGGCATTAAAAACTATTTTGATTTCCTTTATCTCTCTCTCTCTCTCTCTCTTTCTCTCTCTCCCCCGCCCCCCGGGGAGCTGTGTGGTAGAATATTGGCTTATTTCTTTACCCAAAAATTCTTCATTCTATGGAAATCAAACAATGAAGCATTTTTTTACTAACATTTTCTCAAGGAAATGTAAAAGCAGCATGTAATATATTCCCGTGCTTCATTTTATTATTCTTGTTGTTTTCTGCTAAGAGTTTATCTTAGGGATAGACCATTTTCCCCATGAGGTAGTTAGATAGACATACCAACACAGAAACCAGTGCTTTTTAATTTGTTCCATTATATTTCTCCATCATTTTTTTTTATCTCCAGACAGAAATATTGAGTATTTATTATAAACTGCCCAAAGTCATTTAGTTGGGATGGATGGTTTATAATTGATGTGATGATAGATGAGAGAGAGAGAGTGAGTGAGTGAGGAAGGGAGGTAGGGAGGTAGGGAGGTAGGGAGGTAGAACAACCATTTAAATATGAGCCAGCAGTGTGCAGCAACTGCCAAAAAAGCCAACACAGTTCTAGGCTGCATCAACAGAGCGATAGAATCAAGATCACGTGAAGTGTTAATACCACTTTATGTTGGCTTGGTAAGGCCATACTTGGAATACTGCATTCAGTTTTGGTCGCCACAATGTAGAAAAGATGGTGAGACTCTAGAAAGAGTGCAGAGAAGAGCAACAAAGATGATATGGGGACTGGAGACTAAAACATATGAAGAACGGTTGCAGGAATTGGGTATGTCTAGTTTAATGAAAAGAAGGACTAGGGGAGACATGACAGCAGTCTTCCAATATCTCAGGGGTTGCTACAAAGAAGAGGGAGTCAAACTATTCTCCAAGGCATCTGAGGGTAGAACAAGAAGCAATGGGTGGAAACTAATCAAGGAGAGAAGCAACTTAGAACTGAGGAGAAATGTCCCGACTTTTAGAACAATTAATCAGTGGAACAACTTGCCTCTAGAAGTTACGAATGTTCCAATACTTTTTAAATAAGTTTTTAAAGAAGATGTTAGATAACCATTTGTCTGAAGTGGTGTAGGGTTTCCTGCCTAAACAAGGGGTTGAACAAGAAGACCTCCGAGGTCCCTTCCAACACTGTTGGATTCTGTTCTATTCTGTTCTATCCTATCCTGTCCTATCCTATCCTATCCTATCCTATCCTACTCTACTCTACTCTACTCTACTCTACTCTACTCTACTCTACTCTACTCTATTCTATTCTATTCTATTCTATTCTATTCTACTCTACTCTACACAGACAGACAGACAGATATAAATTCAAAGACCATGAGGTGGGGACAGGAAACAACTGCAGAAACACCCCCTTAGCTGCTTCCATAAGAAAACTCTAGAAAGCACCTTTATTCCCTTACTTCCATGGCTAGCTCTATCGCAGAGTGCAAATGGAAGCTGGGAAAAGTATTTTCTATTTTTTTCCAATACATTTTTATTAATAGTTTTACAAAGAACATTAAAAAAACAGAAACTAATAAAGAGTAGAGGAAGCAAAGAAAGAAAATAAAGCAAAAATATGGAGAGAATAATGAAAGAAGTTGAAGAGGCTTCTGGTTTCCTTTGCAGAAAATATAAATACAATTACAAAGTTATTGCTTATTTTATGATTACAAAAAATATCACAATGAATATCATTTTTCAGTGTTTTTTTTCCTAACCAAACCACAGATAACGAGTGAGCTTTTTCCCATTTCATGCAAAAAGTCTATCAGAGGTTTCCAGTCAGCTGTAAATTTAGATACTGTTTTTTTTCCCTCTGATCAAAGAAAGTAATTTAGTCATCTCTGCACATTCCATTGTCTTCATCAAAAGTTCCTCTGTTGTGGATAGTGTCAAACCTTTCCACTTTTGACTGGAAAAGGAACACTTGACTATATGATTATCCTATCAACCATATGGAAGTAATTAAAGACTACTTTTTTGTAGTAGAGAAAAGAAAGGCTGAGCCTCTGCTCTTGATCTTGATCGGCTCTGTACCCCCAGGGAAGAAAGAGAATAGAATAGAATAGAATAGAATAGAATAGAATAGAATAGAATAGAATAGAATAACAGAGTTGGAAGGGATGTTGGAAGTCTTCTAGTCCAACCCCCTGCCTAGGATTTATTTCTATGTAAAAATGATGGGAAGCGGTTTGATTACTTAGATACAAAACCGAAAGCATTGCTTTCATTTATCCTAATACCACTATGTGGACAAAGAGTAGGAAGATGTTTTCTTTCTTTCCACCAGTTACTTACATTGGAAGAAATGTCCTCTGGGTTCAGTTCCAAGTGGGGAGAAAGACACTGGAAACATGGGGGGCTGCTTAGAAAGATAGTTTTAATGGTGGACAGGACCACATGGTTTGAGGTCCTGGGGGAAAAGGCGATCACATGCCTTGGAGCTCCTGGGTGAAAAAAGGGAAGAGATGCTGAGAGTCCTGGGTTTTATGCCCTCTCTGGGCTTTGAACTTCCTGGGGCACAGAAAGAGTATCCTTATTGGTTGTTGTCAGAGGTCATAGCTAGCTCTGTAGGTTCTCTGTGGGCTACGTTTGGTTGAAACTTGGTGGTTGGTGCAATGAAGGGCAATGAAATGGGGTAGATCTTTATTATGTACTTACTTACTTTACTTTACTTTATTTGGACTTTTATACCGCCCCCTCTCCCCAAAGGGACTTGGGGCGGTGTACAGTCAGATAAAACACATAAATAAATAGAAAGTACAACCATAATTACATACTCAGTACCTAAAAGAGGAGGCAATAAGAAACTGTACATAAAGCAAAGCAGCTAAAAACAATATTTAAATAACCCTAAAAATACCCAATTAAAATATCTGCCAGGAGGTAGAATAAGACTATGAATGGGCCAGGCCGGCTAAACGGAACAGGTGAGTCTTCAGTTTTTGTCGGAAGGAGCGGAAGTCGGTGGTGGTTCTGATATCGGGGGGGAGGTCGTTCCAGAGGGTTGGGCCCATCACAGAGAAGGCTCTACTCCTAGGCGCCGCCTGTTGGCATTGCTTAGTGGACGGCACCCGGAGGAGTCCTTCCCTGTGAGAGCGAATCGGTCGCAGGGAAGTGTGTGGTAGGATGCGATCCCGCAAGTACCTAGGTCCTGAGCCATGGAGCGCTTTAAAGATGGTAATTAACACCTTGAAACGCACCCGAATAGACTGTAGAATAGACTGGCTCAGGCCTTAATGTCCCATTGACAGGGGGTGCTATTAAGAGTGAGTCTGGTTCCTGTCTTAAAACATGTTTCTCCATTTCTCCTCCAGGGAACTTTAATATTCTGCCTTTTTAATATTTCATAGGATATTTCATTCCTCTAGGAGAAAGGTGGTGCTAACTTCCTACACTTATTTTCAAGTTCTCTTCATTCTTTTCTTCCCAGAAAAATACTGCAGAACGTGGAACTAAAATGCAACAATTTGATTCAGTTCAAACTTTGCTGATAATCCTTTTTCTAAGAAGAAACGGAAAGGAATTATATAGAAAGCAAAAAAAAGCAAAAACAAATTGCAACGGTTTTCAATCTTCCTCCCCTTCCCACATATTTGGATGAGCAAATTGCTTGGAATTTGCCATTTAGGACAATAGGAGATGTAAACTTTGCATAAATTTAAGGGTTTGATTTTTTGTACAAATGGCAGCTGTACTGTAGGTTTAGGAAAATGTAAAATAACGTGTTTCATTTTTCTTCTATACTAAACCTAATACCGAAACTACATACCGGTGCACCTAGGCTTCAAAATAAGTTCTGACGGAACGTGCATAGATTAGTTTTCCTGAATGCTTCAGACAAAATGATACAGGGATGAACACAGGATCAAAAATGATTGAAAACCATTTTGAGCAGGAATTAGAAAGCTCTTTAGATCTGCTCGCCATCTTCACAGCCGAAGGGATTTCTAGAGCAGAGGAGTTTGGGGAATATCTTCAGGACAAAATCGATCAGATCCGGAGCGGATGGACCTCCGTCAGTGGTCTCTCAGAATGGTCTTGAGAGACCATTCTGGGAGGAGTTTGACTCTGTTGCTCCCGAGGATTTGGACAGGTTGCGTGGACGGTTACGACCCACCACATGTTCAATGGACCCGTGCCCCTCCTGGCTGGTACTGGCAGCCTGGGAGGTGACACGAGGCTGGCTTCTGGGCCTGGTGAACGCCTCATTGGGTGAGGGTTACTTACCAACCGCCTTGAAAGAGGCGGTGGTGAGACCCTTGCTCAAGAGACCTTTGCTCGACCCAATGGAGCTAGCTAATTACCGTCCAGTCTCCAACCTCCCCTTCTTGGCGAAGGTTGTTGAGAATGTGGTGGCGCAGCAGTTTCCACGACACCTGGACGAATCCGACTATCTAGACCCACGCCAGTCCGGCTTCCGACCCGGGCACAGCACTGAGACAGCCTTGGTCGCGTTGGTTGATGATCTCTGGAGGGCCAGAGATAGGGGTTGTTCCTCTATCCTGGTCCTATTAGACCTCTCGGCGGCTTTTGATACCATCAACCATGGTATCCTATTGCGCCGGTTGGAGGGGATGGGAGTCGGAGGCACCGTTTTGCGGTGGTTCGGCTCCTACCTCTCCGACCGGAAGCAATGTGTGTTGACAGGGGGGCAGTGGTCGTCCCTGAGGCCACTCACTTGTGGGGTGCCGCAGGGGTCGGTCCTCTCGCCTCTCCTGTTCAACGCATATGTGAAGCCACTGGGTGAGATCATCCGTGGCTTTGGGGTTGAGTACCACCTGTACGCTGATGACACTCAGCTGTACATTTCAACCCCAAACCACCCCAACGAGGCTGTCGAAGTGATGTCCCGGTGTTTGGAAGCCGTCGGGGTCTGGATGGGGGACAACAGACTCAAACTCAACCCCTCCAAGACCGAGTGGCTATGGGTACCGGCACCTCGGTTCAGCCAGCTGACACCATCGCTGGCCATAGGGGGCGAACAACTGTCCCCTGTGGAGCGGGCGTGCAAATTTGGGCGTCCTCCTTGATGCCCAGCTGTCACTGGAGGACCATGTGGCAGCCGTGGCAAGGGGGGGCGTTCCACCAGGTTCGCCTGGTGTGCCAATTGCGCCCCCTACTGGACCGGAGTGCCCTGCGCACGGTCACTCATGCGCTGGTGACGTCTCGCCTGGACTACTGCAATGCCCTCTACATGGGGCTTCCTTTGGGACGCATCCGGAGACTGCAGCTAGTTCAGAACGCAGCCGCACGGGTTATCATGGGGAGTACACGTTACTCCCACGTAACACCGCTCCTGCGCGAGATGCACTGGCTACCTGTGGCCTTTCGGGTGCGTTTCAAGGTATTGATCACTATCTTTAAAGCGCTCCATGGCCCTAGATATAGGACCTAGATATCTGCAGGATCGCATCCTACCACACACGTCCCTGCGACCTATTCGCTCACACAGGGAGGGACTCCTCCTGGTGCCGTCCGCTAGGCAGTGTCAGCGGGTGACACCTAGGAGTAGGTCCTTCTCTGTGATGGGCCCAACCCTCTGGAATGACCTCCCCCCTGACATTCGAACCACCACCGACCTCCGTTCCTTCCGTCAAAAGTTAAAGACTCACCTATTTCAATCAGCTGGCCTGGCACTTTCTTAGTTTTACCTCCCGGGGATTTATTTTAATTGGGTTTGGGTTTTTAATCGGGGATGTTTTTAGGGTTTTAGAATATATTTATTTCTTGTACAGCCTATCTCCTCCATCCAAATGTATTTAATTGTTTTATGATTGTATATTTATCTGCATTGACTGTACACCGCCCCGAGTCCCTTTTTGGGAGAGGGGGCGGTCTAGAAATCCAAGAAATAAAATAAATTTCTGTTCACACAAGCTACCTTTTGCAACAAGGCCAACAACTTGGAGAGCAAGCTGAATTTTAATTATTTGCACTTCAATGAAAGTTTCAAAAAAAAGTGTGCAACGCATCAGGGACTGCCTGAATTTAACCTTGGGAGGGACTTTAAAAACAACGTTGGATCGGGGCTTGCTAGGAAATGTGCAAAACCTATTTCTACAATCAAAATGGTCTCTACTCGGAAGAAATCCTTTTAAATGTTCTGAGATTGGTATTAAACACCCTGTGTTTTTGAGATACCCTCTGAGCTCAGAACACGATATACCCCAGGCTATTTTATTTGGAGTTTAGGAGAATTTTTTCCCCTTCTTTATGCACACCCTTAAGGTTTCTGACATGGTTTGCAGCTCTCAGTTTGGTAAATCCTGTCTATCTCTGTTTGCCTGCTTTAAGACAAACATCATGACTTTCCTACTACTCCCACCAATGCTTTCTGAGGCATAGTTAATGCAAAGTGTGAAGAATATCCTGTGTCAGCACCCTGCATGAAGAGCTTCCTGCCTCATAAAATTAGCCCATTTTCTTATTTATTGGCATTCCAGCCACATTTACAGCATCCCTATTAAATCAACTTTCCGATGGGATTTGCCGATAAAGAAAGGGAAAAGGAAGGAGCTGCCATCAACCCAGATGAATGTCAATGTACTCTTTTAAACTTTGCACAGAATGAAGAATTTGGGGATGGGTGGGTGACTCTTGAGGCACAGTAGTGAGAGAGGCAATATTCAGTATATCTGTTTCCAGAATATAGGTAATCTTTCACTTACAATCACAAATGAGTCCAAGGCTTAGGTTGTTTAGCGAAACATTTGTTAAGTGAATTTTGTGCCATTTTATGACCTTTCTTGCCACAGTTGTTAAGTGAATCACTGTAGTTGTTAACTTAGTAGCGTGGTTGTTAAGTGAATCCGGCTTCCTTGTTGACTCTGCTTATCAGAAGGTTGCAGAAGATGATCACGTGACCCTGGGACTTTAACAACCATCATAAATATGAGTCAGTTGCCAAGGACCCAAATTTTGATCGTGTGACCATGGGAAGGCTGCAACGATCATAAATGTGAAAAACAGCAATAGCACTTAGACTTATATACCACTTCACAGTGCTTTACAGCCCTCTCTAGGTAGTTTACAGAGTCAGCCTATTGCCCCCAACTATCTGGATCCTCATTTTATCCACCTCGGAAGGATGGAAGGCTGAGTCAACCTTGAGTCTGGTGAGATTCGTACTGCCAAATTGCAGGCAGCCAGGAGTCAGCAGAAGTAGACTGCAGTACTGCATGCTAACCGCTGCACCATCAAAGCTCTTAAAAATGGTCATAAGTCACTTTTTTCAGTGCCATTGTAACTTCAAACCAGTGATAGGTTCCTACTGGTTTGGACCGTTCGCCCGAACCGATAGTGGTATGCCGGCCTGGGTTGCTGGAACCGGCAACGACCCAGGCCTGGCACACCCCTGAACCAGTTCCCTGGTCTCTTCTACCATTGCCAGCATGTTTCTGCACATGCATAGAACAGTTTTCAGTCAACTGTGCTTGGGCAGCAAGCAAAACGCCCTCTTAGCAAACTGGTAGTAAACCGGTTAGGAACCCATCACTGCTTCAAACAGTCACTAAAAGAACTCTTGTAAGTTGAGGACTACCTGTACTTTCCCCCCAAGAATATGTCCCCAAATTTGCCACAGTTGTGTTCTGAGTTCAGAAGGAAATGAAAGCTTACCTTGATTATTGTATCTCTTTCTAAAAGTTCAATGTGTATTTTAAAAACTCATCCCAAGTCAGTTGGAGAAATGGGAGACTTGTGCTGCAATGAACTAATCTGAACTTTGTGCAAATGTTGCTGTTTGCCAATGTTGCTGCTCAGGATGGAACGTGTAGTAACAGGACCGGTGGAAATTCGCCAGCAAGAGGAGCCTTTGGCAGCTTCTGCAATACAACTGTCATTGTGACTTTCACTGGATCTTCCTAATGTTACAAAATTGAATAAGGCGTTTGCAGGAAGGGGGGGATCCTTTTCTATTTTCAGCAAAGGCCATGGTCCAACTCCTTTGTTATGATTGCTGTCACAATATCACTGCTCAGATTGCACCTTTCTGTAACAAGACCCTGCAAGACTAACAGCAAGCAACTCACAGTATCTGCTCATCAAGCACTTATAGAATCCTTTTAGGAGCCAAGTTTATGCAACAGGATATAACTGCCTTCCACCTAGCAAACCACAGCTGCTGTGTGATTGTTATTATATGTAATGCCACTAGCGCACCTCTGGCAAATAAGATTAAAGTTTCTGAGAAATCATTCTATACAAATATCTAAAGCAGGTTAGACTGTAAAACCAACACCTGAATCTTGCTTACAGTTTTGGGCAGCAAATATGGATTATTTGTAAATTGAATGAAGGGTGTCATACAATAAGTCATTATCTATATACCACTAAAACTCTCCTATTTGTAAACTTCAGTTGGGCGAACCGGTACATCATTGAATTAAGGTACATCTAATTGGTTAACTTAAAGAATGCATCTAAAATCCAAGACTCCTTACTCCTATGGGTTTAAAAATTTAAGGCTCTCCAGATCAGTTGTATTGGCAAAATTGTAGCCATAACAATGCTGCCTGACCTCCTTTCAGCACCATCACTGCGCTCATATGATTGTGATTTCTGATGCTACCTGCCAATTTCCCTCAAAGTCAATGGGGAAGCCTACAGGAAGTCAGAAATTGCTTCCACACCCACTGCTCTTTTTTTTTTTTGCCTACCCAAAGATTTTCTTTTTATATTTTTAATCTCTGAAGGGATGACACAACCAGTCATAGGTTGCCTACCTTCTCATATAGGGGCTGTATGAGTTGGTGTTTAAATCAAAACTAGACTATGTTCTGATAGCCAGGAGTCACATTTCACATGTTTTCTTCTCTGGAAAGCTGCAAGTACCAGAAAGAGAATGAACAATGAACAAAGCTAGGGTTTTGTTTGTTTCCCCTTGAGTTTGTTTCTTCTGAGTTTAAAGCTTCCTCCCTCTTTTTAATTTCACTACGTGCAAGGATTTGGGGCTTTACAATGTTGTATGTTTCTCATCTTAATATGGCAAGAGTCCAAGCCATGATTTTGAACAATTCTGGAAGAAGAATGCTTCCATGATCACTAAGGAAGTGGTTGTAGGCCAATAGCCCTTGAATGTGGGAGTTTGCTCTAAATATTTCTCTGATGTATCTATTTATACCTGCAAAATCAAAATCAAACAAAGCAAAATGCACACAAAGCCCTCCAATCTATAGTGATTAAAAGAAACCAACATGCTGGAATGCATGCAGTTATGAGCAATGTTCTTTTCTTAGGCCATGTGCTTAACTCACATAATTGTATAATCATAGAGTTGGACAGGGCCTTGGAAATCCCTATTTATTGTTTTAATGTTTTATAGTGCATTTTAATTAAATGTTTGTAAGCCACCTAGAGTCACTTCAACAAGCTGAGCAGCATGTATGTGTGGAAAATAAATATATTAGAAACTAAGCTTTTTCCAAAGAAGGGAGCAATAACAGGTGAGAATTTACACAGCAAAATAAAAGAGGAAAGTTAGTTGGTGTGAAAGAATGTAGGAATGGCCTTGTGAAGAGAGTAATGAGCTCTTAAGGGAGGAAAAATGACAACACAGTCCAGAGAAAGTAGGAAGTATGAGAAAGAAACCCAAGTTAACCTTGCCTTGATTTTGTTTGGTATAAGATGGGGCAAAGAGGAACTCTGACACTTCTGCAACGATAAATAGCATTCCTGGAATCCCTGCTGCTTCTGGCAATTGGCCATGCTACCTCAAAGGGCTGACACTTGCCTCATTGGGACTGCACCATGGGGAAGAATCAGAGTAAGTCAGGAACCAGAGTCATCTAAGGCTCAAGATTATAACTTGAGTCAGGATTGAACAAGTCAGGATCTTTGGATGATCTGATCGAAAGAGTTGGTGAACAACAGAAGCAAATTAAGGAACAACCAGTAAGGAACAAATAACTGGGGCTATGGTATATCTAAAGGGACACGGTGGCTCAGTGGCTAAGACGCTGAACTTGTTGATCAGAAAGGTCAGCAGTTCGGCGGTTGGAATCCCTAATGCTGAGTAATGGAATGAGCTCCTGTTACTTGTCAACCCAGCAGTTCGAAAACATGTAAAAATGCAAGTAGAAAAATAGGAATCACCTTTGGTGGGAAGGCAACAGCGTTCCGCGCGCCTTTGACCACATAACCACGGAGACGTCTTCAGACAGGGCTGGCTCTTTGGCTTTGAAATGGAAATGAGCACTGCTCCCCTAGAGTCAGGCATGACAAGCACATATGTGCAAGGAGAACCTTTCCCTTTCCCTTACCTATGGTATATCTGGGGAGTTATTTTAGCAAACAAAGAAGCTCATCCTTTTATATTATTTCATATTGACGACCACCCATCAGCCAAGCCGAACCTGAAGCTGTTTTCACATAGAAGCTCAGCTTCTTAATCAGCTTCCTCTGAACACTTCCAGCTCCTAATATCTTCAGCAACGCAGCTGTTTATTACTTATTTTGATGAAAACAAATTTTCATTCCCTTGAGCCAAAGGAAGAAAGGCCACATTTTAATGAAATGTACAGGTATTTGGAGAAGGTATAATTAGATCTGATAGTGTTGTGTGGCAAAGCTGGTTTGGTTACTCGAGAGGAAAAATATATCTGGCCTCTATGATGTATATGCCATTTTTTTTCCAATTGCAAAAGAATATTAAATATAAGTTAGTTTAGTTTAAATTAATTTAAAAAGAAATTTTAAAAGAATATTAAATATATTTAATATTTAAACATTTAAGTGTGTGTGCATACACAATTCCTGTTAAAGCTTGTTTTACGGCTGTCCTTGTATTATTTATTATTCGTGTGTATTAATCTTTTTCTTAACTCTCTTTTCTTACCATTATCTCTTTGGTTGCTAATCTTAGAGGTGTTTGTTGCATCAATCAGTGTTTTCAAAGTACATTTCTTGTAACACTCCTCTATCCCAAACAACTAGCCCCAAGAATCCAGAATGAGTTCCTTCTAAGCTTTGAATCCATTCGGCTTCATTAGCTAAACAAAGTCCTTTCTAAATGTCTAAAAAGAGCGATATTGGCAGGTCTCTACTCACATTGAAACAATTGGGGGGGAAAAAGTTTTGGATGGAGTTCACAGAGAAGAGCTTTTAAGTGGAGTTGGCAACAAAAGTTCTACTTCTTTACTTTCAGCATAGCTTTGTAAAAATGGATTTTCAGCACTTACTACACCCAAGATCAAATACAAAAATAGGTCAAATGTCACCCCTCCTTTAAAATTTTCTTTAATAAATCTTTGTATAAAATGTAAGGGAAAATAAAGAGCATTATTAGAAACAAGTTTAATCTCATTTTTCTCCATTAAAAAGGGAAGCATTTATTAAAGTTCCTCATTAAGTTTCTGTTCCATGGTTCAGCAAAGTTTAAACTTATCTTAGAATTCTTTATAGAATGGCATAGGCTCTAAAGAAGGGCAACTTTGGCAACTTTAAGATTTGTGGACTTCAACTCTCAGAATCGCCCAAACAGTTGCCGAGGTTGGAGACGCTTGCTCTAAAGTACTTGAATGTACACATGAATTACGCAGTACTGAAGCTATGCAAGCTAAGAAAGCAATTCATGATACTGACTAGATAAGTAGTACCACATCATAGAGAATAATTATACTGGCCATTACAAGATTAACTAAATAGGTAAACAGAATCTAATTCCCTGTGGTCTTAACACCAGATGAACAGAGTTGCGATTAACATCTATGGTGGCGCAATTAGACTGCAGTATTGCAGGCTAATTCAGCTCACTGCCAGGAGTTCAATCCTGACAGGTTCAAGGTTGACTCAACCTTCCATCCTTCCAAGGTCGGTAAAATGAGGCCCCGGATTGTTGGGGGCAACATGCTGACGCAACATGCTGACACTTAGAGAGGGCTGTAAAGCACCGTGAAGCAATATATAAGTCAAAGTGCTATTGCTATTGGTGCTAGCCATCCTTGGACTGGAGAAATTGCAGAGGACCAGTGTGGTCTATGCTTCAGATTTGATGGCAGAAAGGTCCTTCAGAACATTCAAGGACACAAATAGCAGACATCTGCAATGGCTGTAGCCAAATATCTTTTCCCAGAATTATGTGGCAGTTCTGGAGGGCAGCTTCACAAACTCAACCAAAGCTTCTGCTCCTTCATCAGGACGCACACAGGAGCTGCACAGTCCTAGGGGAATATACATATGTACGTTCAGGGTGCGAAACTTGGCAGTCTACCACTGGATGTTAAAACTTGGTCTTCCCAGAAACTTCAGCCAGTGTGGCTGTCGGCTGAGATATATATTTTCTTCATCTATGCTATACATATGTAGTCAGAATTAGGTCCAGGTACTCCTCAACTTACAATAGTTCATTTAGTGACTGTTTGAATAGCACTGAAATAAGTGACATGATTGTTTTTCAGAGTTATGACCTTTGCAGCATCCCCGTGGTTACACAATCAAAATTCAGATGTTTGGCAACTGGTTCATATTTATGATCATTGCAGTGTCCTGGGGTCGTGTGATCACAACCTTCTGACAAGCAAAGCCAATGGGGAAGCCAGATTCACTTAACAACTGGTTTAGTAACTTATCAACTGCAGTGATGCACTTAACAACTGTGGCAAGAAAGGTAAAAAAATGGGGCAAAACTTACTTAAGAAATGTCTCACTTAACAACAGAAATTTGGGGGCCAATTGTGGTCGTAAGTCAAGGGCTACCTGTATTATGCTTAATAGGATATTCTTAGATAAGCTTCCATGTAATTGTAGACTTAAATGGAAGTAAAGCTTAATATCAACCAAGAGCAAGATCATATGATTTTCCTGGGATCTTCAAATTGCAGAGGAGACATTAAATTTGCCATATGCATGCTTCTGACTCAGTATTAACAAATAAAAATGGAAGCGCCTACTAGCTTAGCCACTTTTCAGATGCAGCCCTCTATACATCTCAAAACCTCTCCCTGCTCCCACTCTTATATTCTGGGTGAAGAATGGAGGTGAGACCAGAGTCATTTTGAACAGCTCTTTATTTAATATTGCCTGTGAACCAACTGTTCCTCCCTGGCTGACTCAGCTCCTTTTATAGGGAAGCTGATCAGCCCACAACCAATCAGGAGAGAATATTTTAGTGCTCCAACAGAGGACCAGACTGAAAACTTCAACTGACAACTATATACAATACATAACACTCACCATGGATTTTCCTTGTGGTATAAGATAGAATACTCATTGCTCATTGGAATTTGTTCCTGTTAGCATCTTTCATGCCCGTAATCCTGTGTGAGCCAAACATCCAAATGTGTCTCTTTTGGGATCCTGGAAGGATTTGCAGCTGAAAGCAAATATACGTGCCCCAGGATAATGTTACAGGATCCAATTTGTGCCGGTCATTGGGACCAAAGATTTATTCTTCCAAATTTTTGGGCTCAGTTCCCTGAGGATGAGCTCCAGCATGATGGCAAAAGTTCACCAGAATAAAGCTTTGTTCCTGCTGACCGACTCAGATTGTATCCTGAATGGATTTGCTTTAATGCCTAATCAGAACAAATGGATCATAGGTGATGCTTCCTTTAAAGTTAACTTAGTTTTAATTTAATCTGGTCTGTCTGTCTGTCTGTCTGTCTGTCTGTCTGTCTGTCTGTCTTCCTTCCTTCCTTCCTTCCTTCCTTCCTTCCTTCCTTCCTTCCTTCCTTCCTTCCTTCCTTCCTTCCTTCCTAAATTGGCCTAGAACATTCAACCACTATGATGTACTGTAGTTGGAGATTTGGGAATTATGCCAACCACCATCATCTTTCAGACAGAGTTTAGTATACTTTTAATTTGAACATCTTTTAATTATTATAATGCTTTAAAGTGATAATGCCTGATTATTGGCTGTTAATATGTCCATCCTGCCTAATCTTATTAAAAAAAACACTTAGAAATTGAGAGAAAAGCCAAGCAGTCTTTATAGGCTGCCAAAGTAAAGCTAGGTTTTTGCTTTTTTAAAAAAAAAGAACTGCTGAGAACTATAGATAGCTCTCACTCTAGAGTCTAAACTGTAGAAATATATTGTTTTAGAGAGAACTGAGAAAATCTGAAGGAAGATGGCATAGCTGTGCAACAGATGGCTTTGCAAGATCCTTGGAAAAGCTGTGATTGCTATTGCTATCTCTTTGTATAAATTTGCACTTCTTGGCTTCTATGGCACAAAAACAGACAGGCAGTGTGCATCGTGCACAATTGAGCATATTTTACGTTTGGTCAACCTCCTCAAATTGAATTGAGTTGAATTGAATTATTTATTTGGCCAAGTGGGTTTAGACAGGCAAGGAATTTGTCTCTGGGGCAGAAGCTCTCAATGTACATGCAAGACAACAGAATAAAGATGATGATGATGATGATGATGATGATGATGATGATGATGATGATGATGATGATCATCATCATCATCATCATCATCATCATCATCATCATCATCATCATCGGCACACTGGGTGCAGGGTCGCCGAGAAGGAATATGAAAAAATCGCGAAATACCAGGACCTAAAAATTGAAATCCAACGATTATGGCACAAACCAGCAGTGGTAATTCCAGTGGTAATCGGCACACTGGGTGCTATTCCAAAAGTACTGGAATTACATTTAAAACAGTTAAAAATTGACAAAATCACCATCAGTCAAATGCAAAAGGCTGCACTGCTTGAATCTGCACACATATTACGAAAATACGTTACGACGTCCTAGGCCCCTGGGTGGGGCCCGACTAGTAATTAATGCCAAATCCAGTGAAACAACTGGCCGCTGTGATACACTTCTGTTGATGCAATAATAATAATAATAATAATAATAATAATAATAATAATAATAATAATAATAATAATTCCTCCGTTGCCGGTCCCAAGCCCGGATGAGAAAGGAGGAGGTTGGGGTCAGGTTGGCAACCTGGCCCCATAAAAAAACTTGCCAACCCATACAACATGGTGAAAGAAATGAATAAAAATTCTATACCGCATCGGTCGTCGTGCGGGTTAACAAGGGCCGTGGCGGATGTTGAGGTCCCTGGGCATCCATCGACAAGTGGGCTACAAGTGGACCAGCCAACAAAACGACAGAAATATAGTGCAGATGAAAATCGTGCCATAATGGCCTGTTATTACAACTCAGAGCGAAAAAGTAGAGGCTATTTAAAGCAAATGTATGAATCGAAGTAAAGAACAAAAATCTACTGAAGGCCCAACAGACGAAACAAGGATACAGAAAAGATGTGATAAAATCAAGAATGGAGAGTTGGCAGAACAAAGCATTACATGGTCAATTTCTGGAAAAAATAAAAGATAAAGTGGACAGTGAAAAAACTTGGTTATGGTTAACAACAGGTACATTAAAGAAAGAAACAGAGTCACTAATCCTGGCTGCGCAAGAACAAGCTATCCGAACAAATGCCATTAAGGCCAAAATCGAAAAATCCTCTGATGATGCCAAATGCAGACTCTGCAAAGAAGTTGATGAAACTGTTGACCACATACTCAACTGCTGTAAAAAAAGCACGCAGACTGATTATAAATTGCGGCACAATTCAGTAGCACAAATGATCCACTGGAAATTGTGCCAAAATTATAATATTAAAACAACAACAAACTGGTGGGAACATAAGCCTGAAAAAGTCACCGAAAATCAGAGGTCAAGATCCTATGGGATTTTCGTAGACAAACAGACAAAATACTGGCGCATAACACACCAGACATCACACCGGTTGAGAAAAATAAGGTTACAATCATAGACATCGCAATACCAGGTGATAGCAGGGTTGAGGAGAAGGAACATGAAAAAATCGTGAAATACCAGGACTTAAAAATTGAAATTCAACGATTATGGCACAAACCAGCAGTGGTAATTCCAGTGGTAATCGGCACACTGGGTGCTATTCCAAAAGCACTGGAATTACATTTAAAACAGTTAAAACTTGACAAAATCACCATCAGTCAAATGCAAAAAGCTGCACTGCTTGGATCTGCATGGGTATTACGAAAATACGTTACGACGTCCTAGGCCCCTGGGTGGGGCCCGACTAGTAATCAATGCCAAATCCGGTGAAACAACTGGCCGCTGTGATACAATCGTATAATAATGATAATGATAATGATAATGATAATGATGATGATGATGATGATGATGATGACAACAACAACAACAACAACAACAACAACAACAACAATACATGATCAAGTTGCTAAATTAATCTACTGGTCATTACGTAAAAATTACACCCTACCTGTATCCGAAAAGTCATGGGAACACAAAGTGGAAAAGTTACCAAATATGAGATGGTGAAGATCTTGTGGAACTTTCGAATACAGACGGTTTGTCATGCCAGATATAACACTTGTCAAGGGCTGAAGCGTACAGTTTATTGATATCGCTGTACCAGGAGATGCCAGAGTCAAAGAAAAAGAACTGGAAAAAATCACGAAATAGTGTGACATGGCCATCAAAACTACATGGCTATGGATGAAACATGTAACAATGATACCCATTGTCATCAGGGCACTTGGTACCATGTCCAAGAATTTTGCAAAACACATCACGAAATTGCAGGTGCCTGCCATAACACCAGTGGAACTGCAAAAAACTGTGCTACTCAGAGCATCATATATTTTAAGAAGGTACTTGGTTAATACCTAAGACACTGGCACCAATCCATATCAACCATTAGTATCAGTCAATGGTATTTGTGATGCATTTTTGAATGTTCAGTTGACTGAGTTTCATGTTTAATAAATAAACGATTGTTGTTGTTATTATTATTATTATTATTATTATTATTATTATTATTATTATTATTATTATTATTAACAACAACAACAACAACAACAATACCACCAATAAGAAGGGGAATAATAAAGATAGATAGAAAGCTAACTAGAAATGCTACAGCCATGGTACATGAGTTCATGGCTTCGACAGAGAGAGAAAAAGAGAGAGAGAGAAAACCCTTTCCCTACATCTAATTGTTTTGGCATGCAAACTGACAGAATAACAGAACTGGAAGGGACCTTGGAGGTCTTCTAGTCCAACCCCCTGCACAAGCAGGAAACCTACACCTTTTCAGACAAATGGTTGCCCAAACTCTTTTTCAAAAAACCCCGTGTTGGATTTGTATGCTGAACCACTTGCTCAGCTTGAGAGGACTTCGAAAGAGGTGCCTTCAGTCTAATCTCAGATCAATATGTGAATTAATTGTAGCCTTATGGATTTTTAAGGTTGCATCACGAACCTAACTCTAACACTGAAATTAGTAGAATTTGAAAGTAGTTAATATCGAAGTAGTTAATATCGAAGTAGTTAATATCGAAGTAGTTAATATCGAAGTAGTTAATATCCAGGAAATCATGTCCAAAGAGGTATGAAGAATGTATTCCCAAATGTGTTGTGGTTTCTTCTGTAATCTTAAAATGTTAAGCATCGTAGTTTTCCATAATAAAGATAGTCCTCAAGTTACAACCACAACTTGAGCCCAAACTTTATGTTGCTAAGGAAAACATTTGTTAAGTGAGTTTCCCACTTTTACGACTTTTCTGGCCACAGTTGTTAAATGAATCATTGCATTTTTTTTAAAGTTAGTTGTTAAATGAATCTGGATTCCCCATTGACTTTGCTTGTCAGAAGGTCACAAAAGCTGATCATATGATTCGGTGGTGGGTTCCGGATCCTGTTCCAACTGGTACGATTGGAACGGGCCCGGTGTCATCCACATGGACGTGTGCAGCGCGCGCACAGCATGTGCATGCGTCTTACCGCCACTGCGAGCCTCTGCGATGCTCCAGCTGCTCAGCAGAGCGTCATGCAGGTGCTGTATGCACTGTGCACGGAAGTGCCGAAGACTTAAAAGACCGGTAAGGACCTTGGGCGGGCGTGCAGGCCCTCCAGAGCACCATACCGGAACGGTATCTGGTGCTCTGGGCAGGCTCCGGTACGCCTGTAACCCACCACTGATATGATTCCAGGATACTGCACCATCGTAAATATGAACCACTTGCCAAGTGTCTGAATTTTGATAATGTGACCATGGGGATGCTGCCACAGTTGCAAGTGTGAAGAATGGTCATAAGTCACTTTTTCTAATGCCATTGTAACTTTTAATGGTCACTAAATGAACTGTTGTAAGTCAAGGACTACCTGTAGATCTAAATACATATATTCAAAGGTGTACACTATATGCCTTTTGTTTATTTACAATATTGATGTCCTTATATTTCACTAAATCTAATAATGTCCACACATCTTCTTTGCCAGCATTCTTTATTCTGATTGAATATGGTCAACGTGTGAGTTTTGCAAGGTATTTTTTTTCATTAGGAAGTGTGGGTGGAAGTTACCTGGTTCCGTCCATTATTATAAAAATCCCATGAGTTCTTTTACATTTTTAAAGCTTATTTCATCTCTCTTTTTAATCATATATGATCTTCTAAATATAGTCATTTTTCCCCTGCGAACTAGGACAGAAATCATCTTATGTGCTATAATCAAGACTTGCTATAAAGTGGCTGTCAGCTGGAATCTATTCTTCATTCTTTTAGGGAACTTTTTGAAATGATAAATGCTTGAGCTTAGTTAGGATTCAAATCAGTTTTTGAAGAGGGAAGTGTTTCCCCCATGTTAGCACATTTCTACTGCATTACTGCCGTCTTTTAAATTAATAATTCCCCCCTTTAAATTGAAATTCAAATATGTTTATACTTTGAATTATTTATTTTGCTCAGCGGTAAGAAAAATTGTAGTCTAGATTGCCAGCAGACCAGTTGTGAGAAATGCTGTTTCATTTGTACAGATCACAGAGATGGTGAATAAATGAACACAAGACTATTCTTTGAAGGCAATCCTCCATTAAATCCCACTGCTAGTGAGATTGGAAGAGATGCTGAGACCTGCTTTATCCATCAAAACAAGTCCATTGCAAGAATGGTGCTGATTTCGAAATCAAGGTCCATGTTTTGTCAATTGTTCTGGCACAACATGCAGCTTGGTTTAGAAACCAGCATCATTCTTTCAATGGACTTGTTTTGATGGTATCTAAGGTTTCCCTGATAATAATTTTAAAATGTGCATGACAATAATATAGTTGCAGAGAAGGTATTGTATTGCAATTTATATCAACCAAACCATTCAGACTGGTTGGTTGGGAGAAAGGTTATGAAACTTAACGGATGAGTTTTTGATGAGATAGAAACACTTTGCCTTCAGGAACTGGAAATGAATGGATGGATGGATAGATGGATGATAGACATGCATACAGACAGACAGACAGAAAAAGACAGAGTTGGAAGAGACCTTAGATTTCCCCTGGTCCAATTCCCTGCTCAAGCAGGAAACCCTAAAATGTTTCAGGCAAATGGTTATCCAATCTCTTCTAAAAACCTCCAGTTTTGGAGCACCCACTTCTGAAGGCAAGTTATTCCACTGATTAATTGTTCTAACTGCCAGGAAATTTCTCTTTAGTTTTAGGTTGGTTCTCTCCTTGGTTAGTTTCCATCCATTGCTTCTTGTCCTACCTGCAGATGCTTTGGAAAATAGATCCTTCTTTGTGGCAGCCCCTTAGATATTGGAACACTGCTATCATATCAGCCTTAGTCCTTCTTTTCATTAAACTAGACATACCCAGTTTCTGCAACCTCCAGTCCCCCAATTTTCTTTCTTGTTCTTCTCTGCACTCTATCTAGAACAGGGGTGTCAAACTCAAGGCCCAGGGACCAGATCCTGCCCACATGGTACTTAGATCTGGCCCATGGGGCCGCCCTGGAAATGCCCTTGGCCTGCAGTGCTTCTGCCAGTGAAAACCCTCCTGAATGCCATTTTCATTGGCAGATGGTTGCAAGAGGTTGTAGCAGCCAAAAATGGAGCTCAGAAGCCCGTTTTCACTGGCAGAGTGCGCAGGCCACCACAGGCGCCCCAATACGAGTGACGTCAAGCTGGCCACACCCACCCCGATGTCAGACTCAACCCTGATGCGGCCCTCAATGAAATTGAGTTTGACACTCCTGTTCTAGAATCTCAACATCTTTAGGGAGCAACTTATTGTGTGTCTAGATATCAAAGTTTTATCAACACTTTGAAATTCTTAGTGCAAGAGTGTAGGGAACATAAACAGGCAATCACATATACAAGTACCGTAAATACAGGGAAAGAAACTTATACCACTAATCATTAATATCATTATTAATCAGAGGGAAAATGGCAAGAGGAAGTATTCAGTTTAAATTCAAGGAATTTAGAAGTTAGGAATTAACAATAAAAAAGGGGTCAGATATTTCTAATGGCTCTCACAAGTAATGATAATGCTTAACTGTTTAAGTTTCCAATACACAAGGAAGTGTCTCTTTTTGAATGCAAGTTCTTCCCCATCATCATCATCATCTCCTCATCATCTTACAGCTAGGAGAGCTGTGTTATGAATCTCAAGGAACAGGTGAAGGCATGCTAGAAGATCTTTTGCTCCACATAAAGGCATGCAACAATTGTGCTGATTCCTGGATTGTGAGGATCTGATCACAGTTATTCAAGCCCTGGTCACCTCACAAATGGACTATTGTAATACATCTATACATGGCTGCCCTAAAGAGTATCCAGAAACTTCAGTAGCAGCACAGGCAGTTATGTGTTCCCCTAGAAGGATACAACATTGGACCTCTGTTCCATAAACTTCATTGCTTCCAAGTCCAATTTAAGATGTTGTTTTTGACATTTAAAGTCCCACAGGGCATTTAGCCTGGTTATCTGAGAGACCACCTTTTCACAATTATATCTACCAGTCCCATCAGGACAGGCACACAGTAGGTCCCATCTGCGAAAGAATGCCATCTGACGGGACCTAAGAGGCAAGCTTTTTCTGCCAGGGCACCCACCTGGAATATCAGTCCTCCAGAGGAGAGCCCCATCTTTTATGGCCTCCAGAAACCACTCAAAACATTTGCAAGGGGATTCCCGAGTAACAGGGAGCCTCTGTGTTTTCTGCATTGTACCTTGTATGTTCCTTCTTGTGTATATTTAATCTCTTTTTATTGTTTTAAATTGATTGTGTTGAATGTTTTAAGTTTAGACTTCAAGTATGCTGCCCAGACTTTGTGCAAGATGGACAGCTATATAAACTTAACAAATAAAACCTAACCCTAACCTAATAAAATAAGTGGGGACATATCTATGAAGATTCTAAGTCACCCAGGTCATGGTTATCCCAAATATGCTTTTTCAAGAACAAATATGCTTTTTCAAGAACAAATATGCTTTTTCAAGAACTTTTCAAGAACTGGGTTGCAGGAACTGGGTATGTTTAGCTTAAGAGAAAGAAGGACTAGGGGAGACATGATAGCAGGGTTCCAATATCTCAGGGGTTGCCACAAAGAAGAGGGAGTCAAACTATTCTCCAAGGCACCTGAGGGTAGAACAAGAAGCAATGGGTGGAAACTAATCAAGGAGAGAAGCAACTTAGAACTGAGGAGAAATGTCCTGACTTTTAGAACAATGAGTCAGTGGAACAGCTTGCCTCCAGAAGTTGTGAATGCCCCAACACTGGAAGTCTTTAAGAAGATGTTGGATAGCCATCTGTCTGAAACGGTATAGGGTTTCCTGCCTAGGCAGGGGGTTGGACTAGAAGACCTTCAAGGTCCCTTCCAACTCTACTATTGTATTGTATTAAGAGGGAACTGGAATTCCTTGTTTGTTTGTTTTTCTGTGAAGACATTTCGCTTCTCATCCAAGAAATTTCTTCAGCTAACTGGATGGTAGGGAATGG
The DNA here is from genome assembly GCF_964273705.1 of Natrix helvetica. NCBI lineage: Eukaryota > Metazoa > Chordata > Lepidosauria > Squamata > Natricidae > Natrix > Natrix helvetica. Next base: position 332,929,067 of record NC_138548.1, on the reverse strand, counting down.
AAGGATTTATACGCCTTGCAGACAGCTGGTCATTTGCATCCTTTTAGAGAGTTGTTGAGGCCACTTGGAGGTTTATCTGTATCCACAGAGCTACCTGAGTAGTGTAAATGGGTGTGGAGTCTTCTTGGAACTGATGAAAGGACTGTTTTGGACTGAAGGTAGATGATGTCATATTCTTCCCCCTCTGTTGAGAGAGGGCTGTTCAATTTTGACATAGAAGGTCTCTTTGACATCTCAAAGTGGAGACATGTGAGAGGCCATTCATTCTCTATTTGTGAGGACATGTGGGAGGCCATTCTCTATTGTGACCCCTGGCTTTGAAAAGTCCTTCCCCTGAAGGACATACTAATGCTACATTATATGTCCTTTAGCACCCAGTAAAGATTTTATTTTTTTATCATTCTGTGCCTTTTGTTTCCAAGTTCCTTTGTCTGTTTTGCTTATTGATTACTGTCAGTCTTAAAGCAAAGTATTTATTCTTTTACTTCGCTTTATCATTCTCTTATTTCTATGCATTGTTTTCATGAATCTGGAGTATCTGATGATAGTGATCAGGTTGTAAGTATTTCAAAAACGTAAGTAAATAAATACAATACTTATGACTTGCATGCAACCTGCTCTGTAGGTTTTCTTTACGGTAGAAGCATTGGACTATATAGTCACTGGCTACTATGCATCCTGAACAACGTGTAAATCTTCAGCCTACAGAAACATTAGATCCGAGTGCAGTACATAAACAATACTGATTGAATATCTACTCTGGAGCTGTGATGGATTGCTCAGCCAGCTTTCCCTTGATTTCAACAAGTGAGAGGCTAAAAAAAAACCTATTTACAATATAATTTCTTAGTTTTTTTCTTTGAAATGTTGAAATATCTCTGATGTTGTATGAATCAGATTTGCAGTATTTGAGAATCCATGCTAGATTCCCGTTCTGAAATACCAAACTGAGCTTTTGAGAGATTAAATGACCTAGGTTAACCTCAGCTGGGGGGGATTAGTTCTGAATTTGGCTAAAGTAGGTAAACTAAAAAGAGAACAGAGGAATTTCTTTGCCTCTTCCCCCCACCCCTTCCTTCTCTTGCTGTTCTTTTATTTGTATTGGATGTGGAGTGCCTAATTAGTATGGTTTTAATTGAGAAATACAAATGAAAGTTCTAGGAAAGCAAAGAAACAGAGAAATAAAAGACCAAATAAAATAAAATGTAATAATTGCCATTTCCATTGGGAAAAGTTGTAGCTACAACATAAAGTAAGGGGGGGCTGGGTGCAGTTGCGGGTGATTTTACGGATCGGTTTGTTCTGCAAAGCACTTTTCCAGCTATTATCAGATTGAACTGGACTTCACCTCATTCAGAAAGTGTTAAGAGAAGATCTGTTTTCCATATGATTCTAAGATTCATTAGTTGTCTTCTTATGTTGTCTCCATAGAGTCATTTAGGGTGAAAGATGAACTTCGACTACCAGATTTGGCCTGCAAACATTCCAGCCCGTGACATGATAAACTGTTCTCTTCCTTAACAACTATATACACGTATTTTTGCAAATACTTTGCTCTCATGTGACAAAATAGGTGCACTTTTTTGGGTACACTCCGTCCCCCAAAATTACCTTTTCTACACACATTTGAAATAGCGATATTGGGAGGCATTTACATTTGCAAGAATAACCAGGTTTTGGTTGATGGGTTAGTCTGGAGGCGTGAAATTGGGTAAACTCACATTAGAATGTGACTTGAATGAATCTAAACCTTCCATGAATCTCAACCATTGCCAGAGCAGTGGAGCAATCAACTTATAAAAATTATAACCTGAAAAGAACTGTGAACTGGGAGCTGGCAAAAGAGAAATGAACCCATGTGGCCAGTTATGAGTGATGTGATTGGCATGATTAAGAATCATTTTTCCAGTACACGTGCATTTGATTTAAAAGGGGGAAGGACCATTTAAAAGAATATTTCAGCATCATTACAGGTAGTCCTCAAAAACATTAATAAAATTCAGTTGAAAGGTGAAAGGAGGGCTTCAATGTTTCCACCTGCCTCTGTGTGATTATTGACTAACTCGTGCCAGGTGAAAGGAATCTCCCAGGACTGAACTAACAGATCAAAGAGGGCTGCTCATAAGGTGACTTATCCTTAAGCCTAGATTAGACTTTTCACCATTGCAAGTCGGGGAACATAGCAATAGCAATAGCATTTAGATTTGTATACCACTTCACAGTGCTTTACAGCCCTCTCTAAGCGGTTTACAGAGTCAGCATATTTCCCCAACAATCTGGGTCCTCATTTTACCTATCTCAGAAGGATGGAAGGCAGAGTCAACTTTGAATCAATGAGAATCAAACTGCTGGCAGCAGGCAGTCAACAGAAGTAGCCTGCAGTACTGCACTCTAATCATTGTGCCACTGCAGCTCATATGTCTGTTGTTCAGAAACAGTTGCATAGCTGTTGCATATGTACATCTGTGAATGTTCACGTTGTGGCTTCGATGTGCTGAAATGAAAACATCAGGATCAATCAACTAATCAGCATGCAGGACTTGTACCTCTGCACAATGCGCAGTTGGGATTTGGAAGGTATGCACATCAGCCCGTCTGTAGCCATCTGCAATTTATGCTTACCCATTAACCTCATCACAATGTACCCCTGTTTCTCCAAAAATAAGACCAAGTCTTATATTAATTTTTGCTCCAAGGATGCATTAGGGCTTATTTTCAGGTGAAGTCTTATTTTGGGGGAAATATGGTACTAAATCCATCCGTCTGGCTAATTATCTTAACTGAGGCTTATTTTGGGGGTAGGGCTTATATTACGAGCATCCTGAAAAATCACGCTAGGGCCTATTTTCCAGTTGGGTCTTATTTTCAGAGAAACATGGTAGGTATTCGGTGATGCCCCCCTTCCATGCAGTTGCAAGCAACTTTAAAGCAAGCTTTAATTGCGTCTTGGTAGCAATATTGATTTACTTACTTGATTGCTTATTGGCCACCTTGCCAGATGCGCTAATCAAGAGCATTCTGGTTGAGAATATAGCAGCATGGGCACAAATGAATGTACCTCAATATGCTCATGTTACATCACTGTTGTGTGAGTTGCCCTGGCTCCCAGTAGACCTCTCAGCACAACTGAAGGGACTGGTTGTCCTCTCTTAACTCCTACATGACATGGGTCCAGGTGACTTGCAAGACTGCCTGTCTCCAATGATTTCTGCCTGCCCTATTTGATTTGTCAGTGTAGGTATGCTCTGAGAGTCCCTCAATGAAGCAGTGTGGCCTGTGATCTCAGAAGCATGACTTTCTCTCATGGTGCCTGATTTATGCTATAGCTTCCCCTCAGAAATATGGATGGAGCTGTTCTTTGGCTATCAGAAAGCATTGAAGATCTAGATTTGCTCCCAGAAATTAGGACCAGTGGGTTACTAAAGTTAGCAGGTTGGAGTATGAAAGTGAATTTTTATTTTTATTTTTAAACAAGGTAGGTTTTTTTTTCTCCTTTATCTTTATAAGCAATTTAAGGTGGAGAACATACCTAATACAGGTCGTTCTCAATTTATGACCATAACCGGGACCAGAATTTCCAGTTGTTAAGTCAGTCAAGCTTGATTTTACAGTCTTTTTTGCCATGATTATTAAGTGAATCATTCAATTGTTGATTGAATCATATAGTTGCTAAGTGAATCTGGTTTCCCCCATTCATTGTCTTTCCTTGTTGAAAGCTGGCTGGTCACAAATGGGGATTGAATGACATCAGGGCCAGTGGTGAAATTTAATTTTTTTTTATTATTGGTTCTGTGGGTGTGGCTTGGTGGGTGTGACTTGGTGAGCGTGGCAGGGGAAGGATACTGCAAAATCTCCATTCCCACCCCACTCTGGGGCCAGCAAGAGGTGGCATTTGCTGGTTCTCCGAACTACTCAAAATTTCCGCTACTGGTTTTCAGAACTACTTAAAATTTCTGCTACTGGCTCTCCAGAACCTGTCAGAACCTGTTGGATTTCACCCCTGATCAGGGCCCTGCCACCAGGGTAAACACATGCCAGTTGCCAAGTTCACCATGTGATCATGGGGATGCTGTGATGATCACAACCACAAGAACCAGTCATAAGTCATTTTTTTCCCAATGCTGTGGTAATTTTGACCAATCACTAATTGAATGGTTGTAAATTGAAGACCTGTAAATGGTTGTAAGTTTGCTCCTTCCTCCTCTTATTTTCCCCATGACAACAACCCTGAGAAGTGGGTTGGGCTGAAAGAAAGTGGCTGGCCCAAAGTCATCCAGCTTACTTTCAAGGCTAAGGCAGGATTAGAACTCACTGTCTCCTGGTTTCTAAGCCAGCACCTTAACCACTGCATCAAACTGGCTCTTTTATCAGGGTTACCATGCATTTCATTGTTTTAAAGGATTGCTTGATTGTATTGTGTTTTTATTTTGTTTCTCCATCACCACAGTTTCTTCTGATAAATGGATAGCTTAATAAATTTGATTAATAATAAATGAATAAATAAATGATTAAAATCCTTGAAGAAGTCCGGCAGAAATTTTTAGAGTACTTACCCCAATCATTTAAACTGGAACTAATAGATGATTAAACCTAGATTTTTTGGCATACGAAGCATACATTGCTGTCATGTTCCCTGAGAAAAGCTTACAAACAGCTTACGAGCTTGATTTGTATCTTTTTTATACTGAAGCTATCTTTTTTTCTTCTTGTATACTCTTGGTTATACATTCCTAGTATAATTCAGTTGTTTTAAATGTGGGCATCAGTAGAAAAATACAAACACATAAGAAAAGGTTCATTTTGTCACCTTTGTATCATTCAGAGGCTAACAAAATGCATCCTGAAATTTACACAATGGCTGCTGTTGTGGAGATCATTCGCAACTCATTGGCTTTTGCTTTCAAGTGGCATTAAAGTATACTACCTTTAACTGTTGCAGTAGCACTGTAAATAAGCAAGGAAGTGTTGGCAGCCTTGTCTTCCACATCTTTGTCTTGTCTGCTTTTAAAGTGCTCCAAATAGGCTTCATCCTCATTACCACCATATTGTAGGGCACTGGATTGCACCGTTCAACTAGCAACTATTTTATTTATTGATTTGATTTATATCAAATGAATGGGAGTGATGGAGTATGGGTTGTACAATTAACCACAGGAAGAGCTTTCCTTCAGTAGTTGTGGGTGCTTCATCACTGGAGGTTTTTAAAATGAGACTGGACCAGTGGTAGGATTCAAAAGTTTTTACTACTGGTTCTGTGGGCGTGGCTTGGTGGGCATGGCAGGGGAAGGGTACCATAAAATCTCCATTCCCACCCCACTCCAGGGGAAGGATATTGTCAAATCTCCATTCCCTCCCAATCAGCTGGGACTCGGGAGGTAGAGAATAGATGGGGGCGGGGGCCAGTTGGAGGTGGTATTTACTGGTTCTCTGAACTACTCAAAATTTCCACTACCGGTTCTCCAGAACTGTTCAGAACCTACTGAATACCACCTCTGGACTGGACAGTCACTTTTCTGAAATGGTGTAAGGTCTCCTGCTTGAGCCAGGCTTTGGAGTAGCAGAGCTCCCTTCCAGCTTTATTCTGATTCTGATTCTAGTCCTCAACTTATAATTTCAGTTGGAGTCAGAATTTATATTGCTAAAATAAGGTGGTTGTTAAGTGAAACCTGTCCAATTTTACCACCTTTTTTTTTTGGCAAGGTTCTTCAGCAAATCATTGCAGCTGTTAAGTGAATCCCATGATCATTAAGCAAATCCTGCTTCTTTTATTGACTTTGCTTGTCAGAAATCAGATGGGAATGACCCCCAGAATGCTGCAATTATTGTAAATACATGCTGGTTGCCAAGTGCCTAAATTTTGATCGTGTGACCATAGAGAGGACCAATCCTAAGTCACTGTTTTCAATACTTTTGTAATTTTGAACACTCACTAAATGGATGGTTGTAGGTCAAGGACCTACCTGTAATATCCTTCATCCAGCCCCTATCACTAAGCTGAATCAAGTTGACTATACCTACTTTTGGGTTAAAAAGAAATATGCAGTTGCTAAACTTGTCTTTAGAATACGTTGCTGTCTGTCATTTGTGTGCTCTGTTGCAGTAGTATCCAAATGTTGTGCTTGCAGGTCAAGCTCAAATATATGGGGAAAGCCTTTAAATCAACGAAGAACTGATAAGCAGAAATGAGCCATAAATCTAATCCTAGGTGAAGCATTTGCTTACAGTCTTACTTCTTTCAGAAGCCAAAGAGTTATTGTAATCTGAAACCAATCTTTGAATTTGATTCATGGGCTCAGGGATCCCCACTCCTGGTCTGTGGACTGATAAAGAGCCCCAGCGTGCCAGAAACCAGGCCCCACAAACAAGCAAAGTCCCATCTACAGGAGGTAGGCAGCATGCGAAACCATACTCCCCCTGGTCGATGGAAGAACCCTTCTCCATGGAATTGGTCCCTGGTGTCCAAAAGGTTGGGGGGCTGCTGCATTAGTTGGGTAGATTTTGAAATCTGAGCTAGAAAAAGGGGAAACAGATTTAAAAGAATCCCACAAAGATATAACATCCATATCCCTACAGGGATGTGGTGGCTCAATGGCTAAGATGCTGAGCTTGTCTACCAGAAAGGTTGGCAGTTCGGCAGTTCGAATCCGTAGCGCCGCATAACAGAGTGAGCTCCCGTTACTTGTCCCAGCTTCTGACAACCTAGCAATTTGAAAGCAAGTAGAAATGCAAGTAGAAAAAAATTTGGACCACCTTTGGTGGGAAGGTAACAGTGTTCCATGCATCTTTGGCGTTTAGTTATGCTGGCCTTCAGATGGCGCTGGCTCTTCGGCTTTGAAACGGGGATGAGCACCACCACCCCTAGAGTCGTAAATGACTTCCACATATGTGCAAGGGGGAACCATATCCCCTGTGTTAAGTCCAGAGGAAATGCTAAGCAGAACACAATTCCTTGAGGGTAAAAAGATACCTATAAACACTATTGTCACAACCAACAATTAAAACAACTATATTCTATATTTCCAATTTGTAAGATCATGATATCATAGTACATAAGTGCGATTCATGCATGGCTGTGATTTGTTATACTAGTTTCATACTCATGCAGTTTTAATTTTCTTGGGGGCGATGAGGGTGTTATAACTGTGCTCCATCCAGAGTCATAAATTAATGTTTTGACTGGACTTATATATCAATCAGTCATTTGCTCTGGGAGAGTTACAATCACATCCATCTCATACTTTTGTGTTGTGAAATCCTTCATAGCAGGCAACAAATGGATAAAGAATCCCTTTCGGCTAACAAAATAATAAAGTTCATTTTGTTCTATGACACACATACACACACAAATTCCAAAAGCCAAACACCTAAGTCACAAATGGAATCAACTGTTTCACAGAATTGTTTTCCCATTGTGTAAATGGTAGGATTACAATCTCTTCTTACAGAGAACACAGTAGGCAGTAAAGAGGATTTATAATTTGTTTTTTTCTAAAGGATTTTACTTATATAATAAGAAATAAATTCAAGGAAAAATATAGTATAATAAATATGAAAAAGAAGAAAAGAAAAGAAAAGAAAAAGGAGATAGAAAAATAAATAAAAATAAAATTAAATACAATAACAGAAATCCTGGAAAAAAAACAAGCTGTTTATAATCTTTGTTTTAGGATATATATATATATATATATATATATATATATATATATATATATATATATATATATATATATATATATATATATATATATATATATATATATATATATATATATATATATATATATATATATATATATATATATATATATATATATATATATATATATATATATATATATATGTTGTGTTTGTGCTGATAAAATAAAGGGAGACTAGTATAGATCCATTTCGAGCTATTTAGCTCTCATCAGCTAGCCATACCCTTACTGGGATTCGAACCTGGGCTGTATTATACACTAGGCAAGAGTCATAGCCACTATGCCACAGGCTTCTCCTCCTTTATCAGCTGAGCCAGGGAAATAAGTATGTGTTTGTGTTACAACCCCTGGTATGACCTAATATGGGAGGGAGCTCACTCCTCCCTCTTTCTGTCCTTTCGGCTCATCACAGAAAACCATCCAGGCAGAAACCCATATTTTTATTTTTAATGTTGCCTTTTTATATTTGTGTTGTGTTTGTGCTGATAAAATAAAGGGAGACTAGTATAGATCCATTTCGAGCTATTTAGCTCTCATCAGCTAGCCATACCCTTACTGGGATTCGAACCTGGGCTGTATTATACACTAGGCAAGAGTCATAGCCACTATGCCACAGGCTTCTCCTCCTTTATCAGCTGAGCCAGGGAAATAAGTATGTGTTTGTGTTACAACCCCTGGTATGACCTAATATGGGAGGGACCTAATATGAGCTTTATTGGTTTTTACAAATGTTTTGGGAAAAGGGTAAATAGTTATAGAAAATTTTGACAGCTACATCATGCGAAAGGTAGAAATCCCCCCAAATCTCACAACTTTTACAGAAAAGAAAAAAAACCATCAAGATTTAAATAAACATTGGCAGCTTTTGATTTTACATTATATCATCAATATATTTAATCATCTTTTGTGTCACTTCCAACAATTACATTATAACAACAATTGCAATAATGTTTCAACCTCATTTTTGTGACCTGAGTCTTTTCACTGTTGCATCCTCCCCCCTGTCTGCTGGCAGAGCCACGGCCCCTCCCTCCTTCATATCTTGTGTACTGTCCCCTGTTTCATCTAGGAGGGCACTGTGTTTTTTAATGAAGGCCTCCGCCTCCAAAACTGTATTGATTCTAATTCTGCTGCCCTCCCAGAAAATCAGCATTCCTTCTGGCAATAACCATCTGAACCAAATTCCTTTATTATATAATTTCTTTGCTAAAAAGGAATATTTCTTCCTCTTATCTCTTACTTTCTTTGGAATTTGTTTAAGAATGATTATTTCTTTTCCCAGAGAGGTACATGTAAAATTTGTCAGGAGATCCACAAGGGATGAGGTGCTCGCGACTCAAAGGGAGAGACCATTGAAATACAAAGAGGAACAGGTCACCATTCTTAAATAGATCCCCCAAAAAATAAGAGAGAGAAGGAGGAAATTCTCCCCCTTATCAAAAAAATTATATAACATGGGGGTCTTGTTTAAATGGTTGTTACCAGAGGGGATGATGATCTTCTGGGAGGGAAATAGGATCAGAATTAATACAATTCAAGAGGCGGAAGCCTTTATTAAAAAGAATCTTTCCCCCACAGAGGAGGAACTTAGTGGGAGTAGGGAAAAGGACAGCAAGACGCAAGACAAGGAGGGGGTGGGGGCGCTGAGGCCCTCCCAAGAGGCAGGGAAGAAGAAGCAATATGGAAAAGGCTTAGATCACAAAAATGAATGTATTTGGAATAATTGTAATTGTTGATACTACAAAAGTAACATAGAAAAAATAGTAGAGCACATGTTTGATAATAATGGTTAAATTTGTTCTGATGCTTTCTTTTATATTTTAGTTCAAAGATTGTTAAATTTGTGAGTTTCTAGGGGAAACTCTCACCACCAGTATGGAAGCTGCAAAAAATTTTCTTGTACATCCTTTTACCCTTCCCTATATATTTCAAAACCAATAAAAATTTTGCAACAACAAAAAAAAAGAATGATTATTTCTTTGTCTTTATATTTTAATGGTCCCACCCTTTGAGCTTCTAAGACCTCATCTCTTGTGGTCTTTCTAAGAAATTTGACATGTATTTCCCTTGGAACGTTGTGTGTTCTAGCGTATGCTGAGTTGATCCTATAAATCAAATCAATATCCCACCATAGCTGTTGTTTATCTCTTTTAATGTATTCTGCTAAAATTGTGGTCATGATCTCCTTGAGATCTTCATTGTCTGTTTCTGGCAAGTTTTGAAATCTAAGAAAAAAAGACATTCTATCAAATTCCACCTTTATCATGTGATTTTCAAATTCTATATTCCCCTTCTGAATTGTCTTAGCCTCTTCCCTCAGCCCAGTCGCGCCCTCCTCCAGCACACCTATTCTCTGTTTATTTTGTGTTGCTTGTTCTTGCGTTTCTCTGAGCTGATCATTTAAATCTGCCAGTTGTTTTTTCAGTTCATCCTGTCCCTTTATAATAGTTTGAAACATTTGGGCAACAGATAAATCCTTTGAGCTCTCTTCAGTTGCTTTAGGTTGTAGAAATGAAGCCAATTGTGTCTGTTGAGTAACTGGGCTGGACGTAGAGGATGTCGGGGCCGAGGATGCCTTACCAGGCGGTAACTTTTTAGGACCCATATTAAGTTCAGAGATAGCTATAAGTCTATACAAAGAAATAGCGTCTGTGGAAAAACACGACTGGGAGAGATCGTGAGGCAAGTAAGCCCAGAAGAGAACATTAGTCTTCCTATACAGCTCCAAGCCAAGTGATATGAATCAAATGTTCCAAATCCAAGGGAGATACATGAAAAGAGAGGCTACTGGAGATCTCTAGGGTATGATATAATACAAAGCCAGAAATTCTTTCAAAAGAGAAACTTCATTCATAATGCAAAGAAGAAGGAGGAAGTTGGCCATCTTGGCTCCGCCTTCACAGGAGATCAGAAAGCAACATGTCCAAAGTTTCCATAAAATAGTTTTAAAAAATCAACTCAGCAGTCATCTTTTGCAATTGTAGCAAAAAGTCATTGCTTAGAGGAAGAGAAAGTAACTTTTAACTCTCTCTCTCCTCCAAGAGAGAGGGATATTCTGAATGCCGCTTTTCCGAGGGGTGTGTGGAAACCCCCTCTCCAGTCTTAACACTTCGAAAGATTAAAACCACAGTTTAGAAAGGCTGCTGTTCATCAATTGATTAGCTAAAAAGGAGATTGAGGGAAACTTCCCACCTCACCGCATTTCAGCTGTAACGTCTGATTAGTTGTTTCCTTCCAGGCTCCGCTTGGTGAAGGTGCGCTGCTGCGCACCCCCCACACTCCCTGGCTCCTGAGGTGAAGCTGGAGACCCCCCCATGGCCGCCACTGATCCAGGAGGCCCCAACAAGCTGCCCTATGGCAGGGAGCCCCTCCAAGGCTTCCTGTGCTCCTAAAAGGAGCCCACCAAGAAGACGAGCAGCGGACGCGAACGTCCGTCACCTTCGGGGACCGGAATTCGTCTCCATAATTTCATTCTTTCTAATAATCTATTATTTCTAATCATCAAAATCATGTCACAAATTTCCTTTTTTATGCAAAAAAAAATGCATAACAAATTTCTTGTAATTTTTCCTATTCTGCTTTTCTCTACCTTTAACACTTTAGTCCTAATTAGAACACCGTAAGGATCATATTACTCTTATTTTGTAAAATCCACCAATTATCTACTTTCCATAATAATAAACAACCAGTATTCCCAGGGGGGCGGTCTGATTTCTTTGCCTGTTTATCTGGTCAATTCTTACAATTTTCAAAGGCACTTTCATCAAATAAAAAAAATACTGTTCTGTTTTCTGAAATTACTGCCCTCTTTATCCATTCAAAACTTTATTAAATCACAATGTTATTAAGATTTTTGTATTAATCTCCTAGAAAATGAATCAATCTCTCTCTCTCTCTCTCTCTCTCTCTCTCTCTCTCTCTCTCTCTCTCTCTCTCTCTCTCTCTCTCTCCCTCCCTCCCTCCCTCCCTCCCTCCCTCCCTCTCTTTCTGTCTCTCTGCCTGATTCAGAAAAGAAACCAACTGACTTTACTATTTGGAAGTTCTCTTTTAAGTTGTTAATTAATTGTGTCCTAAAGGATTTAAGAAAGTGGGGCATAAAGCAGTTATGAACATGTTGTCAGGGTTCCAAGTAACACCTCCAACAAAAGAAGACTCTGAGGCTTGAACTTCCTCAAAGTTCCATTTTATTAGACATGTCATATTGGCACATCTGGGAAAAGTCAAATCTGAAAGTTCTGGGTTTTCTCCACCCAAAATAAAGTCAAAGATCCATCCCCCTACACCCACAAGTCCATCACATGGTCCAATCCCAACTGGAGACAACCCCAGTCACTCTCATCAAAGTGCAGGCCAAATACCCTTGACTCTCAGAGAAAGGAATGTTGTTATGTTGTTATGGCTAATCCTCCACCACTCCTTGTAATCCCCCTTCCCATTTTCCCAGACACTAAATGTGTCAGCCCTGAAGCTCCAATAGAAAAGATAGCTTCCAGGGCTGACACATTTTGGCAATCCCTTGGCTCTCAAGCTACTCAGTCCACGATTGACTGTAAGACACTCAATTCCTGTGGTCGCATTAAGAACTGCTACCCATAGGAAATATAGATGATCATCTGGTCTCTCCTTCTCCAGAGAGAACATGCTGGCTGCCTATCGACCTTCATTGCAGGGCTGTCCTTGCTTATGGGGATACCTGCAGGGACATCTAATGCACCATAGACCCTCATCTATAAGCCTGAGGAATGTATAAATTGAAACATTTATTTTATTTATGTATTAAGTTTATATACCACTCATCTTGCTGTCCAAGCCTCTGCGTGCTCAGTACCTACCTTGAGTTAATTGAAAAATGGACAACACAAAGCACATAGGTGATAGCATAAAATTGCTTCCCATTTTCTGTGACCTACAGTGCAGAAATATGGTGGCAACCATCAAATTACTAGTGTGCAATTGGGTTTACTACTTTATTTTTTTTAATCCCTCCTATATTATTTTTATAAATAACCCAAGGAGGTGAGTGTATCCAACACACCATCCTCCTGAGTCTCTAGAAAGAGTGCAGAGAAGAGCAACAAAGATGATTAGGGGACTGGAGGCTAAAACATATGAAGAACAGTTGCAGGAACTCGGCATGGCTAGTCTAGTGAAAAGAAGAATCAGGAGAGGCATGAGAGCAGTGTTCCAATATTTGAGGGGCTGACACAGAGAGGAGGAGGTCAATATATTTTCTAAAGCACCCGAAGGTCAGACAAGGAATAATGGATAGAAACTGATCAAGGAGAGATTCAACCTAGAAATAAGGATAAATTTTCTGACAGTGAGAGCAATCAACCAGTGGAACAGCTTGCCTTCAGAACTTGGGGGAGCTTCATCACTGAAGGCTTTCCAGAAGAGATTGGACTGCCATATTGAGCAGGTGGTTGGACTAGATGACCTACAAGGTCCCTTCCAACTCTGTTATTCTGTTGTTGTTGTTGATGATGATGTTCCTATTTTCCCTACAATGACTCTGTAAGGTGGGTTGGGCTGAGAGAAAGGGACAGGTACAAAGTCACCCATCTGAGTGCCCTCAAGTCAGTGCTGATTCTTAGTAGTCACAAAGGATAATCTCTCCCCAATCTTATCCTTCTGATCTTCCAACAATGCACCCATTGACACTCTAACCAAGCCTAGTGTTGAATTTAGTGCTCAAAATAAGATAAAATTGTGCTCTTTAGCTCCTGATAAATTTGACACTCCAATTTATATTTTACAAAGAAAATCCTGAAAACACACACTCTCTCTCTCTCATTCTCTCTCTCTCTCTCTCTCTCTGTCTCTCTCTCTCTGTCTCTCTCTCTCTGTCTGTCTCTCTCTCTCTGTCTCTGTCTCTCTCTCTGTCTCTCTCTCTGTCTCTCTCTCTCTCTCTCTCTCTCTGTCTCTCTCTGTGTCTCTCTCTCTCTCTGTCTCTCTCTCTGGCTCTGGCTCTGGCTCTGGCTCTGGCTCTCTCTGTGTGTCTCTCTCTGTCTCTGTCTGTCTGTCTGTGTCTGTATCTCTGTATCTCTCTCTCTCTACACACACACACATGAAAAACTCAGCCCTATCCTACTTCCATGCATCCTGCAAAATATAGCTTCTGGAGTATATCTAAAATTCAGTCATAGCTTAGAGGAAACCCCTAGGGAAATTTTCTACAATCGGACTAATAAAAAAGACGATTAATCTCCTTTGTTCTTTGATTGGCAATTTCTATGAAATCATTGAAATGTTGCTTGTTGAAAAAAAAACCTCTTGGCAAATTACAGAAATGCTTCGTTAAAGGCAAAATAGGTAAAGACTCCTTTGTGTTGAGCTCAATTGCTGATGACAAGAAAGACACAGAGTTTACCTTGACATAACACAAACAGAGTTTGCTGTGGATACTAGCATGTTTCAATCCTGCTTAGCCTTTTTGAGATCGTTAAGGTAAAAGTAACACATGTGTGCTAGTCGTTTCTGGCTCTAGAGGGCTCATCTCCATTTCAAAGCCAAAGAGCCAGCGCTGTCTGAAGACGTCTCCGTGGTCATGTGGCTGGCATGACTAAAGGTGCACGGAACGCTGTTACCTTCCCACCAAAGGTGGTTCCTATTTTTCTACTTGCAATTTTTACGTGCTTTCAAACTGCTAGGTTGACAGAAGCTGGGACAAGTAACAGGAGCTCACTTGGTTACGTGGTGCTAGGGATTCAAACCGCCGAACTGCTGACCTTTCTGATCGACAAGCTCAGCATCTTAGCCACTGAGCCACCGCATCATTAGGAGCCACCAAAATTAATTTGGGGGTGTGAGGAAAGGTATACAGGATTCACATACCAAATGCTGGGATGCTGTGGCTATAAAGGGAGTTCATCCTAGATTTTGGGCAACAGAGGATTTAATCTGTTTTTATGGTTATTGAAGACATTCTGATGCACAATAGGAAAAACATAATAAAAGTTAATTTTTAGAGGCAGGATTGACCTAGTAAATTAATGGAGTGGCACAGAATGGCAAAGGAGGCATTTCAGAAAAAGATTGGAATGTAAGACTAAGATTAAGAATTAAGACTGTTTTGATAAAGATGAAGTAATGCACACATTTACAGGCATCTCCTCCTCTGTTCAAACTGTTGCTGGTGGGCTGAATGAGTTCCAGTTAAAACTAGCAAAGACCTCTGGGCAGAAAGCGTTTGCAGACTTGCTTTTGTTCTTTCTGAAACTTTCTGAAATGTTAAGCACATCTAAAGTTTAAGAACAGTCTTAAAATTGACGCTGATCACTTCTGAAGCAACAGTGTTCTAACTGTGGAGCCAAAGATTCTCCCTAAAGCTTCCTGATCCAATTTGGAATTCAGCCAGGTTCAATAAAACCCCCAAATATAGATTATGGATGTAGAACGTAAACTCGTGTCTTGCTTACTGGACTAAATACACTGGATTTAATACAAGAAGCTGGTTTTATCAATATGAATGTGTCACTGGTTTTGTCTCATGTTTCTCAAGAAGACTAGACTGGAGACTAAAACATATGAAGAACGGTTGCAGGAACTGGGTATGTTTAGCTTAAGAGAAAGAAGGACTAGGGGAGAAATGATAGCAGTGTTCCTATATCTCAGGAGTTGCCACAAAGAAGAGGGAGTCAAACTATTCTCCAAGGCACCTGAGGGTAGAACAAGAAGCAATGGGTGGAAACTAATCAAGGAGAGAAGCAACTTAGAACTGAGGAGAAATTTCCTGACAGTTAGAACAATTAATCAGTGGAACAGCTTGCCTCCAGAAGTTGTGAATGCCCCAACACTGGAAGTCTTTAAGAAGATGTTGGATAGCCATTTGTCTGAAACGGTATAGGGTTTCCTGCCTAGGCAGAGGGTTGGACTAGAAGACCTCCAAGGTCCCTTCCAACTCTACTATTGTATTGTATTATATTGTATTGTATTGTATTGTATTGTATTGAAAGCAAAAATCTATTTGGATGAAATAAAGGTTCATCATATTTATTGTCCTAAATGTACCTATAAACTCCCCCCCCCCTTCTTCAAAGTCAAATTTATTGGCTTTCTGGATACAGTAAATTATATTTTCAATAGCTCTGTTTTATCTTGGTTCCTCTCTTCTATTTACCCCTCTATAGCAATTTGTCTACTGGAAAAGAAATGCTAAAAAAGGGACATTGTATACATATGTATATGCATATTGTATGTGACCCAGAGGGAGACCATAGCTGCAATATAAGGATATCTGCAAGAGGGATCTAAAGGCCTTGGGAATGGACATTAACAGCTGGGAAACCTTGATCTCCAATCGTTCAGCTTGGAGGCTAAAGACACAGCATGGCCTTCTCCAATTCGAAGAGAGACACTTGTTTGGCAGGCTGAGGCAAAGAGGCAGTCCTGGAACCAGAGAAATCTGGGGGCTGGGCAGGGGACAGAATGTATCTGCCCTCAGTGTGGAAGGGGTTGCTACTCCAGAATTGGCCTATTTAGCCACACCAGATGCTGCTTTAGGACCTCTTTCAGAGCACGATACCATAGCCCAGTGATGGCGAACCATTTTTGGTTCCCGTGCCAAAAGCGGGAGGAGCGCAGGGGGGTTGTGTGCTGGCATGCCAAACCCATAATGCTATGTGCTGGGACAAGTAATGGGAGCTCATTCTGTTACGCGACGCTAGGGATTCAAACCGCCAAACTGCCGACCTCTTTAATCAACAAGCTCAGCATCTATTATAATTAGGAAATTAATAAAGATTTATTAAAAGTTTCAATCCTCAATGTTTAGGAGAATTTCTATGATAAATTGAATGTATTACCTAGAATGATGTTACTATTGCAAACAATACCACTTTTGGATAATGATGCAACTTGTAAATAGTAGTAAAAGTATTTACCTAGATTTTTATGTCAGGACAAGAAACTAAGGATAAAATATAAAATTATGCAAGTTGCAAAAGACAGAGTACACTAGCATAAGCTGAGTTTAAATCATACTTTGCAGCTGTTTAGTTTGGATGAAAGAATGAGTCTCTCTGAGAAATAAAAGGATGCTAGAATAGGAAGGCCATAATCAGAGGTCTAGTTGGCATGGTTTATGGAACAGTATGATAACATTAAAGTTAACATGGCAATCTTACTGAGGTGATCACAAATGCAAAGGATAAAGTGCATGAGGTAAAGCAAGACAGAAGACCTTTTGATTCATCATTATCTGCAATGCCTATAAAAAGGGACAGGGCTAGAATTACAAGCAGTAGTTTTTGCCCCCTTTTCCGCACATATACATTTCTGCTTGTATCGGAGATAATCAGAGCCTTCCTTTATGTGTGCCTCATCCACCCTCACTCACTTACTGGACTGTAACTTGCATCACAAATAGCTGCAGTGGCTATGGCTGAATGAACCTGGAGTTGAGTGTCATATGAAGGTTAGGAAGACTGATTTATAACTCAAAGCAATGAAATAAAACTGTGTACATGTATGGAAAATTGCAGAAATTATGCAAATGAATTGCAATCTTTTATATACCCAAAGCAATATACTTGAACCAAATAGTTTTAATTAATTAATTTAGCAGGAATAATCTTCACATAAACTTGATATGCATGCACATAGCTCATTCTTATGTATATGCTCATGTACTATGGTATGTATTTTGTAAATAATCCCCAAAATGTGTAGAAAAGTATGAAAAAATCATGTTATGTTAGCCCTTTGAAAGTATGGCAGATACACAATTAATACAATACAATAGTAGAGTTGGAAGGGACCTTGGAGGTCTTCTAGTCCAACCCCCTGCCTAGGCAGGAAACCCTATACCGTTTCAGACAAATAGCTATCCAACATCTTCTTAAAGACTTCCAGTGTTGGGGCATTCACAACTTCTGGAGGCAAGCTGTTCCACTGATTAATTGTTCTCACTGTCAGGAAATTTCTCCTCAGTTCTAAGTTGCTTCTCTCCTTGATTAGTTTCCACCCATTGCTTCTTGTTCTACCCTCAGGTGCTTTGGAGAATAGTTTGACTCCCTCTTCTTTGTGGCAACCTCTGAGATATTGGAATAATGCTATCATGTCTCCCCTAGTCCTTCTTTCTCTTAAGCTAAACATACCCAGTTCCTGCAACCGTTCTTCATATGTTTTAGTCTCCAGTCCCCTAATCATCTTTGTTGCTCTTCTCTGCACTCTTTCTAGAGTCTCCACATCTTTTTTACATCGTGGCGACCAGAACTGAATGCAGTATTCCAAGTGTGGCCTTACCAAGGCATTATAAAGTGGTATTAACACTTCATGTGATCTTGATTCTATCCCTCTGTTGATGCAGCCTAGATCTGTGTTGGCTTTTTTGGCAGCTGCTGCACACTGCTGGCTCATATTTAAATGGTTGTCCACTAGGACTCCAAGATCCCTTTCACAGTTACTACTACTGAGTAAGGTATCACCTATACTGTACCTGTGCATTCCGTTTTTGTTGCCTAAATGTAGAACCTTACTCTTTTCGCCATTGAATTTCATTTTATTAGATAGTGCCCAATGTTCAAGTTTGTCAAGATCCTTCTGTATCTTAAGCCTATCTTCTGGAGTGTTGGCTATTCCTGCCAGCTTGGTATCATCTGCAATTATTGGTTAACAAAATCCTCAACAAAGCCTCTTGCTATACAGGTAGTCCTCAGTGTAAGGCTGGTGGCTTAGTGATCATTCAAAGTTACAACAGATCTCTAAATGATCCTGTTTTGAAGTTCTGATGGCTGCCCACCCTATGGTCATGTGATCATATTTTGGTAGCCATTTGGAGCATCCTATGGTCACATGACCACAGTTACAAAAAACATTTTTTTTTGCCAGAAACTGGTGTTTACTTCTGGTTTCCAGGGGGAAAAAAACCCTCATTCATTGGGTACAATGTGTTCACTTAATGACCACCACAACAAAGGACATAAAATTGGGTGTGATTATTAAGTGACCTGTTTAATGACTGGCACAACTTAAGAACTGTAATTCTGTGCTCAATTATGCTCATAAGTCAAGGGATATTTATATATGAGTTATAAACCGATGAGTTGTGTTTGGATAGATACATCTTAGCTTCATAAGACAAATGTAAATATATATATATATATATTGGGGACTTGCATTTGAGGAGTTGTGCCTCTCCTCTTCTCTTTCTTTTTTGTTTTTTCTTTAATGGGTAAGCCAATTAAAAAAAAATCTTCCATCAAGGATGATTTCTTATTATGTCTGAAATGGGACTTTAAAAAAAACAGTGAATGAAGTCATTGTTAAATTACTTGTGTGGAAACTTCTGACCAGACATTTCTGCTCCTGCATAAATGAAAACTGCAGATCAGTGTAGTTTTGACTTGCACAAAGAGGTGAGAGAACGGAAGAAAGAGCAAAATTGTTTGCAGGAACAAATCTCAGTTGATGGTGCTGACCATCTGAATACAGAGAGGGGTGCATCGGGAGCTGTTTTTCTATATGAAAATGACACGTTTTTACTGAGCTGTTAAATCTTAAAGTCTAAAGTCGATGACATTTGTCAGTTTAACCAGGGAATTCATACTTGTCAAAGCCAAAAAAAAAAAAAAAACAATCTAATTTGTCTCTTTTGGGGACTATGAATACCTAAAAATGTCATTCAGATGTTTGAGTCTTGGCTTTAAGCCCAAGAGTGAGCAAATACATTCAGAATACATATTCAAATACAAATTTGTGCAAAGATTTTTTTAAAAAAAATCAAAAATGAATATGGGAACTGATGGAATAAACCTATAAATGAAGATATGTGATGCTGACAGAGATGGTAACTAAAATAATTTCTCTGTTTCTAGCAGGCAACCCAAATGATCAGCCTATGAAATTTCCCTACAAAGGCTGCCATGTCAATACGAAAGTTGAGCTGTATACGATCATGTGTAAGGATGATTTTCCTTGCCATAATTTAATCTGTTGCATAGATACACCAAAATGAGGAATTGAGATTGTGCGGTAAAGTTAATAAAAACAAAACCTAGCCTTGTAGTGTTCATAAAAATAAAACAAAAATACCTTAAGCAATATTCTTTTCTTTCAGGATACAAGAAAAAACAAAGCTGCTTATCCACACACAACGGTATAGAGAAAGTAGGCATTTCGCTTAGGCATTATAAGGCTCCTGCTGAGAATGATTTGCTGTCACAGAGGTGACCAAATTAACTGTTTTAATCAAAGAAAAGAATACATCTAACTTCGTTTCTGAAAAAAACGTTTTGACCTTGGGATTTGCTGATTAGATAAATTTGTTGTTAAAGGAATGGTTAGTATACACTAAGTATGCAAAAGTAAAAGGTTTATTACTTTTATACAACTATATTGAAAAGAATTTAAAGTTAATGCTTTCTTTCATTTTTCTCTTTACCTCAACTTCTCTCTTCTCCTTCCTTCCCTTCCCCACTTCTCTACAATCCTTATTTTCATTTGTATTTTATATTTTGATAATTTCAGTAAAAATTTATTAATTTTAATCTATATATATATAAATGACTCTGTGTGTGTGTGTGTGTGTGTGTGCGTGTGTGTGTGTTTGTGTTCCAGCATAAATCTGGAATGCCTCAATCAATTTCAACCAAACTTAGTACACAGATGACTTACTCTCTGGAAACAAATACTGTGGGGATAAGTCACCCCTAACAGCCCTCAGTGTGTGTGTTCTGTTACAATACAGCCTGTTGTACCTTAAAAAGGCTTCTACTGTACTGCCGTAAAATGGCTTTTACTGTACAGTGCAGTGGAGTTGCCATGGTAATGGCTTCACAGTACTCCACAAGAGGGCTCCCTCTGGTAAGGGAGAAAATCCAACATTAGAAATTACATTTGGTCTGGACATTTCCCCCTAATAAATAAATACTCGGGCAATTCCGTGTTATCAGCTAGTAATATATAAATGATTTGTTGTTCACAAAGAAAACAGTGTAATAGGTGTCTAGTCATAAGGAATACACACACACACACACACACACACACACACACACACTTCTTATTCAATTATCGAATTTCACCAGTCTTAAACATAGATTGAGTAGTCTTTTCACTTAAGAAAAGTAAACCCACGTCAGAGGAATGTATAATGGTGGTGTTAGTCGTGTTTATATTTTTTCCTTGAGAGACATTGAAAACTGCTATGTTGGAACCAGAATGAAGAAATTGGAGCAATATGTTTTGCAAAATGCAAAGTATGCAAACAGCAAATGAAGGGCTTCCAAATAATCCTGAAGGGACAATTAAAATGGAAGATTCCTACTTGAAACAACAATGGCTTGATAAAAATTGCTCAAACTGTTGCTGTGTGAGATCAAAGCTGACTCAGGCTTCAAAGAAAACCTTTCCTTTGGGATTGGCTGGAAGAGTTGCAGGATTTAAGTGAACAGCTGATGGATTTCCAGAGTGAAACAATGCAAACAGCAACAGAGAATCACAGCCTTAAATCTGTTCATGAACCTGGCAGAGGTGATGAGGGGAGAAAAAATGATACCTTAGAAAACATTCCCAGGAACGTGGGCAATCCTTGGGAATAAAAAGTGAAACAGGACACATGGGAAGAAGAAAAAGAAGAAATCTTTATTGGCCAAGTGTGATTGGACACACAAGGAATTTGTCTTTGGTGCATATGTTCTCAGTGTACATAAAAAGACAAGATACATTCGTCAAGAATCATAAGGTACAACACTTAATGATAGTCATAGGATATAGATAAGCAATCGGGAAACAATCAATATCAATATAAATCATAAGGATACAAGGAAGAAAGTTAGTCATATAGTCATAAGTGGGAGGAAATGGGTGATAGGAACGATGAGAAGATTAATAGTAATAGTAATAGCAATGCAGACTTAGTGAATGGTTTGACAGTGTTGAGGGAATTATTTGTTTAGCAGAGTGATGGCGTTTGGGGAAAATCTGTTCTTGTGTCTAGTTGTTCTGGTGTGCAGAGCTCTATAGGGTTGTTTTGAGGGTAGAAGTTGGAACAATTTATGTCCAGGATGCACAGGGGTTGTGTAAATATTTTCACGGCCCTCTTTTTGATTCATGCAGTATACAATGGAAGGCAGGTTGGTAGTAATTGTTTTTTCTGGACTTCTAATTATCCTCTGAAGTCTGTATCTATCTTGTTGGGTTGCAGAGCCAAACCAGACAGTCATAGAGGAGTGGCAGTCTACACAGAAATGAAGAAATAAGCCTTGGTGCATTTTTATAAATTTCTTTACACAGTGTGTAATGTTTTTGATAAGGCTCTACAGCAGGTCCTGGGCGTGCGGCTGGATACATCATGTGCTGGCCATGCCCAGGCCCAGTTTAGCAAAGGGTGGGGAAAAGTTCCCAATACATCACATGATGCCGCTGTGATGATGGGAGTTTGACAACCCTGCTCTGCAGCTAGAATAGAGAGAAATGCCTACTATGGAAATATTCTATACATCTGTATCTTTTCCCCCCTTTGTAATTGTATATACTGGATATCCCCTGTGTTTTGAAAGTCTGAAAGTAGATATCCCTGCATGCAGATAAGAACCAATTTTCCCTCCACAATTATGAGAATAAGAGAAAGGGGAAAAGAGACAGAAAGTTAGGAGTTAGTAGCTTCGTTTACATGGACAAGTCATGCAGCAAAAAAACAACAACTGCCTTATCTTGTTTCAGGGGGAAAAAAAAGATATACCTATGTAACATATTATGATCTGCTCTGGCTGGCAATTGCTTTCTATATTCTCATAAAGAGGACTTTTCCATCATTGACTACCACTAACACTGGAAGTTGGTAAACAGTGGAGTTTCCTGTTTGCAAAGCATGTGCTCTAAAGCTAGATGCAGATAGAAAAGACCAAGATCTGTTGTTTGATTCATGATACCAGTCAGAGCAACCCAGAAGCCAATTTGAAGTAGAAGTGGGGGAAAGGCATTGGATTCAACCCTGTTCTCTGAGATACAGTATGTAAAGCAAGTAAGGTGGGAGATCTTGGGGGAAAACATCATTGGCTAAGAGACTGGCAGCTGAAATCAAATTCAGAAACAGACTCTTTTCAAGGAGCCTCTGGATAATACAATACAATAGTAGAGTTGGAAGGGACCTTGGAGGTCTTCTAGTCCAACCCCCTGCCTAGGCAGGAAACCCTATAACATTTCAGACAGATGGCTATCCAACATCTTCTTAAAGACTTCCAGTGTTGGGGCATTCACAACTTCTGGAGGCAAGCTGTTCCACTGATTAATTGTTCTAACTGTCAGGAAGTTTCTCCTCAGTTCTAAGTTGCTTCTCTCCTTGATTAGTTTCCACCCATTGCTTCTTGTCCTGCCCTCAGGTGCCTTGGAGAATAGTTTGACTCCCTCTTCTTTGTGGCAACCCCTGAGATATTGGAAGACTGCTATCATGTCTCCCCTAGTCCTTTTTTTCATTAAACTAGACATACCCAGTTCTTCATATGTTTTAGCTTCCAGTCCCCGAATCATCTTTGTTGCTCTTCTTAAAGATTGCTACAAAATCATTCTGGTAACTTTCCTCCTGCTGGAAAAAAAAACAATGTTAGCATACATGTGGGATGTTTGAATACAGAAAAAAAACATCACCTATTTTGCAGAACGGTAGGCTAAATGTTGTAAAGGAACAGTATACAGTACAGTGAGCAGGGGTGAAATGCTACCGGTTCTGACCGATTTGCTAGAACCGGTAGCAAAGAATGCTAAGGTTCGCCCAAACCGGTAGTTTAAAAAAAGCTTTAAAAAGTGGAAAAAAAGGTTCTGTGACACTCAGCTGTGAGCCGCACAATCATTAGAACCTTTTTAAGAAAATAAGAAAGGAAAATTTGGTGTAACTTTGAAGGGGCAATGGAAGATATTATTTAGGTATTAAGAAAAAAATAATCATAAAGATGAAAAATAATGGAAGAGAATAATTTGGCACAAAGTGAAAATGAAAGTATGATGTAAAAAGGACTATGTAAATGAGAGGATGTAAAAGAAAAGACCCTGACAACTCTTTGCTCCTATAATATGTATAATTTGTATTAAAAAAATAAAATAGGTTCCTTGAATGAAACCTTTTTTTCCCACTTTTTAAAGTATTTTTTTCCTGCTGGTTCGGGCAAATAGGTAGGAAAAATTCCTTTAAAATGTGGGGGCGAAATGACCACATCCACCCACTCACATGAAACCCCCAAGCCGGGCCCACAGAACCAATGGCAAAAAACCTTAGATTTCACCACTGACAGTAAGCTGTTGGGACATGAGATTTCACCTCTGGTAAACAGATATATCATAAATCAGAGTTTCTCAACTGCAGCAACTTTAAGATGTGTGGACTGCAACTCCTAGAATTTTCCAGCCAGCCAGTGGTTAAGATTGAGAAATGCTATGGTAAATCATTACTTTAGCCACAGCACTGAAACTTCATTTCTCTGAAATGATCTGAAGGCTTAGGAAATGTGTAGTGTATGTTTTTTACCAGCAAGAAAGCAAAAAGATGTCTGTTTTCCTGTATGTGGAGATACACTGTAGACAGTTCAGTATGAGTGATGGCTTTGTGTAAAAAATGAAATACAATCTTTTTGTTTTTACTAAAGCTGATGGAGAAATAGATCCCTTAAAAATTGCTTTAACTTGTACACAAAGAAGCATTGGCCAAAAACAAAATACTCTGTGCAATATGGCATTTTTGCTGTTTTCTTCCTTTATAGACCTCTAAACAATCTCCCTCAAGGATACTGTAGAGAGCTGAGTGATATGGCTGAAAATCTTGGTTACCTAGATTCTTTGAAAATGTTCCTATGCATGGGAGCTTTCTATCAACCTCAGGAGGGGGGGGGAAATGAAATTAGAGGATGAGTATCAAGACGACATCACCACAATACCAAAAAAAAAAGAGGTTGAGGTCGTAGAAAAAGGACAGAGAACAACAACAAAAATGATAAGGGGTCTTGTAGGCTGAACCATATCATGAATAATTGAGAGAACCAGGTATGTCTAACAAAGAGAAGGAGCAGAAGTGACATGATATTGTGTTTCGCCGAAAATAAAACAGAGTCTTATTTTCTTTTGACCCGCAAAATAAACATTTGGCCTTATTTTTGGGGAGGTCTTATCATTTTTGATGTGCAGGAGGTGGCAAGCATGGTCACCTCATGGCTGCTTCAGTGTTGCACATCACTGGGCCTACCACTCTTTTTGCAGCGACCATTAGCATGACAGAAGGAGTGTGGTGTCTAAGGTTGCGGGAGCGGTAAGGGTGTGTGGGTGCGTAGGGCATGTTCCCCCTCCGTTCCCCCACTCTGGTCTTGCCTCACCTCATGTTGTGTGTGCAGCAACCAACCAGAGGAAATGGCAGATGCATCTAAATATTTTTGGGGGGAAGGCTTATTTTTGGGGAAACAGGATAACAATCTTCCAATACTTGAAGAATTGTCAGAATGAAGAGGGGGTCAATCTATTCTTGCCTCCAGATTTGCCTCCAACTTGCCTTCAGAAGCTGTGAATGCTCCAACACTGGAAGTTTTTAAGAAGAGGTTGGATAACCATTTGTCTGAAGTGGCATAGGATTTCTGCCTAGGTAGGGAGTTGGACTAGAAGACCTCCAAGGTCCCTTCCAACTCTGTTATTCTATTCTATTCTATTCTATTCTCCAAAGCGCCTAAGAATAAATCAAGAAATAATTGATGAAGAATATTAAAGAGAGATCCAATCCATAAGTAAGGAGAAATTTCCTGACATTGAGGACAATTAATCAGTGGAATGACTTACTTCCAGAAGTTATGGGTGCTCCAGCATTGGAGGTGTTCAAGAAGAGACTGGAATGGTATTGGGCCTCTGTCCCTCTTAAGGTCCTTTCCAACCCTATGATCTATGTTCTACATTAATACTGTGATACTGTAATACATAGATGGATTGACATTAAAAATAGGTCAAAATATTGGTGGCCCCATTCTTGGCTGCTTTTCATCACAAAAGGACTGGAAACACAGGAGTTATCTTTGAAAAAAGACTCTCCTTTTTATTAAATAAGCAAATATGGGAAGCTGTGGGTTGAACACAGTCACTTAGGGATTGCTCCTGCAGCCATCTGACACAAATGAGACACTAATGTGTGCTTACTAATGTGAGCACACACAGCTGTTGTCAACCATGAAGCTGGCCTGACCAAAGCCATCTTGGAGCTTCAGTGCTGCCACCCTGGAGCTGAGGGATAGGGATTAGAGATAGCTGGGTGTTGTAGCCAAAATAAAATACTTTCTCTTGGGAACCAAGGACATTCTCAAACCTGGCCCAAGGAAGGAGGTGTGATGTCACCAGGCAACCAGCAGCACCTTGATTGGACCATGTGACTGATTGTTTAGGGTTGCGAGAAAACTTTTACTTTTATTAGGTGAAAACCGCAGGAATCTTCAGAGCCGGTTTTCACCAGTTCTGTGCCAATATGATATATCCGATAAAGCTATTCTTTGAGGAATTCATCAGCCTTGGAGTTTTGCTTGCTAATGGGTCCCATACTTGGAACCCTGACAGCTGTGCTGGGATATGCCTCACTGGAAGCTGTTAAGGCAACCCACATCCAGTTAAACCAGTCAAATAACTCCAAGGGTAAATGGTTGTTTTCAGCCCGAGTCTTTACACAACATTTGTACATCTAGGAAAGAATTCAATGTATTTAGATGAGAGGTCAGCATTCTTTATTTGGAACCCCTTGTTTTCATTTACTGTCCATTATTTAGCATTCTTAATTCTGTCATAAATATCTTAATGGAAGGTGAATTAATGATAGGATGAGACTCAGCACCCTCCACACTGAAAGAAGGCTCTTTGTATTTCAAGATTAGCAACAGGAAATAGCTTTCCAGCTGCTTTCTCCAAATCTGTATTTTCAGTTGCCACATTCTCCTTGCAGCATTAAAAATTTGTCATGGAGTACATTGTAATCCTTACAGCTGTGCTTTCATAGAATTTCAGATTCTATGTGTTAGATATCAGAAACATTGGTAATGGTTTACACCAAGGTCCTCTGTTCCAGCAGGAACAGAGATTCAATCTGATAGGTCGAAGGGTCTGACAGCTCCCTATAAAAGGGCTGCTGTCAGACTGAACCTTCACTGGATTGTACATAGTTGACTTGTGCTAATAAAGAGCTGTTTGTTACTCTGAAGCCTGAGTGTGCCTTCATTCACCCGATCTAACACTATGCATAGCTCACATGTATTGCATAGTGCCGGCAGTGACTATAGATGCTTCTCCAGAAGCATTGCTAAGTACTACTACTACCCAACATTCAAAGCATAGGTTATCTGGAAAATACATGGGATATATACAGTATTTCATGTAGGGAATATAGGAGAAAGAAGTTTCCCCTTGATTTCAAGTTACGATGAAACAATGTGATATAATGTACTACCATATGAACATCATCGTAAGAATTTTTTAAGAGAAGCCCATCTCTCTCTTCATTCAGCACTAGGCTTTCCCAGTTATCATAATTTCTTTGTTTTCTTTGCAAGAGAAATTTTGGATAGGGGCCTTGCTAAGAAGGAAGGCTTATGGTTGAATAAACTCATTACAGTTTGGCATTCAAGTCTCAGTTTGGTTCTTAATCTTGTGGCATTTCCTTGATCTGTTGTGTTTTAAATCCCTCATCTCAACTCCAAATACTGACTGCTGTGATCACCAGTAAGTAATATGCATCTCATCATACTCCAGGTTATTGCCTTTCCTGGTTTGCCTTTGCAATTTTTGTTTATAAAAATACCAACTTCATTGGGACAATTTCTCTTGGGAGATTTTTTTTAACCTTCTGATTTAAAAGGACGATAGACAATAACATAAGAAATGTACGTATATGCAAATTGCCAAATGTACTTGCCTATTAATACGTACCAATGCTACATGAAATTTAGAAATTATCTCCAATTATATTCAGCTCTGCATGGTTTTTAGATGGGAAATAACTTTGACTCGAAAATCTAGATTCAAATATGTCTAAAATGTGAATAAATTTTAAAGGACAACTTCCAAGATTTAATACTGAAAACTTGGTGCAAGTTTTGGTGCCTAGCTTCCCACAGAATTCACTAAACATAGCAGTTATTAGTTTTTATTACATCCTGGGGGATACTTGAAGAATTCTTACATTTAAATTGGGTGCAAAGAAATTGCTGATTGATGAAGCATACAGTTTTATCCCTTTCACTTTCCTTTCCTTTCCTTTTTGAGGAAGACGAGAGTAGAGAGCAACAAAATGTGAAACTCAGTGGAAAAAAAGAGGTACAGTAATCTTTTGTTTAAAGGTCTGCATCTCTAAGCATATTGTAGGATGTGGAATTTGTCATATTTTCTACCAACCAATCTCACTGTCCCTGAAGGATAAGGAATACTCATTATATATTGAAAAATATCATCCAAAGAAATTCTGCAGAAATTCTAAAGTATACTGAGAATGTAATAGGTAAACAGCAGCTATGCTCACAAGAGAAGAAAATGTTTTGACACAGGTTTAGGTCATATAACATTTCCATAGAACTTATGTTTTTTTTTTCAGCAGGATGAACTGAATTGAATTACCAGCTTCATTTCAGCCAGTACAACTTCTAAAATCAATCTGTCTGTCTGTCTATATTATCTATCTATCATCTATCTATATCTGTCTTGTTATTATCATGAAGTAGTGATGGTTTCCCATCTAAAAAACATGCAGAGCTGAATATAATTGGAGATAATTTCTAAATTTCATGTAGTGCAGTAGTTAGAATGCAGTATTGCAGGCTAATTCTGCTGACTGCCAGCAGTTTGATTCTGACCAACTCAAGGTTGACTCAGCTGTCCATCCTCCGAGGTGGGTAAAATGAGGATGCAGATTGTTGGGGGCAATATGCTGACTCTGTAAACCACTTAGAGTGAGCTGTAAAGTGCTGTGAAG
Organism: Natrix helvetica; assembly: GCF_964273705.1. NCBI lineage: Eukaryota > Metazoa > Chordata > Lepidosauria > Squamata > Natricidae > Natrix > Natrix helvetica. The sequence continues at coordinate 332,900,459 of NC_138548.1, read as the reverse complement.
CAATATATAATTCTGTTATTGCTATATCTATATCTATATCTATATCTATATCTATATCATCTATATCTATATCTATCTATCTCTATATCTATCTATCTATCTATCTATCTATCTATCTATCTATCTATCATCTATCTATCTATCTATCTATCTATCTATCTATCTATCTATCTATCTGCCTATTTGTCTGTCTATTTGTCTGTCTATCATTTGTCTGCCTGCTTTTACAAGTATATACTATTCTAGTCCAAAAGGATTCTAATTGCATTCCTGTTTTTCAGTAAAAAAGTTAAAATGAAAAAAGCTTAACAAGCTAACAATAAGAAAAATTATAAAAAGTTTTGCCACCCAAGGAGCATTCAGCCATCACAACGCAAACTCATGAAAGGGACTCCCAGGTCTGCTTTCACGACTTTCGCTGCAAGCACCTGAAATTCAACTTCTTAACATATTTAATGGTGATTTCTTTTTTAGAAAAAGATGACACAAAAATCTGTATACATATTCCCGCCCATTTCTCCAAAAGTACATATTTTTAAATGTGCTTTTCCTCATGGTCTATATTTCAGAATATGTGTTTCCACTTACCTATATTTTTATTGTCTTGGGGGATTTTTTTTAACACAATGTACTAATTTTAAATCATTTTTATTATCTAGCTTCACCTTGTAGTTCAAAGAATTGTCGACGTGGGATTAAAATTCTGTACTGATTTCTGTATAAATTTAGGGAACATACATTAAATAAGAAGAAATTTATTCCCTGTCCTCAGTCATCTATAAGTTTGAATTAACATTTCATCCATAGGTATAGTAGATGATGGGGAACTTTAACTTTCCCATTTTATTTATTAATTCAGTGGAAAGAGTTAGTATGAACTTCTGAGCAAGTATCTGGAGATGCTTTTAAGTAACCAAGGGAAATAATGATATCCCATATGATCAGCATTACTTTTTCAACTCACTTCTGAGCCCAATGTAAAGATTTGTCTTAAATAATTTAAAGTCAGATTAGGGAATCTTTCTTTTATGGAAGAAATGGAGTTTCTTTGTATAGCAGTTTTACATAGGTACATTGCTATGTATGAGAAGAGGAAGACTCAGGATAATGTCCTGGATGACGGAATGGGGAAAATCACAGTCTTCAATCAGTTCCTTCAGAATGGCCTCACTGAAGTTATTGCACTGAGTTTTAAGAAACCAGGGCAGATGGTGTCATCAAAATGAGGATTTGTTTTCCTCTACTTTAAAAAAAGGTCATTTCTTTCTTTAAAAAAAAAAAGCAAGAAGAGCTGTTTCAGCAGACACTGAAAATCAAAGGAGAAAACAAAATGCAATTCTCCAGTCAGCTGTTTAGTAGGTCACAAGCTGCCAGATGCATTTGAAGCTGGCCCACAAAGGCAGGACAAGAAGCAATGGGTGGAAACTAATGAAGGAGGGAAGCAACCTAGAACTAAGGAGAAATTTTCTGACAGTCAGAACAATAACCAGTGGAACAACTTGCCTCCAGAAGTTCTTAGTGCTCCAACACTGAAAGTTTTTAAGAAGAGATTGGACAATCATTTTTCTGAAATAGTATAGGGCAGGAGTCTCCAACTCACTACCGGGACGTGGCCTATTTGCAACTGGGCTGTGTGAGCGTGTGTGTCCACAACTCGATGCATATAAGCAGTAGGCCGGCACACACGTGCATGCACACAAATCAACTTGTGCAAGTGGCAGGCTGGCATAGACATACATCTACGTTCACAGGTCAAGTTGAGCTGTGTGCTGGTAGCATGAGTTGAGCTGTGCGTGCACACATACACATCAGCCCACCACTCAGATGGCTTGGTACCCTTGTCCCCCTGCCAGCCAGGCCACCAAGCCGCAAAGATTGGGGACTGCTAGTATAGGGTTTCCTGCCTGAGCAGGACATGGACTAGAAGACCTCCAAAGTCCCTTCCATCTCTGTTACTCTATAATTCTGTTAAGGTCTCTTCCACTTCTGTTATTTTTGTTATTCTATTCTGTCAAATGCAGACTAAATGCTGCCAAAAGATCGCATTAAACCTCTTGTGTCTCTAAGTGTCATGCAAAGACATTCTTAAGCCTTCAGCTGAGTAAAAAGACAAGACTGAAATTGAATAAATTATTTCATTTTGTGGGCTGGATGTTGATTGTTTGATCAGTTCAATTCCGAGCCCACATTTCTGCCTGAGGCTGCATTCAGAAGCTTAAGATAAAATACACAGAAGTTTAAAATCAGTAAGAACAGTTAAAATTCTTCTTAGCATAATGGAAAAGGCCTGGTTGAAGAAACTCTTAATTCCTTTCTTGAGTGGAAAAAAATAGAGGTCCAAAGAAATTCCTGAGGGAGAGCAATCCATAGTCTGGGAATAACATAAGAGGCTTCCTCTGAGCAGCTTTTATTTCTGAGTAAAAGCATCAGCATAAAAATGTAGAAGAAACTGTATTCTACAAACAAACAGCTTGCAGTAAGGAAAGATGTTTTGAAGAAATGGGCCCATCAAAGAAATAATCTATTCCCCCCCCCCCCCGAGTCATGATCATGTATTATAAACTCAACATTCCAGATATGTATATAAAATTAACAAGAACAGAGTCACTGGCGCAGGCATGTATATTTGTATATATTCCATGTCTATGTTGAGTGTGTGTTTGCATTGAGGGACATGTTTACACGTGGGTTTACATAGGAAGGAAACAGGGGAAAAACTGTCATTGTTTTGGCCTTTATAAATCAATATTTCAGACCGATGGAGGCTGAAGGGGAGGAAGGAATCGCTCTGCTGCTCAATGAGGAAGCCAATCTCGCAGCCTAATGAGGAATGTGATCAAGCAAATTGGTTTCTAGCCTTAAACATTCCCACACTTGACCTGAAAGTTCTGAATTGGCAGCCTATGTATGCATGCAAGCACCAAGGAAAGGGCAATGACATCTCAGCAGCTGGAGCTGCCTCCAGGGCTTTCCCTTATCATGGGTAACTTATTGAAAATTTATCCTCGGGGGCAGATCTCCACATGAAGAAGCACTTCTGGGAACTGTATCCTGATTGGTTGGAACTTGGTTACAAGGACATGGGAAAACTCGGACTGATATATCCTGCTTATTTGTTTTGGCATACCTCTGCTTTAGCATTCAGCTCGTCATGAAATGCTGCTTTGTCTTGAGTTACTGATCAGCCAGGAAGCTAGATAGTGTTTTAATCATTTGGTATTGACCCTTCCACAAGAATCCAATGGGGGATCTAATGCAGGGCTTTATGCTGAACCCCTCCTGCCTTAATAGGTTAGTGTGCACTAAGGATTGCATTGAGCTAAGGGACGTACAAAAATAAATATGATTCAGTCTATAAATTGCAACAGTTCTCAGACCTGCCCAGGCAGAATAAAGCCAGGAATGGATTTTGACGGTGTTTAAATTATGCTTGAAGGTTTCATTTTTTAATTATCCTCCCTCCTTTTACATTGTTTATGAATCCCCGCTGTTGGAGAACCCTTGATCTATTGAGTGTTCCTCCCAATACTTTGGGCCACAGTCTTAAAGTCTTTGATTCAGAGCCACCGAATCAGATTTCTGAAGTTAACGTTCACCATTTAGCAGCTTGGCCTTGCATGAGCCATTGAAGACATGAATAAATAAATATCGGCAGCCTTTGTTGGATAATAGGCAATCCTTCTAGCTTGAAAAGGAAATCAATGATCTGGAGCTGGTCCTCTGGCCTTCAGGAACATCTTGGCCTCACCAGACTGCTGATTACTGTAACACAACTGAGGCCCAACCAACAGAATTTTCCCAGCTCTGGCCACGGCAGCATGCGCTCAGGGCTAGACTGAGCCCCAGGGCTGCGATATGTCGCATTTCGAAAGTTACAGATGCCAGATGAAGGCAAATTGGTACCTCTTAGAGGCTCCCGAGGTGATGGCAAGCCAGAAATTCATTAGGGCAGTATATAATCATCTGTCCTGCAGCAGACAGAGCGGCAAATTCCAGACCAATCTGATTTGAAATTCAGCTCAGCTCCCCTGCCAAAACACATTGTTAGGAAATCAGTGAGGTGGTGAAATTAATCAGGATGCCTCTGCTAGCTGGATACTTTTACCTCAAGTGTGGGATGGAGGGAAGGGAAGGGAGAAACAAAGGAGCTGACAGCAATGAAATGGAGAAGCTCGGGCCCATATGGGACTGAGGCCAGCATATTCAGCCTTCATTTCTTCCTTTGTTCTTGGCCCCCTTTCTCTTTCTAGCCAGATAAATGCGCTCTGAGTACAATGAGCAACATGACCCAAAGCAGGTGAAGTGTTGGATTTCTTTAGATTTATGAAGAGATGTTCCCCCTCACTTCTTCTGAAAGCTGGACGTAGTGGAGGGGGGACCCATGGCTCTCAGATTTATAGCCCGAGTCACTTGGAAAGGTGTTGCTCCAGAAAGTAGAATAAAAATGTAAGAACACTTTCTTTGAAGCATTCCAAATTTCTCTTTTAAAACATATGTGAATGGAATATGTATTTTCATTTCTTTTTTTTTCCTTTTAAGGAGTTTCACATCTTGAAACTTGGCAAGATGTTAGTCAAGGTTGAAAAGTTTTGCCTCGCTCAAAACTAAATTCTGTGGATTGAGGTCAAAAAGATATCTCTTCTTCCCCCGCCCCAACCCCCCCCCCCCAGTCTGAAGAAACAAAGATTTCTGCTATTCACCATTGGATGAATTATATAAATCTGACAACAAAGTTCTGGAAGATTTTCCCAGTCCTATCTTGAGATGGTTGGGGATTGGTTCTGGAGATTCTTTCTGCCTTCAGAGAAGTCTTCTGTGCCCAGGCTATTATTTGTTGCCAGGATATTATTATTATCATGAACAAAGGAATTGAGTACAAATAAATGGGGACAGTAAGACAGGGACTGTAGGCATGCTGGTTCACTTATGCATGCGCCCTTTATGGATCTTTTAGGAATGTGGTGAGGTCCACGGTAGACAGTTTAAGATTTAAGCAGTGGGGGTTTGAGGATATAACAACAGAGTCAGGTAGAGCATCCCAGGCGTTGACCACTCTATTGCTGAAGTTGTATTTTCTGCAATTGAGTTTGGAGTGGTTTACCTTGAGTTTGTATCTATTGTTTGCCCTTGTATTATTGAGGTTGAAGCTGAAGTAGTCATTGACAGGTAGGACATTGTAGCAGACAATTTTGTGTACTATGCTTAGGTCAGACTGTAGTTCCAGTTGTCCAAGCTCAAAATTTCGAGCCTGGTGGCATAAGGGATTCTATTGTGAGCAAACAACTCCCCACCAACAATCAACACCCAAATGAGCAGAGATTAACACCAAGCTTAACATCTGACCAACAATCAAGAAGTAAGCAGTACACCAATTAAGGAACAGCCAAACAAGCCAACTATAAACAACTCAACCAAAGAACCTCCAAGACCCTTCCCACCAACAATGATAGGGCAGGTCACTAGAACATAAAATCAAAGCAAACCCTATCCCTTACTAACACTGTTACCTAGTTTGTTATACCTAGTTTGGGTAATGAAACCTCTGCAAGAAAACAACCAAGGACCCCTCGTTACACTAAGTCTTTGAATGCTGTTCCAAGGTTGCAAGACCAGGACAAAGAAAGGGAGCCCAGGATGAAATTAAAAAATGATTTTAGCATGATTAAAAAGCTAAAATTATGGAGGAAACCTTTGTTACATGTATTTAATTAATTGTGTGGAGTAGTGGTGAAATTCAATTTTTTTTACTACCAGTTCTGTGGGCATGGCTTGGTGGCATGGCAGGGGAAGGATACTGCAAAATCCCCATTCCCTCCCCACTCCTGGGGGAAGGATACTTCAAAATCTCCATTCCCATCCCACTCTGGGGCCAGCCAGAGGTGGTATTTGCTGGTTTTCTGGATTACTCAAACTTTCCGCTACAGGTTCTACAGAACCTGTTAGAACCTGTTGAATTTCACCCCTGGTGTGGAGCCTTTGTTGTATAGCTTTCTCTTGTATATCCCTATTCTGTGTAGCCTTCTAGCCATTCATTTATGGGGTCAAAATGTCTTGTTTCTAATCCACATTAACGTATCTACTAAGGCAACTCTGAACTCTCCCACAGACTTTCCACTCCTCCTATTTCTGTAACACAGCTATCAACAAACAGTTACTGACTATGACTCTGCAAAATGTCAGGAATGACATTTTGTACTCCCTCTAGAATGGCAAAGATTGAACCTGGGATTTTAGAAATGAAATGAAGGTACTTGGACTAGTAAACTACAGTCCAGGCACATGTTCTCCTCCAAGAGCCCCATAATTTTCTTGGACTGCAGTCGGCTAGTATCTGATAAAATGTTTCCCAAGGAAATATAGAAACACTCTGGATGTTCTCAGCGACAGTCCCAATAGGATAGCACCCCATGGTGTTCCCTAGCAATTTAAAAACTCTAGGCCCATTAACCGCTTGAAGGAAACACAGTTGTTTATGCTCTGTTTTAACAGTAAGTTCAAGGACATTTATCATTGAACTCCTGAGGTGATTTATCAGAGTTAAACCATGAAACAATCTGGGATATATGATTTATTGCTTATGTATGTGTATTTGGGAAAGCTTGGGCCTTTTTCTCATGGGAAATTCTAGGAGACATTTTTAATGTTGCGTACACAAGTGACAGAATGGCAGATTTCCAGGGCAGATTTCTCTAGCCCGATTTCATAGCAGTGTCAAAATCTCATTGGAGATGAAGATGATGATGACAAAAATGATGATGACAATGACGATGAGAATGGTGATGAAAAAGTTTTCAAAAGTTTGACTTCCAGTGCTGTATATGTCATTTTTTTGAGGGGGGGCAAGATACCAAAGTGGCATGTCATTGTTTTCTTCCAGGATGATTAGTCTGTTTGTTTGAAAAGTCTAGTCTATGGCTCTGGACAAGCTAGAATCAAGGCTGTTTATGGTTTATAGATCTGACAAGAATTGCACAGAATTCATATCTGCAAAAAGCAAATAGAACAGATCTCGAATAAACAGTCATCAGCATGGCATTCAGCTATTCCCGACACCAGCTGAAACCACACGTAATACTTTCAAACATAAAATGCTTATAGTTCAATTTTAGTTAATAAAAACAATACAAATAAATCCTTTTCCTACAAAGGACTTCACTGGCCTTTTCAAGTAGGAAGAAACACATTCAATACCAATGTGTTCTCTTTCCTTCATCTTATTCATCGCCTCTTTTTTTGGCATGCTCCAAGCATTTTTCCCACCACAATCCAGCAACAGCTGTGTAGAAATGGCTAAGCAAATTCAAGTTGTTTTCCATATTATTTTCCTATGGCTTTTAATTCTGCTGTGCTTGTATGAAAAAGCTGAATATAAGTCAACCTGTCATTTTTTATTTTTACATAAGCAGATTAGCTTAGAACCAACTGCACAGCCTTATGGTTGGCATATTCCTGGCATTCTTTTTAGCTGAGACTGAAAATGGTGTGGCAGATATTTGGATATTCTGCATCCAACCTTTTTTTTTTTTTTACAATGCTCAGTGCCAAACCATTCTGAACAGAAACGTGCAATGTTCTGTTGGACAGTAATTAATTGGGATGTGCCAAAATGTTTTGTGGATGTAAACTATTTTTTTGTCAGAAGTCACATTTCCTTAAGGAAGCATTTTTTTAAAGGATTTTTTTTTACACATTGTCTCCCTTGAGAATAAACAGAGTACACAATCCTAGAAACAGCCTCCGGGAGGCTCCCTTCTTCAGAAATCTGTCCTTCAGATCCTAGAGATGGGGAAATTGAGGGTGCAGGGGGAGAAGGAGGGATAAGACTCACCAGCATGTTAAACACTGCTTGGAGATCTCCGGGTTGATTTGTTTCTTCACGTTTTAAGGCTGCCCAATTGCCAAGTGACTCTGGATGGCTTACAAATGATTTACAAACATCAACACAAGGGGGGGGGGAAGCACTCACTGCAATAATAGTGGCTCATTTGGGGGAAGACAACTTGGCAAGTTTACTTATCTAGTCAAAAGAAGTACCAAGGGAGACATAATAGCAATGTTCCAATATTTGAGGGGCGCCACAGAGAGGAAGGTGTCAAGCTATTTTTAAAAGCACATGAAGGCCAGATAAGGAACAATGGATAGAAACTGATCAAGGAGAGATTCAATCTAAAAAAAAGGTGAAATTTTCCGACAGTGAGAGCAATCAACCAATGGAACAGCTTGCCTTCAGAAGTTGTGGGAGCTTCATCACTGGAGGCTTGTAAGATACTGAATTGCTATCTGTCAGAAATGGTGTAGGGTTGGGCAAAGGGGGGGGGACTAGATGACCTACAAGGTCCCTTCAAACTTTGTTAATATGTTAATTTTATCTTATTGACTAGTGGAGGTATTAAGAGTAGATATCAAGTAAGTCAGCATCTCTGTTTCTGCTCAATTTTCACCTGATTAGAATATGGATATCCTTAACATTCTTACAGGAAAAATAGATTCCATTGATGTTTCTCGGCCTTCATCACTGGAAGCTTTCAAGAAAACACTGCCGTCGGTCAGAAATGGTATACGGCCTTCTGCTTGGGTGGAGGGGCTGGACTAGATAACCCTTCCAACTCTGTTATTCTGTTATTATTCATTCTAGCTTCAGTGTCTTTGGGAACATCCAGATGTTCAAGGGATTTCTAAAGGTCTTGGGTGGGATAGATGCTGTTCCAAAGAGCAGGTAAGGCAACAAAGACAGTCCCATGAGTAACATGGTTTTATTTAAGAGACCCAGAACATGTCAATCCTCTCTGAACTTGCAATCAGGGCAAAAACAGAAGGACTCCATTTAACTCAGAATTCTGGTTTTGGGGCACGGAACCATTTCATTATGAAAGGCACCAGTGGATCAATCTACGTCATCTACTACGATCCTTGAAGCAACATGATAATTCATCACAAAACGCTCTCTTTCTCTTCCTTATTTTTGAAGGGACATATCTTCTTCATGCAGATTAAGCTTCAGTCATTACGCTAAGGTCTTCAATCCTTATAGCAAGGGAAGGAGCTACCCAGTGTCAGATCCTGAAGAAGAATTACTTTCAGCCATCAAGTGCCAAAGGAGGAGGGTGGTGGATGTGCAGCAAGCAAATATAACAAATAAGAAAAAAATTAAAATGTTTCCTGGAAATATGTCAGATGCTACATCTGGGAGCATCTGGGGAGACATGATAGCATTGTTCCAATATCTCAGGGGTTGCCACAAAGAAGAGAGAGTCAAACTATTCTCCAAGGCACCTGAGGGTAGAACAGCAATGGCTGGAAACTAATCAAGGAGAGAAGCAACTTAGAACTGAGGAGAAATTTCCTGACAGTGAGAACAATTAATCAGTGGAACAGCTTGCCTCCAGAAGTTGTGAATGCCCCAACACTGGAAGTCTTTAAGAAGATGTTGGATAGCCATTTGTCTGAAACAGTATAGGGTTTCCTGCCTAGGCAGGGGGTTGGACTAGAAGACCTCCAAGGTCCCTTCCAACTCTGCTATTGTATTGTATTGTATTGTATTATCTTTTCTATCCTGCTCTGCAGAGGGGAGAGTTGCTCTCTGAACAAGTCACTTGAAGAGATTGGAAGCATTTGAAATGTGGGTTTACAGACGGCTGTTGTGTATAAGTTGGGTTGACAAAATCAGAAATGAAGAGGTTGATAAGCCACTTGGGAAAGCCAAGAGAAGTCATCAAAACCATAAAAAAGCTAAAGTTAGAATATTTTGGACATGTGATGCGACACCCAGAAACATACGGCATACTTCACTTAATTCTCCAAGGAAAGATTGAAGACAAACAAGGTCCAGGCAAGAGGAAGAACATCATGGCTTCAAAATCTAAAGAACTGGTTTGGACAAAACTCAGAGGCACTTTTTCATGCAGCTGTTGATAAACATGGGATCTCCAACATCTGAAGATGGATATGGCACAAGAAGAAGAAATATGCTGGCACATGGAGTTTCTTTGCATCCTGGTTTGGCAGTGAGCTAGTTCTCTTTCATATTCCCACACCTAAACTGTCCAGGACAATAACCTCTCCTGTCCACTGAAGCCATTGCTTGTAATGAGTTGAAAACTGCTTCTATTTACCTATTAAATAGGTAAATTAAATACATTAATAAATATTAATGTATTTATTCTATTAAATATCTCAGGCTTCTGACAGTTCATGACAGTGCAGCTGAATTACTGATGCCCATGGTTATAATACATATGCTTTATCATTATACTAGCTGATAACCCGGCGTTGCCCAGGTATTTATTTATCCTAATCCTGTATTAGACAAGAAAAGTCCTGATTTCAGCGACAATTAAATTAGTTACAAATGTTTTCCTGGGCCCCCTAGAAGCGTCAAGGAAAGTGACAGCACCTTGTTGTTTTGCTAGCTGATCCATGATCATTTGGTATGCTTTTTTTCTGATCTTGATTTAGAAGTGGCTTCTTGTCCGCAAGATTTGCAGTAAGCTGTTTGACATTGTAGTTCTTTTCTCGTATGTAATCTGCGTGAAGTACGTTGTGTCGGTCTCATAGTGGTGCAAGCAGGCCGAGTTGCAGTAATGTTTTATTGATCATGGTCATACATTTTTCCTCAAAAATAACCAAAGCATTTTTGAAAGTGTCTGGACCAAACGTAATTTCTAATGTTGGATTTTCCCCCTTACCAGAGGGAGCCCCCTTGTGGAGTACTGTGAAGCCGTTACCATGACAACTCCGCTGCATTGTACACTAGAAGTCATTTTATGGCAGTATGATAGAAGCCATTTTAAGTCACAACAGGCTGTATCTTAAGAGAACATACACCCCAAGGGGTGTTAGGGGTTTCTTACCCTCGCAGTATTTGTTTCCAGAAGTAAGTCATCTGTGTATCAAGTTTGGTTGAAATTGCTCGAGGCGTTCCAGAGTTATGCTGGAACACACAGACAGACACACAGCCATTTTTATATATATAGAAGATTTTATATCTTTTGCCTCAGCTCATAATCCAAATAAATGAATGCATGAAATTGGGTAGATACACATGAGTGTGTCTGGGTCATGTAAATCCTGAATAATAAAATAGGTGCAATCTCCTCCTTTGCAAAGTAGCTGTTACTGCCAATTTTCACAAAGCAGTGTTTCTCTTGCAAGAATCTTGACACTACTTTCCACATTGGGGACTTTTTTAACTTTTTTATTTTATTATATTATACATTACTCTGGAGGCTTTGGTAGAAATGTAAGAGTGTTTGCAAAACAACTCCTGGAATAAACTATATTTTAGACATTCAATGCAAGAAATATCTGCAAAGCAGGTGGGGGAAAAGCTATATTAAAAAGAAGTAGATTTTTAATTGCATGAATCACTGCCACATCCTGACTATTTTGGCTCCTCCTGCAGATACCCCCACACATCAACTCTTGGCCTCAAGAAAAAAGGAATGACATTACTATCCATATAAACTCCAAAGAGAAAGTCCAGATTCCTATCCTGAAAAAGATAATGGTGTTTCACTCATATTTCCTCGTCCTATTGGAATTCTGGGCCAACACCAATTCTTCAGTATCTGCAAAAAGGCCCTCAAGCAAAGGGTTGAAAATTTAAAATAGGAATCTACTTGACTCCTGGAGAACCATAATATGCATTCTTGCTGCATTGTACTTTCTATTCATCCATCCAGTAAGCGCAGCTTCATTTATGTGCATGCATACCTGCAAACATCGAAGTCCTTATTCATTTAAAAAAAATTGGATGTAACTGAAGAAGACTCGTGAGAATATGGCTGACAGATGGGCACCGCAAATAGGAAGGTTCAAAGCTGTCAGGAATCTGACTGCCTGCACAGAGTGCCAACTCATCTCCCCACTGAATGGTACCTATCTATCTATTTGCATAGCAAACAGTTAGATGGACAAAAGCTGAAGCAAGTGACAGGAGCTCACCCTGCCACACAGTGCTTGGTCTAGAATTGCTAGAGCCGAGACCATTTCCAGTGATATTAAGCCACTAAGTCACTGCACCACTAAGAGCTGTGGTGGTGCAGTGGTTAGAATGCAGTACTACAGGCTACCTCTACAGACTCCTGGCTGCCTGCAATTTGGCAGTTCAAATCTCACCAAGCTCAAGGTTGACTCAGCCTTCCATCCTTCCAAGGTCAGTAAAAAGAGGAGCCAGATTGTTGGCGGAATATGCTGACTCTGTAAACCACTTAGAGAAGGCCTGTAAAGCACTGTGAAGCAGTATATAAGTGCTATTGCTATTGGTGGGGAACAGCCATTAGGTAAAATGGATTCACTTAACAACTGTGGCATTCACATAACTGCTGCAAAAAATGCTGAAAAATTGGATCAGGTTACATGATGCCTCAATGTACAACAGCAACAACTTACATTGATCATTTCAGCCTCAATTACAGTTGAAATGATATATAAGTCTAAGTGCTATTGCTGTTGCTATTGTGTGATATATTGTGTGAAATTCTACAATGATAATTAAAACCAAACCAAAAACAATATTTTTGATAAACCCAAATAAAAACAAGGATAAAACCCACAACAAAATTGAGAGATGCACCTCTAGTCAATCATCGGAAAATGAAGAATACATCCAATTTAAAGAAAATTTGGTTGTCCTGGTGGTCCTTTCTACCTTCTGACCCTCAAGGGCCATATTCAGTCCTCCCTCTTCAGGAAAAAATATGCTTAATCAAAGAGATCTAACAGGGCAAAGATGAAGGATTCCCATCCCAGAGATAGTAGGTGAAAAAACATTTCTTAACCTTAAAACCCTACAGCAAAGTATCCATATTATTTCTAGCTAGAGTTTTCTAACAGCTCAAAGCTTGAATCTTTGTACTGAATAATTTTGATCAAACACATGGTGGAGGCTTCAAGGAGACATAAGGCTTTGATTTCATGGTTCGAGAAAAGGTCACCCTCACAGATCAGATCAGAGCCAAAAAGCTTACATTATTTGTTGCAGGAAGAAATAGTAATCTTTGGCAGCACACTCTATTTTATTAAATTAAAAATTGCCTCCAACTCTACACTAGCTACTTCTAAAGCTACGAATATCATCATAATAAAGTAAGGACCAAGGAGTCCAATGCAGTTCCATGTATTTATTAGTGTGGAATACTGCAAAAGGGTAACTTAGGTTTGCTTGTCTATAAAAGGGAGAAGGTAAATAGGTAGTCCTCATTTAGTAACCACAATTTGACTGGCAGCTCTGTTGTTAAGTGAAGTGGTTGCTAAGTAAAAACATGATTGTCTTTATGATATTATTTCAACTTTCCTTTGTTTTACATTCTTGCCAAGGTCATAAATGTGATGATTGGCCATAAAGTTTTTTTTTTTTTCATCACCATTTCTGACAGTGAGAACAATCGACCAATGGAACAGCTTGCCTTCAGAAGTTGTGGGAGCTTTATCATTGGAAGCTTTCAAGAAGAGACTGGACTGCCGCCTGTCAGAAACGGTGTAGGGTCTCCTGCTTGGGCAGGGACGGGGGAGTTGAACTAGATGGCCTACAAGATCCCTTCCAACTCTGTTATTCTGTTCTGTTATTGTAACTGTGAATGGTTGCTAAATGAGGCACTCACTAATCGAGGACTAACTGTGTTTTATTAGGTGTAGAATATAAGTACCATCCAACAGAGTATATTCTTCATTGTTATTGTTACCTGACCCATACTCCAGTTAATACAGCATTTTAGCTTCTAAACTATTAACAGATCACGCTAAAATCTTATGACCTCCCTCCTATTTAACAAAAGCCAGGTAGTGAAATACTCTACGGCTGTTAAAAAATGAGTATTCAATCCATCTTCAGAACTTTGGAAAGAAGTGAAAGCTGAAATGAATGAATTTTGAAAGAAAGACTAGCTAGATCGGTTATTAGAAATGCTTTTCACATTTCTTTCAACCAATCTAGCTTGACTTTCTTCCAAAATTACCACTGAAATTGACACACTTGTTCCACCTTTCTTTCTTTATATAAGCATAAAAATCAGCAATATTTGTATATATTATCATTTCTGAGGAATAAACAGAACTTTCTTTCTCTCAATAGCTCTCTTTGTCTATCTATCTTATGCCACCCCCAGAAGGAAGCATCAGTAGCAGAAGTGCAATTATGGTATAAAGTGAAACTTCTCCAAAGAAAACAAAAGTCCAGTTGCCTCCTGAAAAAGCACCTTTGGGACAACCATGACCTGGATGACAGAGAATCTCTACAGACTTTTAGCTATGCAATTTGGGATCAATACCCTTGGAATGGTGTAGTAGGACTTTGAATGGATTTCCAGATAAAAATTGCAGACTACAGGAACCATTAGCACTATTCAGGTGACCCCAAGGACACAGATAAACTTCCAAGTGCTTCAACAACCCTCAAAAAGGAGGCAAATGTCCAGCTGTCTGCAAGGAATATAAATCCTTCCATTCCCCACCATCTAGTCAGAGCTGAAGAAGCTTTTGGATGAGAAGCAAAACTTCTTCAAAGAAAAACAACAAGAAGAAAGTCCAGTGGCCTCCTGAAAGAGCACCTTTCAAATTCTACTGAAAAATTACAGATGACGTATATATTGGGGAGAAACTGTAGAAGCCATGATTAGGACAAAATTAAATGCCAACAGGAAGTACCTTCCGTCAAGAAAAATCTTTCTTATGATGAATTTTAAACACACTTCCCTCCCCAAAAACAAAATATTGAATCTTTAAAAGGTGTAGCTTGATGGATAATGAAATGGAAAATGGAAAAGTTCCAGATAGGGAAGGCGGCCAAAAATTTGATACTACTTTCCTTTCTCAAAATATCATTTCCATTCTTCCATTCTTTCATGTTGAATGAACATACTGCTATAGTGAGCATAATTGAAGTTTGCTTTCCAAACTTTATCCTTCGTTACCCCAGACTGCTTCTTAGATCTTAGAATATCCTTCCGTAGAATGTAGGTAAAACACTAAAATTTGGAATGACTTAATCCTGTTGGGATTGACTAATGGATTCCTGTGTCTTTACTCAAAGGAAAAGCACTTTGATTCAATTTGGGGTAATTTATCCAGGGAAGCACTGTCTTAAACATTTGCTACTTTGGAAGGAGGGGACCAGAAATTGATAGCATTTTAGTTTTGCAGGGAGAAACATCATTCTGCTCCCACTTTCAGGTCCAGCAGAAGATAACTCTGTGCTGGATTCCTCACATGTTACTTCTTCCTGATTCTTGGTGCAAAACCTAGAATGAATTTAATTTGTTTTCTACCTAATCCTAATCTGCTACTAAATCTTTCTGTTTAAGAAAGGAGTATTTTCAGGCAAAGCATGTTCTTTATCATTGATCATTGTACCCACAATCTCTGTCCACAAGGTCCATATCTCAGTACTTTTACTCTTGTTTTTCAACCATCTGCCCCTTATTATCATTTATACATTACTATTCCATCCTTCATTCTTTCTCTGTCGGGCTTGGAAGCCATCTTTTGCATTGGGCCTTCAGGCCTGCCACATTAAATCCTGTGAGAAAATGGAGGGGGATTATATGGAGTATGAGAGATATACTGTATAGTCATAATATCGTTCCTTTCTCAGAGAGTCAAGGACATCTTGCCCTGCACCTGGAGGGTATGACTGGGAGGCATCTCCAGTTGGGACGGTTCCTGATTGTGCCATGTGACAGACATGTGGGTGCTGGGCAGGGGCTTGGACTTTCTTTTGGGTGGGGAAAACCTGGAAGCTTTCAGATTCGGTTTTCCCAGATGTGCCAATATGACATCTCTAATAAAATGGAACTTTGAGGAAAACTTTGAGGAATTTCAAGCCTTGGAGTCTTCTTTTATTGGAGATATTACTTGGAAGCCTGACACTCTCTTTACTTTGACTGAACATGTGTTTGACTGTCAGAAGGAAGTAGATCTGATGGAAAGCAATTTTCACACAAACCTGCATGTTCTAGAACATGGTTCTCAATTTTTTCTCCACCATGGACGTCCTTTAAATACTTTTGTGGCCACGGACCCACAAGACTTAACTGCCTTAACTATGATTTAAATAACATTTCTTCAAGGCTTTGTGGATGACATCATGGCCCTCCTGGCGATCCACCAACCACAGATTGAGAACCACTGTGCTAGAATGTTCATACACATGTTCTATAAAGAGCAAAGCAGAAGTAGATTTAGATTTCCACACAGAATTATAATATTGAGCCATGGTGGCACAGTCGTTAGAGTGCAGTATTGCTGGCTACTTCTGCTGACTGCAATTTGGCAGTTCAAATCTCACCAGGCTCAAGGTTGACTCAGCCTTCCATCCTTCTGAGGTGGTTAAAATGAGGACCCAGATTGTTGGGGGCAATAGGCTGACTCTGTAAACCACCTAGAGAGGGCTGTAAAGCACTGTGAAGCGGTATATAAGTCTAAGTGCTAGTGCTATATGGGATGTTCCAAAGTTATTCTGAATGGCAGAAGAAACATCACCTTCCAGAAGCCTGATAAGGCATTCATATCTTCTTCTTGGCCTTTTCATATCATTTAGGAAACTTTGTCCACACACTTGGATGCATAGAAGAATGTTAATCAATTTCATGTAATGAGGAACAGGCAGCTTTCAACACATCTCAGAGTCTTCTGAACTGGGCCCAAATACAAACTTGGTGTTGAATAATTATTTGAGTTCTTCATTTTGCAATAGAATATGATTAGATTAGTCAAATGTATTTAGGATGATTGGGCAAGTATTGCTAAGAGATACAGAATGGGGGGGGGGGGAGAAAAATTGATGAGGTTCAGTAACACTCTCATGTAACACTTATCTCTGACTGTACATTAATTCCTTAATCCCTCTGTACCATGCAGAGATGTCTAATTAAAGTACATTTTTCCTCCTTTTCTGTTACTAATGCTCATTTTGCCAGCTACGGAACATTTATGCTGATTATCAAGGCTGCATTGATATTTCTTCATTTGAATGGTAAAGAGGAGGAGGGAAACAGTACACAAGCTTTCTTTTGGTTAGGATTTCTAATCTTCATAACTTGTTACTAAAATAAGCCATGTTCCACTTTGTGTGTACTCCAAGGTGCAACTACAAATACTTGTACCTTTTGCTCCCGAGAAAGCTCTTCAAGTCATTCCACTTTGTTGGGTAGACATAGATTTCCTACCTAGCCAATTAAACTAGTCTATTACTAGTCTCAGTTGGTTTTTTTGGAGTATATCACAGAAGTGAGTACACCCCCCCGCCCCCGTTAAGTATATCTTGCCAGCAGTTTAGACATTAATGGCTGTAGGTTGGGTTATTTTGAGGGGACAGCAAATTTACACTGTTATACAAGCTGTATACTCACTACTTTACATTGTATCCAAATGTCATGTATCTCCTGTTACCAAATGTGAAGTAACATTCAATTGCCAGTCAACTGAGTGTGCCACGTGATGAGTGGTGGGTTCCAGATCCCATTGCAACCGGTACAGTTGCAACAGGGCCCGGCGTCCACCACAGGAACACACACAGTGCAAGCACACATGTACACCATGCACACATGCATCCTTACCTCTTGCGATGCCTCCGTGACACTCCAGTGGCTTGGCAGAGCATTGCGCAGGTGCTGTGCGCTCCGTGCGTGTGTGTGGAAGTGCCGAAGAGCTCAAATACAGGTAAGGAGTTTAGGCAGGCAGGTGGGCCCTCCGGAGCACTGTACCAGAACAGTACCCGGTGTTTCGGGCAGGCACCGGTACACCTGTACTGGGGCGTACCACCTGCAATCCACCACTACATGTTGTTCAGTCATTCTTGAAGCTTTGTGATTTGATGGCCATCATTTCTCCAGGATCGTCTGTTACCAACTGCTTTTCCAGACATTAGTGACAGCATTTAGAATCCTTGTCTTCTATCACCTTCTTTTTTTTAATCACCTTCCATTTTTCAAAACCTCAGGGTCTTCACCAATGACTTTCATCTAGTGTGTCCTAAATGCTTAAGCTTTTGTTTTATTTTTAGTTTTCATTGAATGATTTGGTTTTACTTCACTAATATTGAGGATCATGCTACCATAATCCAATGTTCTCTGTTATCACAATACAAAGACCTCAATTTTTTCCTTGTTCAGTCATCATTCCTGTAAATTTTTGATCCCTTACATCAGAGGTCTTCAAACTTGGCAACTTTAAAACTTGTGGACTTCAACTCCCATAATTCTCCAGCCATCTGGCTGGAGAATTCTGGAAGTTGAAGTCCACAAGTCTTAAAATTGCCAAGTTTGGAGACCCCTGCCTTACATGCAATTAGAAAGGCTTTTTATATAACCTCTCCCTCAAGCAGCAAGATATCTTGGACCTTCCTGATGATCAAAGCCTAATGTATTCTTGTTCAGATTTATCATATTGCCATTTAATATTGAAAAAGACAAAATCCCATGTTATTTCCTGTAGACCCCTGCAACATTGGGTGAACTTAGAATTTGCAGTACATTGTTACAGTTGCCTCTAAGTCTTAAGAAGAGAAAATTAAAGTTGGATTGGTTGTTTCTCCTTGCATTATATGGTGGAATCCATTTCATAGCTGGTTTCACCTATTGTGTATGTGTGTTTGTATGAAGTGTGGTTTATCCAATAAGCTATAATTGTTCTGCTCATATTACATTCTAAATCATAGATGGCTGGAAGCATTGGTGTGTCTATGTGCTTTAGCTTCCATGTCATTTCTCATTCTTTCAAAAAAAAAAAAGGAAGTAAATAATTTACTAAAAATTCCAGTAACACTCTGATGAACAATTTCCTTCTTCTTCCATGCCATTGCTTTTTAACAATGCCATTGACTGTGACCGTATCTCTACTGGGGAAAACATAACTGGTCATAAAAATCCAAGTTCACATTTTGTACTATACATCATGCTTCAACATCCTGCATCTGGAAGCAATGGTTTCCCCCTCCTTAAAAAAAAGAGATTTCTAAGCTACTAGCAAAAGCACAGAGAAAATCCCTTGTTAATCTTATAGTCAGGAGCCTGATTCATGAAAGGATCTTAATAAGAAAAACATACATTCCTTGAGGTAAGGCTGAAAGAACCAACTCATGCTATCGTGAACAAAATTCCCTAAATACAAACCTTCTAAATGGAATCGCTTACATTGACCTTTTATATGGCCTTAAAGCTGCTGTTGTAAGTAAATTCTCTGTGTGTTTACTCAGAACTGTTCTGATTGAGTAAATTGGAATTCTCTCCCACATCTCAGATTCTCCTTTACTTTTCATTCTGACATTTGTATTATTCCCCCAATATAGCCATTCCTTCTGAAATCTTTACAAACCCACCTGCATTTTACAAGCCAGTGCTAATGCATGAAACATGTTTTCCCTTAATAACTCACAGTGCTACAATTTGGAGCAATGGCAGTTAAGGTGTCTTTATAACGCCTGTATACATGCCTGTTTTATATTTGTTTTAGTGTGCAAACAGACACTATTTTTATATGCATCTTATGGAACACCTGGGAGGCATAAATGGATGAAGGAAAATAGGTGGGACCAAATCAACACATCAGCATCCTCAGATACCATGAATATGTATCTCCATGCATTACCCTTCATTGGGTGAAGTTCTCGAAATGTTTTCTCTACTTAACTTACTTTCTCTACTTTTAACTTAAAATTAGAAATGGTCCAGAAGACATTTGGAGGCACATAAAAGCATCTGTTGGACCTTTGTAGTTCTTGGGATACAAACTGCTTGTTTATATTCTAATGGCAAATCTGCCTGATTTTTCTCACAATGTTTTTCTCCTTGAGAAACTATGATTGTGCAGAGATGAACAGGTTAACTTTGAGAATAAAGGATAAAGAGGAATTGGTGTACTTCAAGACATGGAGAAGATTTTATGATTGGCTTGAGAAAGGAATCTAGAAAAGAAAGCAAGAGGGAGATATAGAACCCAGATGAGACACTATTAAATGGAAAAGGAAGGGAAGAGGAGGGAAAATAGAAAGGAAAGTATTAATATGTAAGTATATGTTCAAGAATGAGATATAAAAAAATAGTTAGGACACAATAATGAAAAAAAAGGGAATATGAAAAGATAAGCATAAAATTATAGCAAGGTTTTGTGGGAATACTATCCCAAAAATACACCAGTTCAGAGTTGAAAAGAGAAGGAAAGAGGGTAGGCGGGGGAAGAGGAAGAGAGGAGTCAGGGAGAGGCAAGGGAAGAAGGAAAGGGAAAGGAGAGGAGGAAGGAAGAAAGTAGAAAAGGGAGGGACAGTGAAAAGAAAAGAAAAAATAGGGTGGTAATAACACAAAATAGGTGTAGGGGCAAGCAAAGCAACCCAGAATGTATATTTTAACCCTTTATATGGAAAAACAAATATGTAAAAGTGATAAAGATAAATAAGAACAATAACTATGTGAATGTATACCTGTAACTATATATAAGAGAATAAAAATAAAAAAAACTTTTAAAAAATAATTAAAAATTATATATGTGTATAAAGATAAACAGAACAGAACAGAATAGAATAGGATTCTTTATTGGCCAAGTGTGATTGGACATACAAGGAATTTGTCTTTGGTGCATATGCTCTCAGTGTACATAAAGAAAAAAATAAAATAGAATACATTCATCAAGAATCATAAGATACAACATTTAGTGATAGTCATAGGTTACTAATAGGCAACCAAATAATACTAGGAAACAAATAAAACAATATAAAATACAAGCAATATAAGATACAAGCAACATGGTTATAGGCATAACCAAGCTATACCAAGGGAGCATCCACTCCACCATCGTTGAGTGTGTCATTTTGTATCATCCACCGATGGAGCAAAATTCTATACATCCAATGCCCAAATGGATGTTAAATTGGAGAAAACATGATATACATTTCTCTTCTAGGTTTTTGTAAATGATCTCTTACCCTCTTAAAAAGGAAGATTTTGTTTTTAATTTGCTGGATGCTTGGGTTCAACATTTCCACATCATCTCAGCTTTCTAAAGCATGTTTCATTCATGAATAATACTATGTTTGCCAGTTGGAGGTTTTATTTTCCACAGTATTATTCTTTCCTAAGTGATTTGTGAGCATAAATTATGTTGACTCAGCCATTTATCTGTCCAAATACATTTTTAAATAACAATTCTTCCACTGCTATCTGCACATTATCAATCTCACTGATGAATTATTTCCCCGCTCCCCTTCATCTCTGTGGATTCAGCAAAGTTGTTCACAGTTTGAAAATTTATGGCTGATTGCAAAAGAGAAGAGCCAGAGTAATGGAGGAATAGGAGCACCTATGTGTAAGATTCAACATATTTTTCAGTTTAAACCAAAAGGAGACATAGAGACTTCATTGGGAGAATATGAATTAAGAGGTTGGGTACAGGGGAAGTGTAGGCCTCTAACTATCCAAAGCACAGTAACTTCAAGTTCTAAAACTGGAATTGTCTACAAATATTAGCTGGTTAATTCCTTCATAATCTCATGTATACATCCAACATGGCTAGGAAATTTGCCCTTTAAACTAAGATTCTTAACAATTTACATTTTGGGTAGTGGTGTTATTTTGCTTTTTTCTCATCCCAAATCTCTCAGTTCTATTACACATTTTTTAACTAAAAGGCTTTAGATTTATTTTTATATTAAAACTTTTATGCTCTGCTATTCCAAATAGCAGACTTAACTATATACTCATTTACAATGTGCATTCGGTGGCCTCTTTATTGTGATTTAAGACAGAGCCATGTTGTCTTAGGTCTCAGTTACAATCATAAGATTCTGGTTTCACTAAAATATCCTTGACTTTTGGGCTAGATTTTGGTTTAGTCCAATTTCTGTCATGAGATCCATTTTATATTTGAGCTAAAGATTTTGTGGCTTTGATGGCTTTAAAGCAATGTAATTAGTTAGCATGTTCTGGACATATTGTGCAAGTATGGAATATTTACTGAACAACTAAGTAAGTGTGGATATAAAAAGTGGATTTCTAATTCTTGCTCATGCTGGAGTAGTTCTATCTTTGAGATTCCTAAATATTGACACAGTGGCTATGATGCTGAGCTTGTCAATCAGAAGGTCTGCACTTCAACGGTTCAAATCCCTAGTGCCGCATAACGAAGGGAGCTCCCGTTACTTGTCCCAACTTCTGCCAACCTAGCAGTTTCAAAGCATGTAAAAATGCAAGTAGAAAAATAGGAACCACTTTGGTGGGAAGTTAACAACATTCAGTGTTTAGTCAGGCTGGCCACATGACCATGGAGAGGTTTTCGGACAGCGCTGGCTCTTTGGCTTTGAAACGGAGATGAGCACCGTCCCCTAGAGTCTATACAACTGTATCCCTTAGCAATAAAAAATCCAGTCCCAGTTACCATCATTAAGCAAGAACCAACCTTAAAGAATCCCCATTTCATTTTATGCAGAATTTCTCACTTTTGTAATATACAAAGCAGGTTTCTAATATGTGCCTGATGCTAAGAGACCATATTATGAACAAAATGTCTATTGAATTACCAGCAATGTAATGCTAGCATTGCTGCAAGGAAACACTTTGGGAATTATTACCTGGGTATACAGATTGTAATTTTTTTCCTGCCTCCCAGTTCAATTCAGACAGAAAAGAAAATTAACTACAGATCAAATTACCCCAGAAAGGAAGCAACTGTGCCTTTCCAATTAATGACAGACTAGCCTGCTGTCTGTTCCCCAATGGAAGCCTTGTTTCTGTTTACTGCCTCTCCCTATTTAAAAGTAAGGCACTGCGCAGAAATGCCTCCTGGAAGAGAAGGGGATGTTTTTCCAAGTTTTTTCTTCAGAATACAAGTGAAAACACTCCCCTAATCCCTAGCCCCTGGCCCTGCTGCCCTGATGTTTTGAGAACTGACATCCAACCACATCTGGAGGGGACAAAAGGTTCCACCACTCCTGACCTAGATTAGCGTTTAAATTATTCCCAAAGAAAGATAAAAGACAAGGGGATCAAAACTGTTTTTTTTTCCCCTAGAAAAGTTGTGGGTTTAAATCGCTTAAAAATAACCACCACCCCCGAAACTTCACAAGAGCACTAAAAAGTAGCATTTCTTCTCATCTATGTGATATTTCGTATCAAATAGCACTCTGATCATTCCATTTAAGATCTTTTCCAGTAACAGCCTTGTTTATCATAGATGTCTCATTTGCAAAGAAACATAGATAACTACAATGTTTTAAGAGGTCTGTGACCAATAAGCAGAAGTCAAAAGGCTATTGTGTTTAATTTATAGCCATGTGCAGGTTTATCTTCTTTCTCTTTTATTTGATTTTGGGATATTTTTTTATTTTTATTTTTTTGCTGTGTCGGCTAAAAAGTGCTACTTAGATTTCCCCCCCTGCTGACTCAGCATTGCTGTTGAAAATTGCCTATGTTAATCCATCATTTTCTTTTCTTGGAAATAAATATTCCTGTGGCAACGTTGTATAGAAAGAGAACAGAAAGCCTGAGAACAATTTAGGCTAAAGGTGAAGCCAAGACAGATCTTTTTATTGAACGGATGGGATATTTATACTGGAAGATGCTAAGATTGGGATCTTCAGTAGTCAGCAAATACAGACCTCTAGCCCCTTCTGATAACATAAAGATCAAACTTTATGATAGACTTTAATTCAAATCCCCTGTTGGCTTCTCAAGTCACTAGGGCAGTGAGCTTATTATTTATTTAGTTTAGCAATGCATTTCTTTCTTAAGAAAGAAAGTTCAAACATGCCACAATTTTGATAAGATCACAACATTTATTCACACCACATTGTGCAGAGTACATGTAGGATGATTTCTGATCCTATTTTCAGAAAAAGCCAAAGTTTCTTTTGAAGTCTATGTGCTTTACAGAAAAAAGTCTGGTCAGATATTTCAAATCAGAACTGGGCTGACTTCTGCCTAAAATTTTGGAGGACTCTGGCTTATTCAGCCTCAGAACAATGGCCTGATTCAGCAGAAGGCACCTCGGTGTGTTCATGCACTGGAACATATTTTCAGGTTAATGTGTTTAGACTTCTTGTGCAACTGTTGGCAGTGATGAATGGCAAATATTCAAGGTCTGTTCATATGAAAAGTTCTATCCCTTGGCAAGTTTAAGGGATCAGTGCAAGAACTCCATTCTTTGGGCTTGGTATTTCTAAAGAAAGCAGCATTACATGAAATTGATTGTTGTATGCTGCTTTGTGTGAGATGGGTGGCTATATAATTCTGACAAATAATTTTTTAAAAAAAGTTGTGGTTTTTTTTTTTTTTGTTGTTGTTGTTCTTCCCTCCGAGCTTGGTTTTCTGCCCTCCCATCCTGGACATAAATTGTTTCAACTTCTACCCTCAAAACAAGACTATAGAGCACTGCACACCAAGACAACTAGACACAAGAACAGTTTTCCCCAAACACCATCACTCTGCTAACCAAATAATTCCCTCAACACTGTCAAACTATTCACTAAGGCTGCACTACTATTACTCTTAGTCTTCTCATTGTTCCTATCACCCATTTCCTCCCACTTATGACTGTAGGACTATAACATTGTTGTTTGTATCCTTACAATTGAAACATCAATTGATATTGATGTTTCCTGATTGCTTATTTGTACCCCATGACTATCATTAAGTGTTGTACCTTATGATTCTTGATGAATGTATCTTGTCTTTTTATGTACACTGAGAGCCTATGTACTAAAGACAAATTCCTTGTGTGTCCAATCACACTTGACCAATAAAGAATTCTATTCTATTCTATTCTATTCTTGGTGGTTTTCTTGCAGAAGTTTCAATATCCACACTAAATAACATCAGCAGTGCTCACACTGGACTAAACCAATAAACGTTCAAAATCATGCTAGCCACTTAAATCCTTGTGAAATCATTTAGACTCTACTGAGGAGATCCTACAGGATTATCATAGAGTTGCCTCTACTAATTTGGACATTAAAATGGAGAAAGTTTTTAAAAAGAACAATTAAAAGAAAAGCCCTTCTGGGTCTGGAATGATGCTCCCTCTTTTATCTCATTTTCATATTTGCCATGTCTGCCCCAAGAAAGACCCTTGATTGGCAGATCCTTTTCTACCTGCTTCTGCAAATATTTTGAGGTAGTACAATTAACATTTTGGATGACTCTGTTCTTTAAAAAAAAAAAGGAAATATCAATTAGCCAGGCAACTCTTCCAGTCGGTTACTAAATTCTAAGGAAAAGAAGCTTCTTCACCCCAGATCTGGAAACTGTTTAACCACAATGGTGCCGTTCTGCTAATTGTGTATGTTTTCCTTTATATGAGCTGTGGTGGTGCAGTGGTTAGAGTGCAGTACTGCAGTCTACTTCTGCTTTGGCAGTTCGAATCCCACCAGGCTCAAGTTTGACTCAGCCTTCCATCCTTCTGAGGTAGGTAAAATGAGGACCCGGATTGTTGGGGGCAATAGGCTGACTCTGTAAACTGCTTAGAGAAGGCTGTAAAGTGCAGTGAAGTGGTATATAAATCTAAGTACTATTGTTATTTCTATTGCTATATTGGCAGCGTCAATTATTCAGAACTTTATTCCTTCTTTGCCAGTCTTTCTCTTTTTAATGTGACGCTATCAAAGTGTCACATTAAAAGCAGGACAGTTATATACAATTCATGACTCACTCTTGAAATCGTAGCAATCATTTCTGTTGGTCTTTCAACAGAATCCAGAACAGTCTACATCACAACAAAGCAAACTTACATTATTTATATAAAATAATCAAGTGAGCCTAGTCAGAACTCTAAGAATACAGCTATAAACAGTATTACTAGGTAAAAAAAATACATTTTCATTTCAAATGTAATAACTTCAAACTGGTCATAGCTTTGCTGCATGGAATTCCCTAGCTGGAGCTGCTATAGTGAACTGACACCATTATCTGACTACTGTATATCCACTTTATAATGCCCAGTAAGGCTACACTTGGAGTATTGCATCCAGTTTTGGTCACTATGATATCAAAAAAAAAAAAGATGTGGAGACTCTAGAAAGAGTGCAGAGAAGAGCAACAAAGATGATTAGGGGACTGGAGGCTAAAACATATGAAGAACAGTTGCAGGAATTGGGTATGCCTAGCTTAATGAAAAGACAGACTAGAGGTGACATGATAGCAGTTTTCCAATATCTAAATGGCTGCCACAAAGAAGAGAGAGTCAATCTATTTTCCAAAGCACCTGAAGGCAGGACAAGAAGCAATGGATGGAAACTAATCAAGGAGAGAACCAATCTAGAACTAAGGAGAAATTTCCAAGCAGTTAGAACAATTAATCAGCATAATGACTTGCCTCCTGAAGTTGTGGGTGCTTCAACACTGGAGGTTTTTAAGAAGAGATTGGACAATCATTTATCTGACATGGTAGATGGTTTCCTGCTTGAACAAAGAATTGGACTAGAAAAACTCCAAGTCCCTTCCGACTCTGTTAGTCTGTTATTCCTATATCACAAAAAGATTTATCCTGTCGGTTTCAAAGTATTATTTGTTTGAATGCATGAATAACTGATATTTTCAGTACGTTGGTAATTTAAATTTTAATAATTGGTTTGCTGTGTTTAGTTCATCATTAACATATCCTGTAGGGCAGGGGTGTCCAAACTTGGGAACTTTAAGACTTGTGGACTTCAACTCCCAGAATTCCCCAGCCAGTATGGCTGTCTGGGGAATTCTGGGTGTTGAAGTCCACAAGTCTTAAAGTTCCCAAGTTTGGACACCCCTGCTGTAGGGGCACTGAAATTGGGCACAAACAAGGACTCTAACAAAATATATGGAAGTAACACACACACACACACACACACACACACACACACACACACACATTTCAAAATCATATGATGCTGTGAAAACTATGGCTTATTTCTCAGTTTTTCTTGCGAGTACATCCCACAAAACTGAGCAGAGCTAAGTTTTAATCAGGCTAGCTTGGATATTTCCTTTATTACCTAGGGAAACCTTTCGGTGTTTCTTCCCACCGGATCTGCCATTTGAAGACCTGGCCTTGGAGAACAATTCTCGATGCAGCCTATTACTCAACTGATATAAATTACCAGGATGTAGAAGAATTCTGAATCCTTAAGAGGAAAAGGACTTTCCATGCCAGACAAAGGAAGGCCATTTCCCAGAGTAATACAATACTCTAATTGCAGTAAGAGCTCCAATAAAGTGATTCAGCACATTGAAGGTCTAGACGCATAGAAGTCCATTGTTAACATTCGGCCTTCTCGCTCAGAGGAAGCTCACATCATTTCCTTTGCTGGTAGTGGAATTCCCCTCATTGTGTACTCAGAGGAGATGCTTATTCTCCTCACCGGTCATAAAAAAAATGTCCTTGTAATGGATCTGATAGTACCAACTACCGGTAGCTAAGGCTTCCACTTTGTAATGATTATTATTTTAATAATATCATTTCTAGGGGGAAAAAGGTTAGACTCAAGCCTTTTTCCTACCCCCTCAGTCTCAACCATTTTTTAAGCAAATGTGAAAGAAATGGATTCTGTGATGTTGCTTCCCTGCATTATTTGTTAAACAGAAAAACATATTCCACTCTCTCTCATATTCAGCTCAGGAAATGTGTTTTAACATATACATTATGTCCTGCTGTAGAAAACATTAGTGCCTCAACAATCAACACTCATACTTAACTTGCTGAGTGGGATGGGTGGGATATAATTTTCCATAGAACACTTAGAAGAAAGGATGTAGAGTGTCTGCAATCTCCATTTAAAAGGCCTTCTTCCTATTTGTATGTGTACAGCTTTTCTTAATTGATCACAGACACTTATGAATAGTCTATCTCCTTACACATTTTGCTGACTTCTGACTCCAGGAGGTCTTGGATCAAAAAAGCTTTAAAGGGGACCTCTTCTCTCTACTGCCCACTCATTGGTTTTCCTCACTTTCAATTCAAAAGTGCCCAAAGATGAGCATTGGAATAGAGGGCTACAAAAGGATGCTCCTTTACCTCATTTCTTATTGTTAGTTCCATATTTGAAAAAAAATGCAATGCTCAGAGCTCCAATAAATAATGAGGAAAACCCTAAAGTGGTATGGTTCTTAGCAGATGCCCTGGACTTGCATAGGGCAGAAAGTCAGATAAATGATCAATCAACACATTAAATAAATGACATTTTATATTCACCTTACCATTCGTGGTCTTGCACCTTCAGTTTTATGTGCCTAATGTCTTTGCCATTATCAATAAAATGTGCAGAGCAGTCAGGGGAACATAGAATCATATAGCAATAGCAATAGCACTTAGATTTATATACTGCTTCATGGTGCTTTATAGCACTTGCTAAGTCAGGGGTGTCAAACTCAGGTTGTCACGGTGTTGTGACGTATCATGACTTTTTTCCCCTTCACTAAACTGGGGCTGGGCGTGGCCAACGCGAGATGCATTCAGCTCGTGAGTCACAAGTTTGACAGCCCTGCTCTATGTGGTTTATAAATATCAGCATATTGACCCCAACGATCTGAGTCCTCATTTTATTGACCTCAGAAAGATGGAAAGCTGAGTTAACCTTGAGCCCAGTGAGGATTGAACTCCTGGTAGTGAGCTGAATTAGTCGGCAATACTGCATTCTAACCACTGCTCTTTTTCTACAGTTGGAAGGGATGTTCAAAGTCATAGGTGGACCAATGATGGAAGCCAAACAGCACTGTTCCACTGCCCTTTGAGTTAGAGGGAGAAACTTCTGTCAAATTCATCTCAGGCCATATACACATTCCATACGGATGCCATTCTCCACTATCTAAATTGGCAAGTCCTTGGGAGAATTTTAACAAGCTAGAAATGTTGCTGGACTCTAATTCAGGAGACCTGGCAGGTTCATCATTTCAAATGGCCAACAACTCAGGACAAGGGTTGTGGAATGCAGTGACCAGGACTGGATCGCATGGGCCATGCACATACTAGCCAATTGAAGCAAAGGCATTGTCAAGTGTGTAATACAGTGCAATGGATGGATGATCAGTGCCACTTTTGATGCTAAAAGTTAGAAAACATAAAACTTTTGATGCTGAATGAGGAAGGATAAACAGAGGTTGCCGACCTCATGAGTTGGGATAAGCCAAAGACCCATTCTTCAGAATTAGTAAGCAGACTGTTCTAGACAGAGACGAATCTTGAATTATTTATGCCCTTGAATATTAATCTATTGATTACCTATTCATCTATTCTTTTCATGTTTAATTTTCTGTTCAATTGTGTCCAATGAAGGTTCCTTGGTACACTCTGAACTTGCCTGTTTTCTTGCAGATGTTTCATGACCCAAACTAGGTAACACCATCAGTACTGGTGATCAGACTAGCACTGATGATATTACCTAGTTTGGTTACTGAAATGCCTGCAAGAAAATAAGCAAGCTCAGAAAGCACCTCATGTCAACCCGGAGCTAAAAATATTCTCTTTTATTAATTGTGTCCAATTCTTGGAGGCTGCCCGGACAAGTCCCTGCATTTTTAGGGGGAAGAGGTTTGTCCTCCTTCTCAGGGCTGAGAGAGAGTGTGTGTGAAGGAGGGGAAGTTCCCCCCCCCCACCTTCAATTAACGAGGTGCGGATCACAGCCCCTCCAAGTAGCATATCTCTGAATAAGCAATAAATAAAACCCGAGAATATGTTCTAATGAAAACAAACTTTTAATATGAAATAAAAATAAACCTTACTATCTAATTCTTACATTCTGGTAAGAGTAATTGTCGCCCACCTCCTCCGGCAGGCAAACGGAGATCAGAAGGAAAGTACAAGAATGTGTGACCCATTATGAAAATATGCGCAGTAAATCATTGTCAGATAAGAAAAACATTTCTGCAGTATAACTCTGAATATAAGCTCAATTGACAAACAAATAGTGACAGAGAGAATGGGGGAATAGTTGCTCAAGGTCACCCAGATGGCTTGGTGCCTAAGGCAGGACTAGAACTCACTGTACCTTGAGAAACTATTCCCCCATTCTCTCTAGTCTGATACCTTAACCACAACACCAAACTGACTGTCTCTCCCCTCTTCATTGGAGGTTTCAGAAAGAGTGATAACTCACCAGAAGCATACTGAATCTGACACACATTCAGAATGATGCCAGTCTGAACAGATTGACAAGATCCAGCATGTGAAACCCAATACTGATATGATACAGTCATTCACAGAAGTGTATAGGGAATATAAATGGCTTGGAGCTATT
Source organism: Natrix helvetica (assembly GCF_964273705.1). Taxonomy (NCBI): domain Eukaryota; kingdom Metazoa; phylum Chordata; class Lepidosauria; order Squamata; family Natricidae; genus Natrix; species Natrix helvetica. Next base: position 332,870,281 of record NC_138548.1, on the reverse strand, counting down.
TCTCATTCTTCCTGTCCGGTGATACCTTCGCTAAAGTTCTTTCTGAACAGCTCAACAATTCCTATAATTCTGGTTCATTCGATGCAATTTGCATTAGAGTAATGTTTTCTGGGAGTTCACCTTCCCCTTTTGTTTTGTTTGCTAAATGAAAGGATTAAGCTTTACAACAGCTGTTGATCAGATACAAATGTGGCACAAACGTTAATGGAACCATTCCCCCTCCCCTCCTTTAAATTATCTGGAGGAAATACAGCATGTGTATCTGACCTAGTTACACAGTGCCTTCCAAGGCAGCCTCTTCCTTGTTGTTACCCAGAATATCATCACAATTCTGCTTGCAAATGTATCGACTAGAGCTATTGATCACTGATTAAGACTTATTCTTTGGTTGTGAGTAAAAGAGATTCGCAAGTGTTTTGTCTAAAATGTTGACGGCTTTATACCCAAGTCATAAATTAAGGGAGGACAAACTCTAGTGAAAAAAAAAAGGGATTTGTGGACATTTTTCCCCTGGAAATAAAATATGATGAGATTGAAATAAAAAAGATAATTACTGATTCAAAAGTAGGGCAAGGAATCAAAGCTTACATTATTCTTGTAACCAATAAAACCCCAAAACCACTCCCTATCACAAAAAAACCCCACCTCATTTCATCCTAGGCAAAGAAGCACAAAACAAAAACTACAACTCTTATAAAATATACATTGTTCAGGTTATATTTGCTTCAGCAGTTAAAATAATTCATTACATCCTTCAATCCAACATTTTAGAACATTCACTTCATTCTTTACTATTAGGTATGTAGCAATAATCAGGGTCCTTTCTTAATATAACAACTGATATATTTCCATGATGCTTAACTCTATTTTATTTTATAAGAATCTTTTCATGTATTCATTAGGGTGGCCTTTTCAGCAACAGAGACTACTGGGCTGTCTGTTCACGCATATGTGTCGTGTTAACAAGAAAAATAGCACATCCAGTCTTGGTATCACCACTTGTTAAACTTTCAAGGAGGAATTAATTTGTATAATAAATTTTGTCACACAATTCTATTCTGATTGATAAGAAGCTATCAATTTGTAACACAAAGAGTCACATGATAACTACCAATTGCTCCTTTGCCAACCTGATTCTCTCATAATGCATTATACTTCAGCTTCTCTAAGTTCCTACCCTAATCATTGGCTGTAAATTAAGACAAGAAACCAGGATAGAGAAGATACCCCATTGGAAGAGAATATCTGTAGCTCAGGATTGAACTATGGAGTCCTTAGGGCTCTCTGAGCTTGGTTGTCTTCTTGCAGACATCTCATTGCCTGTCTAAGTAACACCATGCTCTAATCATAATGATGATGATAATGAAAGCACTTGTATGTTGATAACTGATGATGTCATCTAGTTAGGTAATGAAACATCTGCAAGCTAAAAAAAAACAAGTTCACAGAGCACCAAGGATTCCACACGATACCCACTGTTTGGCCTGTTGCATAAAGCCATGATGAGTAAACATTAATACACCCAGTCCAATAAATTATTAATCCCTTTTTTATATCATCTATCACCAAGGCAATGTCTTTTTTTTTCAAAAAGTTTTATTGGTTTTTTAAAACATTTATAAGGAAAAGGGTAAGTGGAATGGTTACAAATTTTGGCAGTTGCAAGTGTGGCAGACGCCCCTTCCCTCCAAACTCATAGGATACATCTAAATATAAAACATTAATACATAATCATAAAAAATCAGCATATTAATTCTAGAAAAAATAGTTTTCAATCAGTTTATATAGTTATGATATATAGTCTAGATATAATTTCATTATTACTTTCAGTCTGTTTATAACATTGTGGTTTTCTTATTCATTTTTGTGATCTGAGCTTTCTTGGTGTTGCCCCTTCACCCCCCGCTGGCAGAGCTCCGGCCCCTCCCGTGTCCTGTGTGACCATTGTGGTGTCTTCTGTTTTTTCTAGGTTCGCTTTATTTTTTTCCATAAAGGCCTGTGCCTCTATGGGTGTATTGATTCTGATTCTTGTCTCCTCCCAGAATATCAGCATACCTTCAGGCATCAACCATCTAAACCACACCCCCTTCTGGTATAGTTTATTCGCCAATTGCGAATAGTTTTTCCTTTTCTCCCTAATTTTTTTGGGGATCTGCTTCAGGATGGTTATCTCCCTGTCATGATATGTCAATGTTTGCCCCCTTTGTACACCCAGAATTTCATCTCTTGTGCTTTTCCTAAGGAATTTAATATGAACCTCCCTGGGTACATTGTGTGTTCTGGCATATGCTGAATTCACTCTATAGACCAGATCTATCTCCCATTCCATCTGCTGTTTATCTTTGTGTATGTATTCAGCTAAAATATTGGTCATAATGTCCCTTATGTTTTCCCCATCTGCTTCTATTACATTTTGAAATCTAAGATAAAAGGACATTCTCTCAAACTCTGTTTTCATTTGTTGGATATCAAGTTCTTTGTTTCCCTTCTGTAAAGCCTCTACCCCCCCCTCTCGCCTCCGCCACCCCACCCTCCACAAGGTCCCGTCTCTGTGAGTTCTTATAAATTTGGACTTGAGTCTCTTTAATTTCTTCCTTCATTTCTTTTAATTGTTTCTTAATTTCTTCCTGGCCCTGTATGAGTTGCTGGAGCATTTGTTGCAAATCCATCTCTGTACTCTTAGGTTGCATCAGTTCTGTAATCTTTGACTGTGTGGCAGGATTGGATGTTGCAGATGTCGGTGCAGAAGTAGCAAAGCCAGGTTTTCCAGGGGGTGGTCTTTTTGGAGACATGGTTTATAAAACAAAGAGATCAGTCAGTGTAGAGACTGGGCAGCTGGAGAAGTAGAGCAGGCAGATGAGTCCAGAAGGCAGAAGATCCAAACAGGTGGGAGTTTCTTTAGTCAGTCTAGCAATAGATGAAAGTTTTTTCTCCAAAGAGTTCAGGAAATAACAATCCACAAGAGATTCCTCTGGGTGACACGGATACAAAGACCGGAAGCCTGAATTTTAAAGGTGGAGTCAGGTTTCACAGTTCATGAAGACAACGGAAGTGTGCCATCTTGCCCTGCCAGCTTTGGGCTCAGAGGCATAACAAAGTTTTAAAAGTTCACAAAGTTCTCAGGTCATCAATAAGTTCTGGAACTAAGTCCCATGAAAAACACTTTTACTGGGGTGAGGCATCATTAGTTGGCTCTCCCCCCTCCTCCTTCCCCTGGGGGCAAGAGCAGAATTTTTACAAGCCGCTTGTCCAAGGGGGGGGAAATCCCCCTCCCCTCCAGCCGCTCCTCCAAGAATAAATCCGAAAGATTAACTTTTAAAATTACTGAAAAGTCCATCAACTCAAAAGTAAGGGGATGAAGAGAGGAAGCATCTCACCGCACCACCGCTGCTTCCTTCAGTTTTGCGTTCTCCGATCGGCATAGAGCGAGACGCAGGCGCGCCCTCCGAAACTGCTCCCCTGTGCCTGGAGCAAAGCGGAGAAGCCCCCACCAGCCGCCGCCAGTGCCAGAGCCTTCCGCGAGCCGCTCCCTCGGCAGGACGCCTCTCCGGGGCGTCCTGTGCCCCCCTGAAGACGGGGGAAGCCCACCGAAGAGCGGGAGCGGGCAAAGTTCTTGCCCGTCGCCGTAGCCGCCGGAACCGGAAGTCGCCAAGGCAATCTCTTATGGCATTGATTTCTGAAGTTAATCCTGTGTGAAAAAAGTATTTCCTTTTGGTCTTTCCTGAATCCCTGACAATTACTTACAGTATATGGCATAAACCTTTTTTAAAAAAATCTGTAAACTTTATAAGGATCTTAGTAACTTGGTAGTGGGACCCACCACTACCATAAAAATGTCTAGAAAAAAATGAACACTGGATTTTATTTATAAATTTAGCTAAATTGTTTGAGAAATATAATTAGAACTGAACATTATAAGGACTCCATTTGGTGAGATATATAAATAGGAAAAGTTGATTTAAAAACCATGTCTCTACGGTGGAAAAAATGCCAGAGATATCTAAGTCAAAAGGGTGAAGAAAGAAATATATTTACATAGACATTGCATGCTATGCATATTGTTATGTTCTGATGTGAACTGGGATAGAAACAAAGGAGTAAAAATTAAAGTATAGCGTTATTCTGTTTTTTTTACTTTCAGACTTAAAAGGAATATGAGATAGACAAACCCATACCTCTTTTTTTAGCAGTACAGAATTGCATTTAAAGGTTTGCAAGAGGCTATTAATCATACTTGATTTAAGCAACATGTTATGTGTTTCCCACTTTTGATCTTTCATTGTTCTCCCTTGCCTGCCAGAACAATGCTTTGACATCAGGGGAAAAAAAGAAAAATAAACCAGAGAAAGCCTTTGCAACATGCCAAACTCTAGTAAATAAATAAATAAATCCCTTGACTTATACTTTTAGACCCATTTCATTTGGAATCGGTTCACTCTACAACTGAACCTTTTCCCCCTCCAATATTGCCTATTCCTAATATTTTCTAACCATAAAGCTGAAAATGTACCCAAAACTGAGCTTATCAAGTTAGGCACTCCCTTCAGAACAAAATATCAATAATTTCAGTGATCCAGAATAGGTTGATATTCAAAACTAGGTGAGAAATTCTATTTAAGCTAGAAAACTTGGGATAAATTTATTCATAGTAGGCAGCATGACTTAGCAAAACAAATAGAATAATGAAATCTAATTTGGCATTAAAATTTTGATCATATTCAAAAGTCAGAGAAATTGCACATTTTTCAGAGTTGCAGGAACTTGAATCTATTTATAAAATTCTGAAAAAGTATACGGGTTGAGAGCACCTAACTATCATTTTTCAGGATTTGGGATGCTGAACAACTTTTGATAGGAGATCTGATTTGGTTCTAAATAGTATTTGAGTCATCAACTATATTAATAGTATAATACTGTAATGAAGAGATTGCCTCAGGAACTCCCTGCTTGCAGCCATATTTTCTTGAGGACCTCAGGCCTGCCACACTTTCTGTTATTTCACTATGTATTTTCTATTGTGGGAAAATGAGAGATGGAATTGTACAGAGTTAGGTGCTATGTAGCCAAAACAAAATTCCTTCTAGAAAGCCAAGGTCATTCTTTATCTCTGCACCTCTATACCTGATCAGAACTAGATGGGTGGAACTTCCAGCATGGCAGTGGGAGATTGGACCATGTGATGGACTTGTGGGTGTAGAGGCAAAATCTTGAACTTTCAACTGGATGGACAAAACTGGGAAGCTTTCAGATTCAGGTTTTCCCAGATATACCAACATGGCTCTCTTAATAAATTGGAACTTTGAGCAATACTTTGCCTTGGACTCTGATTTACCTTTGGATGCTATTTGGAAACTTTACACTCCTACTTTCTCCTATAAGAAATATCAACAGATAAATAGGAAGAAGTTAGAAAGAACAGTGTATTTCTGCAGATGGGCTGATTTCAAGCTTTTGCATAAACCAAATAAGAGCCAGTTTGGAAAAGTGAATCTTTGTGCACATAATAAAAATATTGTGAACCTAACAGACTAATTCTTGAAATTTTCAAAAAGTATGTTTTTTTTTAATAAAAAGCACTTACCAGAAATGATAACCACCTATACAAGGTGTACAAATATCCACTTTTCCTACACTATTCTACAGTTTCCTTGGCAAAGTTTCTCAGAAGTGGTTTGCCATTGCCTCCTTCCTAGGACTGAAAGAAAGTAACTGGCTCAAGTCACTCAACTGGCTTTGTGCCCAAGGTGGCACTAGAACTCACAGTTTCACACTTTTTAACTTCTTCTCTTATTCCCGACCCCAAACTGGCTCCTTCTTTGTTATTAAAGGTAACTAATGAAAGTTACAGAAATAGTGATTTAACTATAATTTAACTGATGAGGTGGTTCCAGTACTATTAACATTCCTTTGCCTATTAATTTTCTTTCAGCTGCTTTTACACTTTTAATTTTTGTTATTGGTTTTGATATTAGATATTTATTGCTTTAGTCTTGTTGTACACCAGATGTTTGTGAGAAGGATGGTTAAATAAATCAATAAATGTCACAATTGTTAACCAATTGCTGTATTGTACATAATTCTCATTTTATAAATAACACATTTAAAGTTACAGTCACACATTTAACCAAGAAAGTAGGTAAAAATAAATGTTTTCCCTATCCAGTCATATCTGTGTGTGTGTGTGTGTGTGTGTGTGTTTTCATCTTCATTTCCTAGCCGAGGTTATCCGTGTTATCCGAAGACGTCCCCATGATTATGTGGGCAGCATGACATCACACTACAGTGCAGAGCATGCAGCACAACACGGAACATTGTTACCCTCCTACTGAAGTGGTACCTATTCATCCAAGTACCTACTTACTTGGAAGTAAGTTTGAATATGGTTGAGTGTCTACCGTGCCTGTGCCTGTGCCTACCGTGTGTTTAAAGGGGCTTACATCTTAGTAAACAAGTTTAAAAGGACAGACTAAGGCTCAGTCAAAGTCTCCAACTGAACCTTTCTCCCCCCCTAAAAATAAAAATCTAAGTGCTTCATAAAGTTCTCAGAGCAGGCTTTATTTGGAAATACTGGAACCAAAAATGTTTTTATGGCCTAGTCTTCTATGCAACTTGTTATACAAAGCAGTTAGCTTGTTATCAACTATATTCTTAGAATTGTCAATTTATTTCTTTCCCAGACTACATCATCATCCTGTACTAGAACTTACAGTTTGTTCACTATGTTAACAAGTCCTCAGGAAAATCTATGCTTAATGAATTATTTAAGAAAAGTTAGAGAGGAGAATAGAGAGTAAGGTAAGGTGTGGAAGGGAGGGAGGGAAGGAGGAAGGGAGGCAGTGGTGGGATTCAAAAATTTTACTACTGGTTCTGTGAGCGTGGCTTGGTGGGCGTGGCTTGGTGAGCCTGGCAGGGGAAGGATACTGTAAAATCTCCATTCCCACCCCACTCCAGGGGAAGGTTACTGCAAAATCCTCATTCCCTCCCGATCAGGTGGGACTCGGGAGGCAGAGAATAGATGGGGGCGGGGCCAGTCATAGGGGGTATTTACTGGTTCTCTAAACTGCTCAACATTTTTGCTATCGGTTCTCTAGAACTGGTCAGAACCTGCTGAATACCACGTCAGGAGGAAGGGGCAGCTTACTATGCAATCTATAAAATTATGATAGAGGTCCCAAAGTCCCCAATAAGTCAGACAGAATTTTATTAGGGAAAAACTTACAAAATTGAGGCCTGTCATTCAAGAAGAGTTATATGGGACAGGAAAAAAAAGAGACATAATGTCATATATTTTTGTATACATTTATATGCACTTCAAATTTACTCACTTGCATAATGCATTTTTATTGTTAATAAATTATAATTCATGATTCTGAGGAACAGAAACACTGAATGATAATAGCATTTCAGTTTTTTGTCTTTATAGGGGAGAGAAAAAAGTCTGCAAATTTATCCTAGAAGGTAAACTGAACAAATTGCATCCCTTTTCAAGTCTACAACAATATACATTTGTTTATTTCATTCTTAAATTGTCCCTGCTCTTCATGAGCGCTCAAAATGCTTTACAATAAATCTGTACAAATAACAATAAACAAACAGTAAATATTTCAAAGAGTAAATAAAAAATAGTATACTTTAGACTAAAACAGGAAATACCCAAAATTAGGAACCGCATTATCTCACATATTACAAATGAATATACATACATGCATCACAATTTGAACAAACAGATGTTGAGATAGCTATCTTTATAGTTTCTGTTTAGATCATAAGAACAGTTGTGCCAATTAAGGGATGCTTATTTCTAAAATAAAATTTAAATTACAACATAAATCTACAAGATTAACTCTGAGCCGATATTAAAATCCTAGATAATTCACTTCCCGGACATCAAAAGATCTTTTTTATTTTTCTTCCTCTTGTTGCTCTTTTCCTGGAAGATTCAGACAAACAAAAACCTTTATCAGGCTCCTTCCTTGTTATTTAATTTCAAGCTAAATTTCCACCTGAGCTTCTTAACCATAGGTAAAAGAAATTAGGTTATACTTATTTTTACTCGATAACATTCTAATCAAACAAAAGCATTTAGGAACATATCTAGGTAAAAGGGGCTGTTGCTTTAAATATCCTATTTTTATTGTACTATCCTCTAGCCATCTGATTTTCCATATTTATGTTAAGAACCTGGAGAGCATAAGGCTCCCCAAGCTTCTGAGGAAACAAAAGGGATGGAGATAGAGTGCAGTTGGGTCATTTGTAGCAGATCAGAGGTGGGTTCCTACTGGTTCGGACCACGCCCCCAAACCGGTTCTATTGCTGGCGCTGCCATCTTGATTTTGGTTCTGCCCATGTGCAGAACAATCTTCATTGCAGAAATTCAATTTTTTCCCTTTTCTAAGGTTGTGCACATGCACAGACCTTTTTAGATGCAAATGCACCTAAAAGTGAGTGAAGCAAGAGAGAGCGGCCAAAAATTTTTGCACACTGAACCAGCAGTAATGCCAGTAGCAACCCACCCCTGTAGCAGATAGAAAAGGATTTAAATTTAAAAGATGGCTGGGGCAGAACAGAATATCTATCTATCTATCTATCTATCTATCTATCTATCTATCTATCTATCTATCTATCTATCCATCCGTCCACCTATCCACCTACCTACCTACCTATCTACATCTATCATCTATGGTAGTGCCAGGCTTCGATGAACTCATGAGCATGGCAGGTGGTAGGATGATTTTTGTGTTGCTCCAATTGAACTGGTGTTGTTTGGTGTTGATGTGGTTAGAGATTAAAGATTTGGGATTGCGGTGTTTGACTGCCAGATGGTGTTCATGGATCCTGGTTTTTAATTGTGATGTTTGTCCCATGTAGAAAATCAACTGTAACCATTGCAACCAACTCTACATAGATGTATGATAGATAGATATAATACATTTGTCATGTATCTATCCTTTCTATCCTTTCTTTCTATCCATCCATCCATCCATCTATCTATCTATCTATCTATCATCTATCTATCTATCTATCTATCTATCTATCTATCTATCATTTATCTAGCTAATCTATCAATCCATCTATCCATCTATCTAATGTATATCTCACCTGAGTGATTCTGGATGATTTACAAATAAAAAAAATATTGTAGGGAAAAGGAAGAAGAAATTGAGACAGTGTGTGAAAATAGAATGTGGTTTGGGGGTGTTGACAATGGCATTCAGTTGGGCAAATGGAGAGAGAGTCTCAGTTGGGTCTATGAAGATGCATAGTGGTTTGTTAGAACTACTGGTTTGGGAAGATGGGAGGAGGGTAGCTTTTCCTTTGTGGTGATTGTTGTGGCAATGAATGAAAATATGAAGTTGGGGGGGGGGGGTGTTAGTTGGCAACTGTTTTTCAATATCTAAGTGGCATGGAGAATTAGCCAGCTAGTTTTGAACAGTATCAGAAAGGTTTTTTGACTGGCATAAAGAGGTTGTTTTGGAGAACTAATCCTAGATCTAGAAAGGGTGGGGTTTCCCCCCCTCCTTTTGGAAGATTCACAGAGCTTTGTGTTTAGGTTCAAAGTCTTCTCCTGAGTAAAATGACCTTAGCTATGAGATTCTGGGAAATTTGCCTGAGGAATCTTTGAAAATTTTGATAACGTTTTATAATATGGTGTGGGAAAGCAGCATTTGGCCTAATTCTGGAAAGGTGGATATTATTAGCCCAGTGAGTCAGTTCCAGAATCCTATCAGCCAATTGCCTTGATGTCTTGTTTATGTAAAACTATGGAATGTATGTTGAACAAACAGTTAATGGCATTCCTTGATAAGCATTGTTTGCTTATGGATTTTCAATGTGATTCTCAAGAGGCAACGTGGCACTTTGGATCATGTGTTTTGATTGGAAACTGATAGTTGGAGAGCCTTCTGTGCAAAGGCTTTTGTGAATGTGGCATTCTTGGATTTGTATGTATTGGTGTGGCATGAGGGTTTGCTGTATAGATATGAAAAGGAAATTCAGGGAAGATTTTTATGGTGGCCCTTTTTTTGTAGATGGATTTGGACTAGCATGTGGAATTCCATTTTTAACCTCCAGGAAATGACTAATGGTGTTCCTCAGACTAGCCTTAAGGCTTTCTTTGTTTAATGTAATGATGATTTACCTCAGGTTTTACTTCAAGGCGTACATTTTAGTATCTTTGCAAATGATTGTGCAATTTGGATTAGGAGTGAGAATTTGAGGGAAGTGGTTGGATTATTGAATATTGCTCTTTGCAATTTGGAACAATGGGATAATGCTTTGGGTTTTAGGTTTTCTCAAACTAAGACTATAGGGATGATCTATGTGTGTGTTGGGTGGGATATTTTTGGAAGGTCTGCAATTGTTGTTTGCATAGTTCTCCAATTTGATTGGTTTCTCATTTTAAATGCTCAGGTGTAATTTTTGAAAATGTTGACTTGAATTCCCCATATTCAATATGTTGAGTATAGATGTAAATAATATAAATTATTTGTTCAATTATTTGCATTGTACTGCTGGGACCTAATGTGGAAATATTTGGAGTTTCTTTTCATGATATTGATCCTGCTTTTCTGAGGCCTTTTCTGGAATATGGTTGCCAGGTGTTTCCTTCAGACTCAAAGGCAGTTTTGTGTAGATTTAGTTTAATGGAAACTAGGGTTCTTTGTATTATTTATGATGCATTTGTTACTACCCCTTTTAGTGTATTTGTGAGTGACAAGGATTTTATGGCAGAGGTGTCTTGATATTATGCTTTGAAATAAGTTACACCTGCAAGCTCATTCTCGTTGATCCTGTGCTGACAATGATCTATGCTGGTAACCAGAGGTGGTATTCAGCCAGTTTGGATTGGTTCGGGTGAACCGGTAGCGGAGATTGCGTGTGGGCCTGCCCTCCCCCAGCTCTATGCCATCCTTTTTAGTCACATTTTTGAGGCCAGGCGCATGCGTGGAAGGCACGCGGAACAACAAAGTGCATGCACAGAAGGCCAGGCGTATGCATGGAAGATGCTCGCGTATGTGAAGCAAGCGTGCATGCATGGGGTGAACTGGTGGTAAAAATAAGTTAAACCCACCGCTAGTGGTGACCATTCATAGATATTAAATAAGAGTGAGGACAGTTTTGAACCCTGTAGGACCCATCAAAACAAGGGCCTTGGGCTCAATCTCTTTCCCCATCACTAAAACTGACTGCCAGATAAAGGAGAACCAGGGAAGTCAGTGTCCAATCCCCAAGCTCCAAAGTCAGTCTAGAAAGATCCCATGATTGATATCAAATACTGCTGAGAAATTACACAGAGCCAGGAAAGTATGGACAATCATTACAAGTCTTATCATTATAGGAAAACCTATTTTCTCTATAGGGAAACCACTTGTGATGGTAGGATGGGTAGTAGCAATAATGATAGAAGATGATTTGGTAGAGCCTTTCTGGAAACGGTTCTTTTCAAAATTCAGAGAAGCCTCAAGTTATAGGTTTATACAAACCTTTCTGAATGAATAACTAAAGCTCTGTGGAGCCCTTGGTGCTCTCTGAGGTTGGTTGTTTTCTTGCAGATTTTTCACTATCCAACTAAGTAATATTATAGCATCAAGCTCAGAGAACACCAAAGGCTCCACAATTCAACTACGAATATTCTCTTCTATTGGAATTAAAGATCTCTCATAAACAGCATTTTATATACAATTCTTGGCAGGATATAAATGTTTGTTTATGTTTTATGTGCATTATTGTGAACATGGCTCTTTATTTTAATCAATATAAGCTCATTCAAACTTGGTTTTGAATTTTTTTTTTTTGCACAAATATTGATTGGGGCGGACTTATTGAGATCCTCTGTTCAGCATTACTGGAAGGAGTTCAAGTTTATTCTTTGCATTGCAAATAATTCTTGTAGTTTAATTAGTTAGTTTAATTCTCTTAAGAATATATGCAGTTATTTATGTCTAACACAGATGCTTTCACTAGCTCTTCCTGAGCCATTTTAATATTACTGAATACAGAACTCAGATTAGATGTTATTGTCAATTTTACCACTTTGGGCAATATACTGAGGTAAAAATATAATATTGGAACAGTCTTAATAAGATTTGCAATTTCCCAAGTGATTTCTTCATATATTTTATTGATATTCCTCATGAATGTGAATGAGATTTTGTGAATTCATGCTCACCACTATCCCACTAAAACAGAAAATAGTAATTGAATATTTTAATCTGCTTTAAATGAGCATATTTAAAACTGGAGGTTGGAATGGGATGGAAAAGAAAATGGCAGGAAACTGATTTTTTAAAAAATTTTAAGAACTATAGTGAAAATATTCATGTTGGACACTACATGTGTTTAAAGCATTGTTTTCTTAGATAATAACAAAAGTTATTAGAATCTGTGACTCTCTAAAGAGCACATTTGAATGTCATTTGTAAAGAATATATTGTACTTAGCTAACTTTTGCTGACTTCAAAAAAGCTAAGCTGGGTCAGACTGGGTTAGAACTTTGATGGGAGACAACCAGGAAGTCTGGTTAGAGACTGGACTAAGCAGTTGAAAAAATAACTTGGAAGAAAGCAATGCCAAAGGACTTCCATACTGTTGCCCCAAACCCATGTATTATATCAATTTAATCTTCAGTAGTGATGAAGGTGAAGGAGGGAGAGTTCTCACAGGCATTTGTTCCTAATCATCCTTTCATATTTGTGTCATGATGTCATTTGCAAGACATGAGGGTTTGCATCATTTCATACCAAAACCACCTGAAGGCAGGACAAGAAGCAATGGATGGAAACTATTCAAGGAGAGAAGCAATCTAGAACTAAGAAGAAATTTCCTGACTGTGAGAACAATAAACCAGTGGAATGGCTTGCCTTCAGAGGTTATGGGTACTCCATCACTGGAGATTTTCAAAAAGAGAATGGATAGCCATTTGTCCAGAAGGGTACAGTGTCTCCTCCCTGAGCTGGGAGTAGGATTAGAAGACCACCAAGGTCTCTTCTAACTCTGTTATTCTGCCCCATTACCACTTCCCTTTCCCTAACTTGCTGCTGATTATAGATTGTCTTTATTGTATTCTAACTCTAATTCATATTTTCAGTCATTATATTTTCTATCAGCTATTTTATTCCTTCACATATTACAGTGTAAAATACCCGATGCTGAACATCAATCCTGGAACTAAGCCATCTCTTGCCTTGGATGCCATGTATTATGCAACCATTTGAGGTTCATGGTTTCATTTGATTGCCGTGTTCTTCCAATACGAGTTGAACATCATGACCCTTAAATTATTTTTAGTACAACATTTCAGTCTGAAGAATTGTTACACCTTTCCCTTTCTACTGCTAATGCAACAATATATTTTACCCAGCTCTTAATACCAACCTGTTGCTTCGATTTTTTCAGAGGGAATTATGAAAAGGGTAGGTTTCTCTCTTCACATCCCTATATTGAGAATACTGGCAACCCCCTATTAATTGGGCATTTTTAATACTCTGCTCTGCTTCTGAAGTTCTTGAAAAATACATAAGGCTTTAACTTCTGTGGAACATCTTGACATGTACCAGGATATGAAAAGGGAAGAGACTTCTCTTGCTTTTGCCTTTCTCTTCCTGGACTTAAAAGTGTGGGAGAAAGGAAGGAAGTGTACAGAAGTGGAAGCAGGAAAAATGACACCGAGAATTCAGTTCAAAAATAAGCAAGGAAATTGTTTGGCATGATTCTGAGCCAATCCAATTACATCTAGAAGAAACTTAGTCTTCAGTTGAGAAAGGGAAAAGGTCCACTTGGATTCCTTTCTGACTTCTCCCCCTCCCCTTCCCCCACCCCGTCTTTTGGATCGAAATGCACAAACCTTTGATATCAGTTGGTCAAATACCGTGTTTCTTTCTTTTGACCCCCGAAATAAGCACTTGGCCTTATTTTTTGGGAGGTCTTATTTTTGAGGTGCAGGAGGCCCCTTAACTTCGACCCATGGATCAGCTGATCCAGAGAGGGCCAGATGTTCTGTCTCTGTTTCTGGCACATTCTTGCCAGCCCTAGCGTTGTTGGGCCTGCCACACTTTTTGCTGCCGCCACTAAGAGAAGGGGTGTGGTATCTAGGGTCTGTGGGAGCTGCCTCTGTGAGGCCATTCCGCATGGATGGCAGGTGCGTGTGGGGCATCTCCCCTGCTTCCAGGAAATGGTAGGGACTGGCTGCACATGCATTTAAATATTTTAGGAGAAGGCTTATTTTGGGGGAGGGCTTATTTTAGCGCATGCGCTCAAAAGCCTGATTGGGCTTATTATCCGGGGAAACAGGGTATACACATTTGTTTTCCATAATCATCTTGCAACTTGTATGTTATTATTATATAATAATATCAGTCAACTTGTATGTTATCACTAGCATCATTGTTTATGCCTCACCATAATATACACAGATTGTTTGCATTTTTTACTTAGAGTATACCAATATTTTTTTTAAAAATGCAAATGTCAAAAAGTGATTGATTTTTTAGGTCACAAATTCCTGCAAAATGCAAATATGAATGTAAGTCCATTCTTATGTATCTTTCCCCTAAGAATCTTTGTGTTTCTGGGATATTTGTCATCCGCATTTGGAAACTCTAAATCAAATTTAAGCCTAAGCAAAGTGGTGGGGGGAATCCCTGTGGTTGATGTGTATTTCTTTCCAGGTCATTTTTCAGGGCAAACAAAAGTGGAATCACCTGCCTGTTACAGATTTTGGGAGCAGGAGAATAGGAGTGACAATGGAGCCCACAGCTGCAATTGTACAAAGGGCTATTTATAAAGAAATGAGTCATAACACCATGATGTTACAGCTTCTCTCTCTCTCTCTCTCTCTCCCCCTCCCTCCCTCCCTCCCTCCCTCCCTCCCTCCCTCCCTCTCTCTCTCTCTCTCTCTCTCTCCAGACTTTATGGGCCAACTAGACAAATAAATTGTGCCTATAATAAGCCTATTTCAAAATGCTTGCAAAGACAAAAATCTTCTGTTGCCTTGTTTCTAAAATGACAAAAATATGTTTAAAGAACAGTCAAGCAAGTGTCTTTCATGTGGTGAATTTAAGCTATGAATCCCCACACCCTTCTCCAACCCTAAAAACAACTGCTGATTTTTATCACTCAGTTATACAGTAGCTTCCTGGTCAGAAAGATGGTGATGTGGCAAATGAAGAAGAAATAGACACTCTTTTTAAAGATACAAACTACTTAAATGTGTTTTTAGAAGCAGATGTGCTACCATTGTCCAGGTGGAGTATAATCAAGGTATTCTTAGATTATATCAGCACGTAGGAAAATGTTGCAACTGAAGCCGAGGTGGGTTGCTACCACCTCAGCCAAGTTTGACTGAACTGGTAGTGGAATTCAGGCCTGGGTCACAGAACCGGCAGCGACCCAGGCCTGACACGCCCCTGAACCAGTTTCCTCACTGATGTCACCGCCATGTTGGATTTTAGTGACTGTGTGTGCACAGTTCACTGTAGATTGTTCTGTGCATGTACACAGAACAATTTCCATTGAATTGCACACACACACAGGCAACACGTATCTGGGGTGCGCGGGTTGCGAACCAGTAGTAAAACCGGCAGCAACCCACCCCTGAACTGATGTATGGTTTGATCACAAACTGAGTCTTTGTTATATATTAAATGTCTTCAACTGCTTACTTGTGGTGAAGTTGAAAGATTGAGGACTCTAGTTTATCCTGCAGAAGAAGCACTATAGATGGACTTTTTGATTATGTTGTTTCTTTGTTGCCTAAGCAACAAAGACTTCCTGGATATAATGCATTCCTTGTATTTTTTGGCTTGCCCTTCACACTGATCTCCTGGCTCCTGGTTTTGTGACATGTATCCGATTTCTGGCTTTCTTCTTAGTCAAAAATATTGATCCCATTATCAGTTTCTCTCCTTATTGATTATTGTTTAGCTCCTGATTCCCAGCTTTAGTTTGTTGCAGACTACTGTATATTCTCAATTCTAGGTTCATTGGTATTATCTTTAATATCAAACTATTTGTAATTTCAGGGAATTACCTTACTAAATGCCCAGAACTAGATGTATGTGGGGAGACACATGGCAACGGTCAACCGTGCACTGAGTTCTAGTCTGTGCTGGAATTAAAATGGAAAAAGAAGCAGAGGGCAGCTCTTAAATTTTTTCATTGTCAGAAGTAGGTGTGGTGGAATGCAGTCTTGATCCCCAGGAGGGAGGGAGTGCATTCCAGAGCAACAAAAGACAGAAAAGTGTAGATAGTTTGGGAGGGAAGGAGTTAAGATGACTCCTCCCTAGTAGTTCTCAGAGCCTATTTTTATTGGTGCAAGTCTATAGGTGAGAAACAATAGAGGAAACTGCTTAGAAGAACCTCAATGTATTTTTCTTGGTTTTTAGAGCCTGACAGTAGATGTGCACTATATGTTTAAACACTCTCCCTCCCCCCTCCCCCCTCTCTCTCTCACACACACACACTTTATTAAAACTTAGTTACAAGAGGGAGAAAACCAGAAGGGGTACAAATGTCTTATGTGATTCATCAATATGACACTGATTTCATCCGTTAGTCAAACAATTGTACATTATGTCGAATAGATGTTCCATATACCTGTTGCTAAGATACAGGTATGCACTCCACAACCTTTTACTACAGAAACAGGTACTACAGTAGCTTCTTTCACATGTTTAGTTGTAACAATTAGGGAATGGCATATTTCCTATAGGACCAAAACATTTTGCAGTGGTTTCTATAAACATTTGATCTTCCCCATCAGTAAGTGACTGATGATATGAGAACAAGCTTTTAAATCCACTGTTCAAGTAGCATTGTTAAAATCATCTGAGCTATAAGGAAAAAAAGAGATTCTGGCACTCTTATTTTGACTCAAAGGAGAAATGTGCAGTAACAACCTTTTCTAAGGCAATTTATATGTGGTGGAGAAACACACAAAAAATAGTGAAGGGGCTGTGTTGGTGTGCCATGGTCATCAGTGAAAATATGTGCCAAGCCAACATCTTTTGGTAAATGCTCGCTGAACACTTGCAGGAATGAATCTTGTACGTATAACCGCCATCATAAAAGCTCCTTGCCAATCATTCAGAAAATTCATTCACAACAATGCATGTTGGATAAGAGGAAGAAGGCAGTGAGTAGCTCTGATAAAGGTTTGGTTTATTTATGTGGGAAGTTTATTCTGTCTCTAGGCAGAGCAAAGCAATATGTAGCCTCAGAAGCAATGCATTATATGTAAACCAAATGTGTGGATAATACTAAGCTGGCAGGAATAGCCAACACCCTAGATGATGGGCTCAAGATCCAGATGGATCTTGACAAACTTGAACCCTGGGCCCTATCTAACAAAATGAAATTAAATGTAGAGAAAAATAAAGTCTTACACTTAGGTAAGAAAAACCAAAAGTACACATAATAGAGTAGATGAAACCAGGTTTAATAGCAGTGACTGTGAGTGGGATCTTGGAATCTTAGTGGGCAACCAATTAAATATGAGCCAACAGTGTGTGGCAGTAGCCAAAAAAGCCAATGCAATCCTAAATTGCACTAACAGAGGGATACAATCAAGATCAAGTGAGAGATTTATACCACTCTATAAAGCCTTAGTAAGACCACACTTAGAATACGGCATCCAGTTTTGGTCATAACACTATAAAAAATGTTAAGACTCTAGAAAGAGTGCAGAGAAGAGCAAGCTGATTAGGGGACTGGTGGCTAAAACATACGATGAACATTTGCAAGAACTGGGCATAGCTAGACTAGTGAAGAGAAGGACCAGGAAAGACATGATAGCAGTGTTCAAATATTTGACGGGCTGCCACAGAGAGGAGTGGGAAAACCTATTTTCCAAAGTACCTGAAGGCCAGAGAAAGAATAATGGATTCAACTTGGACATAAAGAGAAATTTTCTGACAGTGAAAGTAATGCATCAATGGAACAGCTTGCCTTCAGAAGTTGTGGGAGCTTCATCGCTGGAAGCTGAGACTGGACTTCATATGTCAGAAATGGTTTAAGGTCTCCTGCTTGGGCTGGGGGCTGGACTAGATGACCTACTAGGTCCCTTCCGACCCTGTTAATCTGTTAATTTTAATCTGTTGACCACTGGGTGCCTTCTCAGCATCTCTGATTCTGCTCAACTTTCACCCGATTGGACGATGGATAGCCTTAACATTCTTACAGGAAGTATAGATTCCATTGATATTTCTCAGCCTTGGCAAATGCTGGCTGGTAGAATTCTGCAAATTGAAGCCTACACACCTTAAAGTTGCCAAAGTTGAGAAACATTTCCTTTTTCTTCTCCTCACCAGGAGGATATAAAACTTAGAAAAGTAACACTGGATCTTTTTGACTGATCAACGAAAGGCATTTGGGCTAGGTCTCTCTCTTGCTTGCTTTTCTGAAATTCCTCAACTACAGTGATTCTGTAAGAATTGCAACATATACAGGAGGCCTAAACAACTGGGCAACAATACAAGATCCCAGGCATGCTTAATCAATCAACAACAAAAATAACCCAATTTGCTACAGATTTTTTTTAACTGAGGCATGTAAAAGAAGCATTATTTCAAACCATAACATCTGTCTCTAATTGGCTTACTTACAGTCATAAACACATACTTTGCTAAATAAGGAACTCAGTAAATGAGTAGGAAAATTCCCATTAAGGTTACCTTAAATATTGTCTACATATTCTACTGAAAAACAGTGACAACATGTTTCTTGGCTAGTCCTTTATGGAGCCCTCCAGCTATTCCTTGCCTTGAAGAGTAGAGCAGAGTGTATCACACAATCTGTCATGCTAAGCATCAGTTCTCTCTACCTTGAGGAAAAGATTTTACTTCATTGCCAACAGTGGAGTAAAATTCATCCGATGGCTTAGGTAGATGGAAATGAAATGGAGTTAAGAGATTGGTCTTTGACTCTGACAGCTAAATGACATGAAAGGATTTCTGCCTGTATAGCGTTCTCCTACTAATTTAATTCCTCAGTCATTTATTGAATGCACAGTAAGATTAATAATATATTTAATGTATCACAAAAGAATATACAGAGAGTGCAATGGAGCATGCTGGCTCATGAGTTTGGAAAACTGGGCTTCTGCACGCTTGCATTTGAGACTCATTGCTGCCATGGGGCAGAGTGGACTCCTGTCATATGTTCCAGCTCCTGCCAAACCAGCAGTTCAAAAGCAGGCAACTGCAAGTAGATTAATGGGTACCACTTTGATGGGCAACTTCAAGGGACACAAAAGGAGCCCACAACTGGGTGTTCCCCAGGCAATGATGATACCACTAGCAAATCCTTTCACCACAGAGCACTTTAGTGCTTCCAATACGGGGGGGGGGGGGGGGGGGCAGAATATATAGTTTTTTTGATTTTGATATAAAATTAGCAGAATTAAAACTTGAAAAACAGAAAGTCTGTTAAGTAGTCCGTCTTCCATAGGAGATAGAAACAGAATAGACTGGAGACAGGACTTTTTGGTAGTTGTCCTATCCATTATATAGATAGGACATGATGTATACAGAGGTACAGTATATGTAACTCCTTTTCATTTGTACACAGAAGACATTTCTTTTTAAATGGCATTTGACAAACAAAGCAATGGCAACTTGAGGACCATTGCAAGCTATATATTAGTTGATTAAATTAAGCTTTCTGGGAATTTGTGAAATATTATTAAGGGATTATTATATTTATACTTTTACATCAAAATACAAAATATTTATATTTTTACATCATGTATGACTCAGAGTTGATCAGATGATTGGCATAAAATTTCCAAAATAAATAAAATTGAAAACAAAAATAACTTTCATTAGTCATATCTCCCTGTAAATCTTCCTATTACAATAAAATATTTCAAGTTACTGACCTGGGAAAATATATATATATTTTCATTAAAGGTTACCTATAACCCAATATTACAGGAAAATCAACTAATCTATTCTCCCCCTCTTAAAATATTGTATATATTGATGATATTTTCACTATATATTGGAACAAGCTTTAGAATGCAAATAATTTTAAATTATTTTTTTGATCTGGCACACAACTTTTATCTCAGTTTTAGCAGCCTTCTCCCTCTCAGAAGATACTACAAGCTAGTAATATTCACCCAACTTTACATCAAATATTCATTCAGCTTTACAAGCTGATAGAAACTAACATTACAAGCAGTACAGGCACTTCACATTATTAAGGAAAAAAGGGAATTGTATATCAAGGTATTCATTCTTATCCAAACATAGTGACTGGTACTAGAAGTGCTTCAAGCAAAAATCAACCTTATTTCCAAATACTCAAATAGAAGTCTCCGAAATAGACTTACCATCTTGGACACTTCTCAATAGCAATAGCTATTAGAATAGAAATTCTAGAGGGTTGTCCACATATCTGGAGGACACCCACATCAGATAAGCCTAACTTAATATATTCTGTAGTCTAGCTTACCTCTAATGTAGAGACATAAATATATTACTTGAGAAAAAAACCCAAACAGCATTCTGATTACTTGAAAATAGATCATACAAAAAATTAGGCTTCCTTGTAGTAAAAGCATGTAAGCATTCAATTTGCAATGCACCTTATAGGAATAGGTTTGAACCTTAAACAGATCAGGGGACTACAAGGGGAAATGACTTAAGACCAACAAAAGGAAGCGTTTCTCTGGGTTAATAAAAGGTGAAATAAGTTCAAAGAGGAGGAATGATCTATGGATTACTGTAATTTAAACTAGATATCTATGCCCTATATACCTCTGAATGGTAGTTGCTGGTGGGCAAAGAGCAACAACTGGAGATACAGTTTGGTTTAGTGGTTAAAGCATAGGGCTAGAAAGCAAGACACCATGACTATAAGTCTATGGAGACTCTCATTCATCCAGGTCATGGTTGTCCCAAAGCTGAAAAAGCTCTTGGGTGAGAAGCGAAATGTCTTCAAGTTCCCCCTCCCGAAAGTCCAGTTGCCTCTTTGGGACAAGACACCATGAGTTTGAGTCCAGCCATGGCCCTGAAAGCCATCTCTCTCTCTCAACCCAACTTACTTCACAGGTTTTGTTGATGTGGGGAAAATGAGAAGGGGAAAGTATTGGATGAGTTTGCCAGCTTGAGTTATTTGTAAAAATTAAAAAGGAAATTGATAAATATGAAGATTATGTCAGAGTTCCAGGTAACACCCCCAATGAAAGAAGACTCCGAGGCTCGAGTTCCCTCAAAGTTCCATTTTATTAGAGTTGTCATATTGGCACATCTGGGAAAACCCAAATCTGAAACCTTCCAAGGTTTCCCCACCGAAATGAAAAGTCCAAGCCCCTGCCCAGTACCCACATGTCCATCACTTGGTTCAATCAGGCTCCATTCCAAACTGGAGATGTTTCTCAAGCACACCCATCCAGGTGTAGGCAAGTTGTACTTGGCTTCCTGAGAAAGGAATTTTATTTTGACTAAATATCACCCATACTCCATACAATTCCCCCTCTCATTTTCCCACAGTAGAAAAATGTGGCATGCTTGAAAGGCCAATGTAAAGATCGCTTCCAGGCCTGACAGATTATTGTCTTCATTTTTTACTTAATGGAAAGAATCTGATTTGCTGGTGTGGAAGGCAGGATGCAGGACCAGATGATCTTGTTTGATCCAAGAGGAATTAATGTGTTTCCATCTGAGCTAAAGTGTAGGAGAATAGAATGGGAGCTTCTCCGTTCTATTCTGATGGTGCAGAGATTAAAGTCCCGTATTGCAGGCTAACTCTGTCCACTTCCAGGAATTCGATCCTGATGGGTTCAAGGTTGACTCATCCTTCCTTCCTTTTGAGACTGGTAAAATGAGGACCCAGATTGTTGGGGGCAATGTGTGGAAACCACTCAGAGAGGGCTGCAAAGCGCTATGGGCGGTATATAAGTCTAAGTGCTATTGCTATCCTCTTCACTTGTTTGATTCACAAGAGATTCCAGAAAAGGAAACTATATGGATCTAACTAATGCACCAGAAAAAAGGCAGCAAAAAGAGCCTATAGTACAGTGATGGCGAACCTATGGCACGCGTGCCACAAGTGGCACGTGGAGCCATTTGTCAGGGCACGTGAGGCGCTGCCCTGTCAGCTGGCCAGCGCGCATGCACATGCTGGCCAGCTGACTTCACCTTTTTAAAAGTCACTTTTCGCCCTCCCCAGGCTCCAGAGGCTTTATAGGAGCCTGGGGAGGGCAAAAAGAGCCTCCCCCGACCCCCCGGAGGCCATCCGGAGGCTTCAGGGACCATCTGGAGGCTTCCCTGAAGCCTTCGGAATGCTTAAAACGACCCTTCGAGCAACCCGGAAGTCACTTCCGATTTGCTCGGAGGGCAGTTTTAAGCATTCCGAAGGCTTCAAGGAAGCCTCCGGAGGTCCCTGAAGCCTCCGGAGGGCCTCTGGGGGGGCAGGGGAGGCTCTTTTCGCCCTCCCCAGGCTCCTATAAAGCCTCTGGAGCCTGGGGAGGGCGAAAAAAGCATGTAAAAATGGGGGGGTCGCGTGTTGCATTACGGGTACGGCATGCCCATACACGACCCCCCTGCTCTGGCCACACTTGTGGCATGCGAGCCAAAAAAGGTTCGCCATCGCTGCTATAGTTTAGTTTATAGTTTATAGTTTATTTAATTTATAGACCGCCCCCTCTCCCCGTAGGGACTCGGGGCGGTGTACAGACCATTCGTAATCAAAACAATAAAATGACATAAGACATAAGACATGCAACATAAACAACTCACACACACGGTCTGTTATAAAATCCCAAAACCAATTAAATATTAAGAACAATTTTAAAACCCATTAAAACCCCAAATAAAATTTAAAAAGCCATCCAGGAAGGTTTGAATAGATGTTAAATGCAGTTACGATTATGGTTGTAATTAAGCCAGACCTGCTATAGTATCTTGTTCCAAGATGCTGTGAGAAATTTTAAACTTTGCTATTTTTAATTTTAGTCCAGTTTTTTAAATGCTGCACTGTACAAATCCAAATATTTTTCAGTTCATACTGAAGTTTCATCATGAAACTCTTGCAATTCCTCAGGTATTCAGTAGAAATACTAATTAACTATTAATTAACCAAATATACATAGAATCAAAATCTAATCTGTCTTTCCATCATCCTTGAAAGCCAGATCCTGTATAACAGTCTGTAAATAGCCCAAAGGCAGCTTTTAAAATAACAAAACAAGATGCAGACTTGGATCATAAAGGGTGATTAGGAATAAATGTTTATGCTGGAAATCATTGTGAGTTATCTAATTAGAGAACACATGAATTAGATAACTCATTTAGCTTGGCTATTTGAAAAGCCCTTCATGCCACCTGTTCAAAGCAGAAGATGCAAGCTCCCCCCAACCCCCTTATAGATTAGAAATACTTTCTTGATCTATCTTGTTCTATCTGCAGTTAGGGCGGGAAACCCCAAAGAAGTTTTTTTAAGCATCAATTTAAGGAAGACATATAAGTACTCATTGACGACAAATGCACAGAAAGGTATTCTAACTCTGTTTGCAAAGAGACTAAAGGCAATATAGCGACATAGCACAGGTTAAATTCAGCTTGACTACTTTACATTAAATTGGGAAGCCTGAAGGACCTTTCATTTTTTTTAAAAAAAGTATGAGTTTTTAGTTAATCACTGAATCTCATAGAGGTAGCATGTTTAACTCCAGTCATTCAGTACAGTTACATGTCTGAAGAGAACTTCTGCTAGGAGAAATCTCTGAAGGAGATGGGCAGGTTAAAAACAGGGAAGATAGATGTTAGGCAGGCAGAGATCCAATTCTTTTTTCTCTCTTATAAATATACAAATATAATCTGTATTAATTAGTTTCACTGAATGAACCTTAATCAAGTTTAGCTGTTGTATTAAACTTCCCTACTTTCCGGGATATAATTATCTTCATATCGAAAGAAGAAGAGTGGGCCCTGTCTTATTCTTTTTTTTTAAATATTTTTTTATTTTTTATTTTCAAAACAAACACAACACATCCTTCTTTACATACTGTAGAAAGTGTATCAGTTGGTTACAAAAGGCTTCCGTGCATCTCTTCCACACTCATCAAGCATAATTCATATTAACTCAAGTATTTTAACTCAGATATTTATACATGTTACTATCATCATACCTCCATTTTCATTTGACTATAGTTGTTTATAGTTGTATAGTTGTCCTTCATCATAAAATATACCAAGATTTAATACATAACCACATACTGGCATTTCATTTATTATTTCTAAAATCTTCCAATAACACTGAATCCTTATATCCTATTCTAGCTAAACATCCATAATATTTAATAACAAAGTTTTCTAATCCTTATTTCCAAATCACTGTTTACAATTTACATCCAATTTCCTTATGTTGTACCCATACCTGTATATACGTTGTTATCATTATCCCTCCTTTATTTAACTATATCCTGCATCATAACATTTTCCCCTTAATAATCAAGACTTAACTATATCTAACTTAGTTCTTTTTTATTAACCTTTATATATAATCCAAAAGGATTTCTAATCTTCCTTTCATGGGTACCATTCAATATTCATATCCAATTATTACTTATCATAACACTCCACATTGTATACATTATTATCCTTATCAATTATTTATTTAACTATATCTAATGTCACTAAATTTCACTAAGTTTAACTAGTTTTAAATTATACTCTTCCATCTGTCAACCTGTATCTTTCCAGTAGCAAAACAGTCTCATATCTTCTGCCATTTGTGGTGTCAGTCCTCTAATCATCTCCTTAATCAACTTTGTATGGACTCTTCTTAGCAACTCCTTGCTTATAAAATCTCTCATGTATTTTCGATGCCCTTCTTCTGTTTCCTTAATCAGCTTATCTTTGATTGTCGGTAGTATTACCAATGACATTGCTAATAAAATTTCTCTCTTTAAATCCATAAATTATTTTGTTTTTTCTTCTCTTGTATCTTACCATCTGGGGTAGATTTCCGCTCCATTTAATTCCTCTTTCAGTATTCCACTCTTTTCATTTTCAGAGACAAACCAATCACCATAAATATCAGCAATTTTAATTTCTTTATATTCATTTTCCTCTTTGATTTTTAGGATTTTAACCACTACTTTTTCCATTTGATAAGCATCTCCAACTTCTTCATCATATTTTACTGTTAGATACTCTAAGTCTTCCAACTTCTTCTCTATCCTCTCATATGTGTTTGATAATTTCTGTATTTCTGAGAGTATCTTTTGCACACTTAAAATTTCTTTCTGCTGTTGAAATTGTGCCATTATCTCCAGCTAACAAACACTGCTGCTTTAGCTTGGAAGGTTTTAACAAGATAAAACATAGATTCACAATAACATTTTATTTTCACCTTTCTCTGGTTAAAGATATACTTCAAAGGGACATCTGTATGCTTTTCTTCTTATCACTCTCTATAAACAAGCAATGAGACCTTGGAGTCCCAAGCCAGGATAATCAGTGAGAAAAGTAAGAGTGTTTCATTTCCAATACGCAAACCACCAGCCTCCGAGTAGCAGTCTTATTGTTGCAATCTTCTTTGTTTCTTTTTGTATCTTTTTTGTATTTCAAGAAAAAAAAAATCCAATTCTTGAATGAGTTAGAAGAACACCCACAGTAATGAAAGAGGAGAATTTTAGTCCATAGGTTACAAAGAATAATAAAAGAAAAAAAATAGAAGAAGAAAACAATCCATTCGTTTTAAAAGGCTTGCATAAATTCCATCCATGATGACAGCATTTAAAAAGTAAGATAACCCACTGTCCAAAACCATTCCAAATTTAATTCTGCCACTTATTTCTTCTGTTCTCCAATTTAAATTAGTTTTAAGTTTTTTATAGGCAGTCTCTTTTAAAACAGTAAAAATTCCTCACCAGCTAGAAAGACTTTCTCTTTCCGTATCCTTCCGTTTTGGAGCCGCCCCAACTTCATCAGCCTAATGGCTGGATTTTTTGTCACCGCCTTGAAAAACTTCTCTTGGATCGATCGGGGACTTTGCGATGTCCCTGAGATCAGAAAGACGTACTCTTCCTGTTCACCATCTCTGCAAGACGGTTTAGGTCCGTTTGGACCACCCAGCGGCAAAAGTATCGACGGCGATCTCAGAGCATGGAGATTGCATGTCGTCTCATTGTGACATTGGCTTCTCCTCCGAGGCCCTGTCCTATTCTTAAAGAAAGTCTGTATGAGATGGATTTGCAACAAATGTTCCAGCAACTTATACAGGGCCAGGAAGAAATTAAGAAACAATTAAAGGAAATGAAGGAAGAAATTAAAGAGAATCAAGTCCAAATTTATAAGAATTCACAGAGACTGGACCTTGTGGAGGGTGGGGTGGCGGAGGCAAGGGGGGGTGTAGAGGCATTGCAGAAGGGAAACAAAGAACTTGATATCCAACAAATGAAAACAGAGTTTGAGAGAATGTCCTTTTACCTTAGATTTCAAAATGTAATAGAAGCGGATGGGGAAAATATAAGGGACATTATGACTAATATTTTAGCTGAATACATACATAAAGATAAACAACAGATGGAATGGGAGATAGATCTGGTCTATAGAGTGAATTCAGCATATGCCAGAACACACAATGTACCCAGGGAGGTCCATATTAAATTCCTTAGGAAAAGCACAAGAGACGAAATTCTGGGTGTACAAAGGGGGCAAGCATTGACATATCACGACAGGGAGATAACCATCTTGAAGCAGATCCCCCAAAAAATTAGGGAGAAAAGGAAAAATTATTCGCAATTGGTGAATAAATTATACCAGAAGGGGGTGTGGTTTAGATGGTTGATGCCTGAAGGTATGCTGATATTCTGGGAGGAGACAAGAATTAGAATCAATACATCCATAGAGGCACAGGCCTTTATGGAAAAAAACAAAGCGAACCTAGAAAAAACAGAAGACTCTACAACGGTTATACAGGACATGGGAGGGGCCGGAGCTCTGCCAGCGGGGGGGAGAAGGGGCAATACCAAGAAAGCTCAGATCACAAAAATGAATAAGAAAAACACATTGTTATAAACAGACCGAAAGTAATAATGAAATTATATGTAGACTTTATATTATAATATATAAACTGATTGAAAATTTTTCTAGAATTAATATGCTGATTTTATATGATCATGTATTAATGTTGTATACTTAGATGTACTTAATGAGTTTGGAGGGAGGGGGCGTCTGCCACACTTGCAACTGCCAAAATTTGTACACAATTCCACTTACCCTTTTCCCTATAAATGTTTTAAAAAACCAATAAAATTCTTTGGGGAAAAAAAAGAAAGTCTGTATAAGAATAATTTGTTGGGTAGCAGAAGGGCCTGAGACAATGTAGTTTTTTTTCTTTTTGTCAGAATTGCCTTATTTTTCTGCACTGAATTGATTTTGTATGTATTTGCATTCTGTTTGCAATCAGTTAAATTGTTAATGAGCCACTAGCTATACCTGCAAAGATACTTTTTTCAAGCATGAGTAACACCTCACAGGAAGAGCTGATGAAGCACAACACTACTCATCGATACTAGCCTGCTAATAATTTCAATGAAACAGTCAATAACACTCTGATGGATGTTTTCTTCATTATCCTTATCTGTCTTATATTAGCTTCACTCTCCATTAGTCCTTCACCTGCCATCTGAGGGTATATTGAAAAGATAAAAGGAGGGACCACAGTATTAACTCTCTAATTTGTTC
This sequence comes from Natrix helvetica, assembly GCF_964273705.1. Taxonomy (NCBI): domain Eukaryota; kingdom Metazoa; phylum Chordata; class Lepidosauria; order Squamata; family Natricidae; genus Natrix; species Natrix helvetica. The sequence continues at coordinate 332,842,586 of NC_138548.1, read as the reverse complement.
AACGTGGTCTTTAAAATATTTGTGTGTGCATGGATGTAGTGTTCTGAATTAAATAATAATTAACTGAAATATTTTATATTGGAGAAAGAGACAAATAGGGAGGGGAAGGGAAAGGCAAGGCAAGGAAAGGAAAGACATTTTTTTTCATTTAACAAATAAATAAATCCTGCAGATTTAAAAATTAAAATCCTGTGAGTTCAAAAAATATCCTCCTTGGTAGGGATGTCTGTGTCCATCTAAACAGTTATACCTGCTGTTTTGTACACTTGTTTTATGAACATATGCTATTTTGTACAAAATATCTAACCTTAAGAATGACAGAAGCTACCAGACCCTGTATAATGCAGGATTTCTCTTGCCACGTCTAGCTTCCAGAAAAACAGTACCTCCCATCATCCAGGAATGCCTGGATTATGAGTCCCTGTGCCTAGTCACTCAGGCCATGGTCATCTTGCATCTGGACTAGTGCAATGAGCTATACATGGGGCTATCCTTGAACAGTATTCAGAAGCTACAGCTGGCATAAAATGCAGCTGTGTGGACAATTCTTGGGCAACATCACACCTGAGTTGCGGGAGCTGCATTGGTTGCCAGTTTGCTTCCAGGTCCAATTCAAGGACTTGAGCATGTATGCTTTTAGGAACACACACACACACACACACACACACACACACACAATACTTCAGTTTGGGAATATACATGCCTCATGTTGCACATTTAATTGCTGCAACCTCGTATGAAAAATGAGGAAGGAAAACAAGATAAGCCGATAAATGCTGTTAATGTTACTATCCTTGGAGAAACAGCAGAATGCCAATGAGTTTAATAAATTGTTCTGTTTTAGGGAGTACAAAAATATCCTTATATTCATGTTTATATTGCTGTATTTATTGCAGAGGTCCTATGGATCAGAAGATCTATGAATAAGGCCTCTTCTGCATTGAAAAACAGGTTTCTTCATTGTTTGCTTATTTAAATTCACTTCTAGTGAAGCACTATCTAATACGCTGCACATTCTCAGCAAGAAAAACCCCTTTGATGAAATTTAATGACTTGATGCCATCCATTTGAATTGAGACAAACTGATAGCGGGATACTGAAGCTGTGAAAAATACTGTTCATTACAAAAGATGCCACATCAAACCTCAAATGCCAGAAAGGAACATCAAGTATTCATCTACATGTAAGCATGTGTTCCTTGCCTTCCTTGACAATGTAACTGAAAGCAAATGCCATTTTAAAAACAAAATAAATAAATAAAGGGCCAGGGGTAGAGCAGAAAGGACAAAGTAAAGTTCTAATGGGGCATGGTGGTGCAGCAGCTTATTGATGCTGGAATTGTTGGCCAGAGATGATTGGCACCCCGATAATTCAAGCCCGTGACACGGTGTGACCGAGTGAGATCCTGTCTTTTGCTCCCAGCTCCTGCCTGCAGTTTGAAAGCATGTAAAAATGCCAGTAGATAAATAGGTACCACTTGGGTGTGAAAAGCTAGTAGTATTCCGTGCAAATTCAGTTTTCGGTGCTGGAGAAAACTCCCGCAAGTCCCCTGGATTGCAAGACTATCAAACCAGTCAGTCCTAGAGGAGATCAACCCTGACTGCTCTTTAGAAGGCCAGATGCTGAAGATGAAACTCAAATACTTTGGCCACCTAATGAGAAGGAAGGACTCACTGGAGAAGAGCCTAATGCTGGGAACGACTGAGGGCAAAAGAAGAAGGGAACAATAGAGAATGAGGTGGCTGGATGGAGTCACTGAAGCAGTAGGTGTGAGCTTAAATGGACTCCAGAGGATGGTAGAGGACAGGAAGTAGAGGACAGGATGGTAGAGGACAGGAAGACATCCATGGGTCGCAATGGGTCGGACACGACTTCGTAAGTAACAGCAACAACAACAATTCTGTGCAGAAGCAGGAGATAGCATCGACATGCCCAGATGAAAGGCAAGGTTGGTGGAAATAAGCCCAGATGGGCCAACATTCCTCAAATGCTGCTAGCCAGCTGTGCAGTTAGTTCATCCCCCTCTGGTGTTTTGTGGATAGTGTGCATGCATGAACAAAATGAACCAGCAATCTTAGGCTGCCAGAACTACTCTGCGGTAAAAAGCATTGTAGACTTCCCTGACGATGTACGCTATATGCTAAATAAATAAATTAATAATCAAGACAATTGTGATGAGATCGAATTACGAGATCCTCCATAGAAGAGGCAAAACAACCCTAAAGAAGAAAAAGTTGTATATAAAGCAGTGAATGGATAAGAATGGATCAAGTATCTGTCTTCAGTTGTTTCCCACTTCATCTGCCTGCTTTCCCCATCCTTTTTCTAACTACTACTTGGCAACTGGCCCGAATTCTCTCTTGTTTATTCCTTGTTTTTTCCACGTTTCCTTTTTATTCTTATTTCCTTTTTAATCCTAATTAAAAATAAGTAAAATAAAATGCTCATTTAAAAAAAATTATTTCGGTTTTCAGTTTTCAGAAACCTTAGACTATTACTGGATGGGGAAATTATGCATGTGGATGTGTTTAAAAAGGAAAAAGCAGAAAAAAGTCCCTTGTGGTAGCATATTCTTCCTCCTTTCTACTGGGTTGTTGTTGTTGTTGTTGTTGTTGTTGTTGTTTTTTGCTGTGCTCCATAATCCACTGGACAGAGGAACAAACACAATCCAGATTCTTAGAAAGGATAGATTGGGAAAATAATAAATGAAGAGACATGGCAAAAATCACTGAACATAGGACAGAGTTTATCCAGAATGTCTTCTGAGTGCTTTCTTTCTTAATAATGTCTGGAAGCAGTGATTTACATTGCAGAGTTAATACATGTCAGTAATAATTAGTGAACACATTATTGGTGTGTACATGCTGGAAGAACACAAGTCTTCATGTCAGAAGGGAATGGTAAGAACTCCGCCCCCTGAATGGGAGTAGAAATAATTAAGACATTTGGCTAGCCTTCCATCTTAAATTGGTGCCTAGCTGTCCTACAGATATCATTCTTAAATCATTAATAATGATTAATAACTAAATCATTTTAGCTAAATAACGTTTGTGCAATATTCAAGTCTTGTATTAGGCAAATAGTCAATTTAGCACATCCTTCCCAGGATATAGTATTCAATTTCACTTTCTTTGAAATTTTCCATTCCCCTTGCAAAAACTTATTTTTTTTAATTGCTATTAAGTATTTTGTATTTGTTCTAGGTTGTTGTTTTGGGTGGGGGCGATCTCTTAAATTTCTGTATTTCTGCAAAAGTTGTGATTACTTCAAGCTGGATGAATTCTCCTTTCCTTGTGTATATGATTTTTATTGGATTTTTTTTCTACTGTATTATTGTGTTATCACATAGTCATAGATTTATAGGGTTAGAAGATGCCATTCATGACAAAAAAAAAATCCAATTGCCTGTCCTGGACAGAAATCCACATTAAAACATCCATGACAGATGGGTGCCTGGCCTCTGCTTGAAGAGGTGGAAACCAATTGGTTCCACTGTCAAAGTCCTCTATTAGGATTTCCCCCCCTTAATAGTCAACTTGTTCTGCCCTTTGGGAAGATAAAGAACAGGCTTTAGCATTCTTCCGTGTGACATCTTTTCATAGAGTGCATTTGCAAAGTTCCACCATATCCTATCTAAATTTATTTTCTCAGTGCTAAGACTCCTGGTTCTTTCAATCTCTCCTCTTAGTTTCAAATCAAGCTGTGTAGCGGTTCAGATTCAAAAGAGAAAAGGTGATGTGGAGCATCCATTTTACTTTCAGCATCTCCTTAAATATATAGATCGTGCAGTGGCAGCCATGAGAGTGCAGAACAAGGAACAGCCTTTTATGCCCACAACATCTTCCAAATCCTTTCTCCTTTGATTACTGGGCAGCCCTCATTTCCAACACCCAATCAACCTCACTGAACATGTAATAATTTGGCTGAATCCTTAAAAGCATTGTGTTTAGACCTGGAAGTAACATTGAAGGTGAAATAATAATTTCCTGTGATTTAGAAACTCTTCTTTTTTAAAGCACCTTATACCTGCATATGTCTTTTCTGCGACAACATCACATTGCTAATTCATCGTCAGTCTGTAACATCTTACTCACAGGTATTACTGCCAAGGCAGGTGTTCAGTGTTTGAGGCCTGGATATTAGTTTATTGTGTCCTAAATAAAGACTATGTATATCTTCTCCCTCTAAATTTTCATTCTGGTATTTTCTCTCTTATAAAGATAGCGTTGACTGTTATACATCTACTAAACTAATTTTGCACCAGATAATATTTTATTTATTTTTTTAATTTTTTTAGTTTGTCAAACATGTACAAGATAACATGTATACTTAGACCTGTTATCTTGTACATGTTTGACAAACTAAAAAAATTTAAACATGGACATGAACAAAGGAAATTAGTACAAATAAATGGGGACAGTAGGACAGGGACTGTAGGCACGTGGTGCGCTTATGCACACCCCTACTGACCTCTTAGGAATGGGGTGAGGTCCACGGTAGACAATTTAAGATTAAAGTTATGGGGGTTTGAGGATGTAACAACAGAGTCAGGTAGTGCATTCCAGGCATTGACCACTATGTTGCTGAAGTTGTCTTTTCTGCAATCAAGTTTGGAGCGGTTTACCTTGAGTTTGTATCTATTGTCTACCCATGTATTATTGAGGTTGAAGCTGAAGTAGTTGTTGACAGGTAGGACATTGCAGCAGACAATTTTGTGTACTATCCTTAGGTCAGACCATAGGCAGCGTAGTTCCAGGTTGTCCAAGCCCAAACTTTTGAGCTAGTGGCATAAGGGGTTCTGTTGTGAACAGAGTAGTGGAGTACTCTTCTCATGAAGTACCTCTGGATCCGCTGAATTGTATTAATCTCTGATATACAGTGTGGCTTCCAGGCAGACAAGCTGTATTCGAGAATTGGTCTGGCAAAAGTTTTGGATACCCTAGTTTGCAATACAATGTTACTGGAGAAGAAGCTATGCAAAATTAGGTTAACAACTCTTAATGCCTTAGTTAGTTAGATAGGATGGATGGATGGGTGGGTGGGTGGGTGGGTGGGTGGGTGGATAGGTAGGTAGGTAGGTAGGTAGGTAGGTAGGTAGATAGATAGATAGATAGATAGATAGATAGATAGATAGATAGATAGATAGATAGATGATAGATAGATAGATAGATAGATAGATAGATAGATAGATAGATAGATAGATAGATAGATAGACAGACAGACAGACAGACAGACAGACAGACAGATAGGATGGATGGATGGATGGACAGACGGGCGGACGGACGGACAGACAGACAGATAACTTAGATAGTTGCACCCAATTCCAAACTGAAGTCTTCCTTTGGGAAATCTAAAGCTTTGTGAATTTCCATAAGGCTGCAAAATCAAGAGATACAAATTCTTTGATTTTTACTAAGGCCATCTGTAGGAGCACAGCCTGATAAAATGAAAACACATGGATAATGATGTTATGCTGTAAAACCTTCACATGCTTTATTTCTTAAGAATGTAGATAATTTATTTATGTATTGGATAAATTGAATGAAAATTAAATTGCATTGAGCCTATTTGGCCTAGTGGTTAAGACTCCCGACTAGAAACCAGGGGACGATGGATTCAAGTCCCACCTTAACTCAGAAAGACCACTCACTGGCTGACTTTGCGTCAGTCACTCTCTCTCAGCCCAACTCACCTCAGAGGGTTGTTGTTGTGGGGAAAATAGGAGGAAGTTGTGTTAGATACAAGGATGGGCTGCTATGGGTTTGCATGGGTTCAGGAGAACACGTAGCTAATGTTATGGCCGCTTTGGAGAATCTCCAAATCCTACCCAGGGCTGGCCCCTCCCATCCCGTGGCTTTTGGATGTTAGGTAAGTGCAGGGCCCCCCATGGAGACTCAGGGTGGGGGGGAAAACAGGCCTCCTGGAAGTTCTGGAAGGTCAGAAACGGGCTCATTTCTGGTCTCCAGCGGGCCTCTGGAGTCCGTGGGAATCAGTTTTTGCCCTCCAAGAGGCTAGAGCAAAGCCTCTGGAGCCTGGGGAGGATGAAAACTCTCCCCACACCATGGTGCAGGAGGCCAACTAGGCATGTCCACACCCACCCAGCAATCAGGCAGAGAACGCGTTGCTCTGAAATTTTTGAAGCCCACCCCTGGTTAGATATGCTTGCCGCTTTCAGTTATTTGTAAAAATAATAATAATAAAGGCAAAATACAAACAAACAAACAAGCCAGCAAATAACTAAATTGTTCTCTTTACCAAAAGGATGAAACTCTAAACTGCAGATAGGTAAATTCAGGAAATAGCTAAAAATAATAATCAGTGTTTACTTCTTGGAAGAGCGTGTAGAACAGAGCTCATGTTTTGGGGAAGCGCAAGTACTACAAAGAAGGCTTTACATCAGACGCTTTCCCTTAATAGAGGCGCTTGACAGGAAATGCCCAGAGGTTTTTCGGCTTAGGCACTTTGGTTGCACAGCCTTGTTGTACCAGAGTCTGTTCATTACAGTTTTCTGATCCACTGACAGTGCCCTCATTACACAAAGTCTTCCAGCGCTGATGGAATAAGCCTGGGTGAGGAAAAAAAGATGAATGTGGATGAACAGTCGAGATGTTTAATGCAAGCGAAGCTCTTAAAGACTGCAATGTGCTTCTTAAAAAAACCTGGGTTGTGTACGTTATTATGTGATACGCACAAGGAGAATGGCTGCATTCCTAAATAGTGCCTTTCTTCAGGGAAAAGGAGGGTGTCCTTGTAGTTCTTTTCATCTAAGCGGTCACAGGAGAGCTGTTCTGTCTCGTAAGATCAGCCCTTCTCTGATTCTTCCCCTTGTCACCTTAATTCATTAGCTGACAGCTTGCAACCTTTCTTTTGACTTCGCCTTTCACCTACATAATTCTTTCTGGGCTTCTGTTTAAAATTTACTGATCTTGGTCAAGCGTAATCTAATCTTATCTCCCTCGCAAGATCCTTTATGCGGGGTTGAATGGTTTTTTGTCTCTTTCAACATTATCTTACAAAAGAAATGCTCTCTTCCTTGAGGAACTCCGAACACAGCCTAAACTAATATAGATAAATGGGCTGGAAATGAATTATTTATCCAAGCACAGAGACATTTTTTTAATAAAAGGGTAATAACTAGAAATTATTGTCCAGCGATGCAAAAGTCCATTGTCACTTTTTAAAACCCCTACCTAGAGCAGGTCTTTCTTTCTTTCTTTCTTCTCCTCTTATATGGTTTCACACAAAGCAAGTATTGCTTGTAGCCCAAAGCAAAGCTTCCCTTTTGCAGAATGCAGGTTAAATGTAATGGAGACTTGTGAAAGCCATCACTGGAAATCTGCACACTAGGTTACATTTTAATTAACATTGTGAGAAGCAGTAATAGCAATAGCTCTTAGACAGGGGTGGGTTGCTTCGCCTGGATTCGGGAGAACCCATAGCTAACATTATAACCGGTTCAGAGAACCTCTAAATCCCACCCCTGGCTGGCCCCGCCCACCCCTCCCAGGAGTCTCGTGTGGCCCGTTTTGGATGCGAGGCTCGGGTAGGGGGGAAAGCCAGCCTACTGGAAACGAGCCTGTTTCTGGCCTCTGGAGGACTTCCGGAGACCGGGCAAGGCAGTTTTCGCTCTCCCAGAGGCTTGAGGAAAGACTCCAAAGCCTGGGGAAGGTGAAAACGCTCTCTCCCCACCATGGCCACACACACCCAGCAAGCGGGCAGAGAACCCATTGCTAAAATTTTTGAAGCCCACCCCTGTTTATATAGTGCTTCACAGTGCTTTTGCAGCCTTCTCTAAGCAATTTACAGAGTCGGCATATTGTCCCCCAACAATCTGGGTTCTCATTTTCCTGATCTCAGAAGATTGGGAAGCTGAATCAACCTTGAGCCTGGTGAGATTCGATCTGCCAAATTGCAGGCAGCCGGCAGTCAGCAGAAATAGCACAAACGGCACACAGGAAAGTCTCTAGTTTGCAGTCACATTGCTATTGTTATGTACCAAGAGCGTCCACCAGCAGGTGGCGCTGTCCCGCTCCCCTCCGATTGGCCCAGCCGCTCTAAGTTTTCCGGCGGGATAAACCCTGTTATTCTATTGGTCACCGGTCTGACAGCTGTCAGTATAAATAGCTGTCAGCCGGGTTATCGTTGTTCTGTTCCTGTCAGTAGTTGTCTTTAATAAATAGTTAATGGTTCAGCAGCATCCTCGTGTTAGTGCCTCAGAACTCAAAAGCTATGACATAAAAATCTGTCCTTTTGAAGAGAGTAGAACATGGACTTTTAAACTAAATAATTCCTGTCTTTGAAACCATTCAAAAATATTTAAGGGTGCTTCAGAGCCACTGGGGCACAGCTTTTCTAGAATCACATCAAAGTGGAATTAAAATGGGTTCAGTGTTATGTAGAATACAAGGCCAGATAACAAGAGGGTATGGTATATCATGTAAGAAAAGCAATAAAGGCAGGAATTGGTGATTATAGTTTTTGAGGCGAAAAAACCCTAATCTGCAAAAGGAAGCGAGAGGAACTAATGGCCGAGGGACATGGTAAAGTCCTCTTATACCAATATTTTCCAGCAAAGTCTGGACTATTATCAATCAGAGATCATTTAATTTGGTTTCTGGTTCTGTTGAGAAGGAAGATGGTCTTGGCAATCGAAATGGAAAATGTCCTAGGCATAAACATTATCCGAAGCAAAGTTACACTATATTAGCTGGTGACGGGTGTGGGGTGGACTCCTTAGTGGGTAAAATCCCTTTCCAGACACAAAAGTCTATCTCCAATAGAGATAGCAATAGTAAATCGTGACTTCCTCTTCACACTTGTTGCGCTTCTTTGTCAAGCATTTCTCCTAGGGAATTGGAGATAAATTGTTTCTTGATTAAGCTCTCTTTTTTCCCCTACCAAAGCTAATGAGGAGGAGAGAGAGAGAAAGAAATGGAATTAGAGATTTATTTTCTTGTTAATTTTGTAACGGCATAATACTGTTTCATTAGGGAAGAAGAAAAAACATAATCATAAAAAGAATTACCTACCAGTACTAAATATAAAACAGTTACTGGAGCAGAAGCCTAACACTTTTAATTAAAATGTACCATCACCCCTACTAGCACCCTACGTCCCTTGACTTCTCACACTGGCATCCTTTCAAATCACCATAATTCAGATCTGAGAATGAATTTCACAGACACTTCTGAAATAAAAAGTGCAAAACTTTAGAGAAATGTTTCACTTGGGTGAAGCATTAAGTGAAACATACCTACCAAGTTGATGTCAAGACTGTCCATTACGGTTGTAAATCACAATGGTTGTAAAAGAGTCAGTCTGGTGACCAATGCAATTTTATTATTTTTTGTTGGTGTGGTGGTTGTTAAGAGAATGCTACAGTCACTAAGCAAACCAAAGGTTTGTAATGGGTGCAGTTTTGACAAAAACCAGAAGTAGGTACTGGCTTTTAGCAAAACCGTACTAAAACATGGTTGTGTGACTGAGGGATGCTGCAAAGGGCTGTGATGTAGCTGTGTCACCAAGCATCTGAAATGCGATCACAAGGACAATGGGGAGTAACTGTCAGAACTTTGGTTTGGGTCACGAGTTCACTTTTTCAGATCGTAATTTGATGAAGTACCTGTATTTCCTGCTAAATGATGGGTTGAAAGTCAAGGAGTGCCTGTATTCCCACTTCTAACCATAAAATTATAGCTGTTGAGTACTGTTTTACTTACAATACAATAATACAATACAATACAATAGTAGAGTTGGATGGGACCTTGGAGGTCTTCTAGTCCAACCCCCTGCCTAGTCAGGAAACCCTATACTGTTTCAGACAGATGGCTATCCAACATCTTCTTAAAGACTTCCAGTGTTGGGGCATTCACAACTTCTGGAGGCAAGCTGTTCCACTGATTAATTGTTCTCACTGTCAGGAAATTTCTCCTCAGTTCTAAGTTGCTTCTCTCCTTGATTAGTTTCCACCCATTGCTTCTTGTTCTGTCCTCAGGTGCCTTGGAGAATAGCTTGACTCCCTCTTCTTTGTGGCAACCCCTGAGATAGTGGAACACTGCTATCATGTCTCCCCTAGTCCTTCTTTCTCTTAAGCTAAACATACCCAGTTCCTGCAACCGTTCTTCATATCTTTTAGTCTCCAGTCCCCTAATCATCTTTGTTGCTCTTCTCTGCACTCTTTCTAGAGTCTCCACATCTTTTCTACATCGTGGCAACCAGAACTGAATGCAGGATTCCAAATGTGGCCTTACTTAGCATGGTTTCTGAAACATCCTCCATCAAATGAATTGAAGATCAATTGTTAGATCTGGGCAACGAGAGACAGACTGCGGACACGAAGTGACTTAACAGCTCTTTATTAGTAGTAGTAGTGATCCAGCTTGCTCTGAGGTCGGAGGGTTCCTCTTTTATAGGGATCGGGTACGCCCCCTCGACCAATCAGAGGGATACCTGTTTCCCGCTGTAGTAGCGGACCAGAGGGAAGACTTATCGCGATATATGCTAATATCTAACACCCCTCCCCTCCTAGATGGAACGTTGCGGTAGGTAACATAGTCTTTTAGGTATGTGGGTGTTTGTCTTGCTCGGGAGGAACGTCGTAGTTTGGGTTGGTTTGAAGTGGTTGCAGGACCGGGTGCGGGTTGGTTCGAAGTAGTTGCAGGATCGGGTGCTTTTCCTGTTTCCCGTTCTGGAGGTCTTGTGCTTTCGTTGCTCGGGCGTTCAGGAGTCTGTTCGGCTGCGTTGTCTGGGGTTTGCTCTGCTTCGTGCCTGTTGTCTTGTCCCACGCTTGGCTCGCCGGCGTCGTCGTTTCCTATGATGGGGCTTTCGCGTGGCTGACTTTCTATAGACAGGAAACTCTCGTCTTCGTTTCGAAGGTCGGAGTGTGCTAAGCGACCCCGAAGTTGATCGATGTGCCTTTTCCAGTTCCGCCCATCTTCTAGTTCCAGCAGATACGATCGTGGACCCGTGATGCCAATGACCTTTGCCGGCATCCATAATGTTCCCCCTGCGTAGTTGTGGGCGTAAACTGAATCCCCTACTCTGAAAGACCGGATTTTGCTTGTAGAGTCTGGGGGGGGCGTGGCAGAGTAATTCGGGTGAAGCCGGTCCAGGTGAGACCGTAGGCGGCGACCCATGAGTAGTTCAGCGGGGCTCCTACCCGTTGTTGCGCTTGGGGTAATGTGCTGAATTAGGAGGTAATGGTCAATGCGTGTTTGCCAATCCCCCGGACCCATCCTAGCGAGGGCCTCTTTTGCGAATCGCACCATTCTCTCCGCCTGCCCGTTTGATGCTGGATGGAATGGCGCGACGAGGGCATGCCGAATCCCCAAACCTGCTAAAAATGTTTCAAACTGCATGGCCGTGAATTGGGGCCCGTTATCGGATACTAGGAGATCTGGCAGGCCATGGGTGGCGAAAAGTCGCCGTAGAACCTTTATGACTGCCTCTGCCGTGGTTGAAGTCATTAGGACTACATCTAGCCATTTTGAGTATGCATCCACAACTATAAGGAAAGTCTGACCTTGGAATGGCCCTGCGAAGTCGATGTGTATTCGCGACCAGGGTGCTTTGGGTTTCTCCCATTCTGTGGCGGGCGCTTCCGGGGGTGCTGGTCTCGATTCCTGGCAGGGGTCGCAAGTGGCCACCCACTGCTCTATTTCTTTGTCCATGTTTGGCCACCATACGTAACTTCTTGCTAACGCCTTCATTCTAACAATCCCCGGATGACCCATATGTAAAGCATCTAATACATTTTTACGTAAAGCATACAGAATAACAACTCGATCCCCCCACAACAAACATCCCTGTAGCACTGAGAGCTCGTCCCGTTTTGACCAAAACATTTTGAATTCCGGGCCCACATTTCCCTTCGGCCACCCCCTCCAAACCCAAGTTTGAACTTGTTTTATTAAATTGTCTTTAGAGGAGAACCTTGCAACATCGTAGGAAGAAACCGGTCCCGAGTCCAAACAGTCAATGAGCAATACCGGTACTTCTGGAGTGGGGTCTGGCAGAATGTCAGGTAATGGACAACGGCTGAGTGCGTCTGCGTGTCCAAGAGTGGAGCCCGGTCGATGAATCAATTTGTATGAATACGCAGCCAGGAAAACAGTCCACCTGGTCATGCGAGGAGAAAGGGAGACCGGAGTGGGGCGGTTTCCCGCCAGAAGTCCCAACAGCGGTTTGTGATCTGTGATCAGTTCAAAATCGCGGCCGTAGAAGTATTCGTGGAAACGCTTTACTCCCGCTACGGCAGCCAGCGCTTCCCTGTCCATTTGGCTGTAATTCCTCTCGGCCGATGAAAGAGTTCTGGAGTAGAACGCGATGGGTGCTTCTTTTCCGTCGGGCATCCTGTGGCTGAGGACTGCTCCAACTCCGAAAGGTGATGCGTCGCAGGTCAATACCAGCGGTAGGGTCTGGCTGTATTGAACAAGCAGTGAGTCAGTGGTGAGCAGGCGCTTTACCCCGGCGAACGCTGCAGCTTCGGATCGTCCCCATTTCCATGGTGCGTTCCTCTGGAGTAGACGGTGTAGTGGCTCAGCAACGGTCGCCTTCTGCCTCAGAAAAACGCTGTAGAAGTTAAGTAATCCGAGGAAGGCCTGCAGTCGGTCTGATTTCGTGGTGTGGGGGCGTCCTGGATCGCCTTAATTTTCTTTGAAGTGGGGTGTATTCCCTGACCATCGATTCTATAACCCAGGAATTCTACGCTAGGCACGTTAATTTGGCATTTTTCTTTTTTAAGGCGGAGGCCCTTTTCTCTGATTCTGGCCAAAACAGATCTGACTCTTTTGTTTAATTGCTCCTCATTTGCAGCGGACACCAAGATGTCGTCAAAATAAGGGACGACTCCTGGTATCCCTTGCAAAAGTCGTTCCATGACGCTCTGGAACAATCCTGGGGCAATGCTTACGCCAAATTGTAGCCGGTTGCATTTGAATGCTCCTCTATGCGTCACTATAGTTTGGGCCTCCGCTGTGGCGCTATCCACTGGCAGTTGCTGGTAAGCTTGTGCCATGTCTAACTTTGCAAATACCTTTCCTGGCCCCAATGAGTGCAATAAGTGCTGTACTACAGGCACAGGATATGCGCTCTGTTGTAGCGCGACATTAATTGTGCATTTATAGTCCGCGCAGATGCGGACTGATCCGTCTGGTTTGACTGGGGTCACGATGGGCGTTTCCCAGCGCGCGTGATCTACCGGCTCAAGGATTCCTTGCTCCACTAACTTATCTATTTCTTTATCTATTTTTGGGCGGAGTGCAAAAGGCACTCGTCTCGGTTTAAGTCGGATTGGCGCCACTTTGGGGTCTAAATTGAATGATATTGGTTTACCCACATACTTACCAAGACCGGGGCTGAACACATCCTCGAACTCCTTAAAAATCTGTTCAGCGCTGCTGTTTCTCACGGCGTTGATTCCGGTGACTTCTAACCCCAGGGCTTCAAACCAATCAAGCCCCAGAAGGTTCTGCAATGGCGCGCTGGCGATGGTCACGGGCAGCTGGGCTTCGATGTCCTTGAAACGGATGTGGAATGTGCCTTGGCCCACGATGAGGACTTGGTTCCCCTGGTAGTCTCGTAGCAGGACGTCTGGAGCGCGTAGTTGGCTCTTTCTGAGGCTAGGGATAGCCTGTTTCATGGATGCCCATGAAATGATCGTCAGGGTCGATCCTGTGTCAACTTCTAGCTCGCAGGGTGAGCCCTCCAAGAGGACTGTGACTCTCAGCCTTTTTGGCCGCTTAGGGCGGACCTGATGTATTGTGGTGAGATACGTTTGCAACTCCTCTCTCTGGGTCAACTCTATCTCATCGTCAACATCCTGAAAATACTCTCATTGAGCGTCTTGATAGAACGCTCTTTCAGCTCTTTGTGTGTATTCTCTCTGGGGATACGCTCGCTCAACTCCTTGTGAGTAATCTCTCTGGGGATACGCTCGTTCAGCTCTTTGGAAATATTCTCTCTGGGTAAACACTTGTGGATTTCTCTCTGGGCGCCCTTTTTGATTTCGCCAAGCCCCTGGGTTAGGCTTCTGTTGGCGGTACATGGGTGGCTGCCGTGAGGCAGGGACTCCGCTCCGGCACACTCGTGCGATGTGCCCAAGTTTGTTGCAGTGCGAACAAACAACGTTCCTGAACCTACAAGTAGACCTGGGGTGATTCCCTCCGCAGCTTGCGCAGGGCGGCAAACGGGATCCGGGTCTCCCCCCAGGCCTCACGTGACTGCTCTGCATCAGGTGACTGTCCTCGAACTCGGGATTCTCGAAGTCGGGGCTTGTGTCCTCGTAGTGAACTCTGGTTTGTCTTGGTGCTGGCTGGTTTAGGTTGGCCCCTCGTTGTATGGTCACTGATGATTTCTCCGCTGACTCTGACGCTCTTGCTTCGTTTAACGCTGTCTGTAGGGTTAAATTCGGGTTTGCCAACAGCTTCTTTTGCAAAGAAATGTCTCTTAACCCACAGATGAGCTGCTCTAAGATGTGCTCTTCCAGATCTCTGTATTCGCAGTGAGTTGCTGCTTTTCGTAGGGCTGCAACATATTGATTGATGGATTCTCCCGCCTTCTGGGTCCTCATGTTGAATTCCTTGCGGCAGACATGGCGGGAAGGTTTTGGCGCGTAATGAGTTTGCAGAGTCTGTTGCAACGTCGTCCACGATACTGCCTGTATTGGAGTAGGCGCGGTGAGGTCTCTGGCCGTATTGAAGACTTCCTTTCCGCAGTAGCCGAGGAAGATGTTTTTCTTCCTCGCATCGGTGATCCCCGTGTATTCGTTCGCTTCGAGGAAACACTCGAAATGAATCATGAAAGCTTCCCATTCGTCGTTTGCTGGGTCGAAAGGAGCGGGGGGAGCATGCATCGCCATCTTCTCAGTTTGAATTTGCCGCGCTGCGGTGATCTGAGATGGCTGTCGGAATTACTGCCGAATTCCTGGGCTGGATCAAATCCGGAGATTCTGGAGGTAGCGTTCTTCGTCCTATCTGTCTCTCAATCCCACCCTCGTCGCCAATGTTAGATCTGGGCAACGAGAGACAGACTGCGGACACGAAGTGACTTAACAGCTCTTTATTAGTAGTAGTAGTGATCCAGCTTGCTCTGAGGTCGGAGGGTTCCTCTTTTATAGGGATCGGGTACGCCCCCTCGACCAATCAGAGGGATACCTGTTTCCCGCTGTAGTAGCGGACCAGAGGGAAGACTTATCGCGATATATGCTAATATCTAACACCATAATCGATGAAAAGAAGGATTAGGGGTAATATGATAGCAGTGTTCCAATATCTAAGGAGCTGTCACAAAGAAGAGGGGGTCAAGGACCTGAAGGAACGGATGGAAACTAATTAAGGAACCAACCTAGAATTAAGGGAAATCTCCTGACAGTTAGCAGAATGAATCAGTGGAACCATTTGCCTCCAGATGTTGTGAGTGCTGCAATACTAGAGGCTCTCAAAAGGAGTCTGGACAAGCATTTGTCTGAAATAGTATACTTGTGGGTGGGGGGTGGCCAGCTCAATGTTACTCATCAAGGCTCCATTTTAGGCTGCGACAGCCTCCTGCAGCCATCTGCCAGTGAAAATGGAGCTCGGGAAGGCTCTGGTTTTGCTGGCAAAGGGCTGCAGGAGGTTGTTGTGGCCGAAAATGGAGCCTGGGAGGGCTACAACCTTCATTTTCACTGGCAGAGGTACCACGGGGCAGTTCTTCACTGTTTCCAGGACAGCCCTATGGGGCAGGTCTAAGCACCCCACAGGCCATATCCAGCTTGTGGGCCTTGAGTTTGACAACCCTCTATTATATGTTAATCGTGATGATCTGCATGAGGATAGACTATACCCTCAGTAGATGGGAATACAGCTGTTGTTTATTTTTTTATGATTATTAAAATTATGCTCCATCTTTTGGTTATACAACTCTCTTTTTTAATAGCAATTTTATTTAAAAGATGATCATGAAAAAAAGATAAAAACTAATACAAACTGAACAAATAAAAGAAGAGACTAAAAAAAAATAGAAAGTGCGGAAAAGGAAAAAAATAGAAAAGAAAGTAAAATAATAATATAGTAAAAAAAAAACCTCCCCCTTCATTACAACATTACAACACATATAAACAGCTTTTTTCAACTTGTCAGCTTGGTCAGACATTACGTGTGATGGAGGAGAGATATTTCACTACAAGTTGATGGCTGAAAACTAATCAAGGACAGAAGCAACCTAGAACTAAGGAGACATTTTTAAACCAATGGAACTACTTGCTTCAGAAGTTGTGGGTGCTCCTTCACTGGAGGCTTTCAAAAACAGACTGGACAGTCATTTATCTGAAACAGTATAGAGTTTCCTGCTTGAGGACTAGAAGACCTCCAAGGTCCTTTCCAACTCTATTAGTCTATGTTCTAAGCAAAATAAAAAGCCTATACTTTGCACTGCTAAGAAATCTGACATCTTATTTTGGACCAGTTGTAATTTCTGTAGATTTTCAACTAGAACTGGATTAAATGAAAAAAGACCAGTAAACCAGGACTGAATTGCATATTCACCTAGAGAGTGAATAGATTCAGGCAGATCCGTTGCTTAGAATTAAGTGGCAGCTTCTGGAAGCTCTTGGCTGATTCTGAAATGCAAAGCAGGACCTGATATGGTTGTTGGAACTTGGATGGAAAATTGCCGAGAAAGCTACATGATGGTAGAGGCAAGTTGGTGAAAAATTCTAGTAGATGCATGGTAAACCACAAGTTGATTGTGACCAACAAATTTACATGGATGTTCCGCAACTTGAGTTCTACCCAAAAGGCTCCTATACTTTAAAAAAATAAACTCTAAGGCAAAAATCAATAATTTTATCACTATGCACATCATATATTTATAAACTAACCAATATGGCTATTCATCAGCCATTTTAAATATCTGTCATAATCATGTGTGGTTAATTTGGCAATATTGCGTTAACCTACAGAGGTCTTAGGGACATGGTGGCTTATTGGCTAAGACACTGAGCTTGTCGATCAGAAAAGTCGGCACTTCAGCGGTTCGAATTCCTAGCGCCGCGTAATGGAGTGAGCTCCCGTTACTTGTCCCAGCTTCTGCCAACTTAGCAGTTCGAAACACGTAAAAAATGCAAGTAGAAAAATAGGAACCACCTTTGGTGGGAAGGTAACAGTGTTCCATGTGCCTTCGGCATTTAGTCATGCCGGCCACATGACCATGGAGATGTCATCAGATAGTGCTGGCTTTTCGGTTTTGAAACAGAGATGAGCACCTTCCCCTAGAGTCAGGAACAACTAGCACATATGTGCCAGGGTAACCTTTACCTTTACAGAAGTTTTTTCTAACTTCTACTAATAGACAAAACTTGTTTTGAAGTAACCTAACTGGAATATTAGCTTTTTTACACTTTCTTGACCTACATACAGATAAACATAAGATTAAATACACCAATAGTCACATATTTCCAATTTTGAAATGCCACAGCTAGCACAATATGTGAATTCAGCTGATTGTACAAGTTATTCTATTAAATTATTTTCATCTTATAATAAGAAGCAAACAATACTATCACTCCGTTTCTGGTATTAGCAATTATTTTCTAGTTGAGGAAGTATAGCTATGCCTTACTTGTACAGGTGGGCAAATCTGAGTCTTCTTTCTAATGCAATGGTCTAGCAACAGAAGAATGGGTAACCACAATTTGTTTCAAAGGCCATTATTAGAAATTGTGTCAATGTAATTAGAAATTAAGATATATGGAACAATTTGATCTGATTCAAATCATTGATTTGATTCAACTCGTTAATTTACTCCTATTTGAATTGAGTTAGAAAATCAAGTAGATTTTCTTTTCTGGATCATTTTTTTAAAAAGACATCTAAGTTGATAATTCCGTTCTTAATCAGATGTGAAATATCTGTCTGAGTTAGAGTTCCAGCTGAATCTCATTTGAATTTCCTTTCTGAATTAAAGCAGACGTGGGACTTAATAGCTACTACTTTGTAAGCAAAGCCAAAGGTCCTTAGGATAACACTTTTTAATAATTAATTCTGCATACTTGCTTGGAGAAAGAACAACTGAATCTAGGTTGCCTTCTGTCTGCCCTCGCCTGTTTGTTGTCTTGTTCTCTTGGACTATATTTTTTTAAAATCTGTTCCTAGTCTTTTACTTAAACCAATATTCGAATATTTCTAGAAGAATACCAAGATTCACAGAAAAACCAACTTGTGTGCAAAGGCCCCTTTTCTTTCTACATATTACCAAAAAAAGTTAACAAAGCAAAACAACCTTTGGGTTGATGTGTCCCTGTAGTAAGCAAGTTGTTCATGCTCTACTTTGTCTTGTTATATTGTTTTTGTTAGCATTATTGTAACCAGATGTAGTCTGTGCATAATTCTTTGAAGCTGTGGTTGTAACATTTGATGTTCCAATAACCTGAGGAGGCAGAGGGGAGGAGAATAATAAAAATGTATCTCACGTGCCAAGAGTCGTTCCAGCCCTCCCTCCCTCACCCCCAGTTATGTTGTCAGAAAGCCAAAAAAAACGAGAAGCTCATTATGAAAAGACATGTCTTCTTCTCATTATGAAGGTTTGCAAAGAGAAAAAGTGGCCAGTATGGCACAACATCTAACATCAGTGTAGGGAATCTAAACACCTACTCAGAAATCTGCCTGTATTGCATATCTGCATCATATTAGCACCTGCAATCTAAGGCAAGGCTCATTGGAACTCATATTTGTCCTAGCAGCACTCCTATGTCCTCCTGAGATTTAGGGTGGCTTATTATGTGTTCTGACCCCCCTCTCCCCGCCTGTAAATAAGCCAGAACAGAGGCTTGGCTGTTTGCCACTATTTAATTAAGGAGATAACAAATCATTTGGCTGAGGGCCCAGACAACTCACGTTCAACAGAACAATACAGATAGTCCCAATGAGCAGACACGACCAGAACGCATAGAGCTTCTCAATCACCAATTCGAATGGATGTTTCCTGCAAATGTCCCCTCCCAACGCCCCACCTATAAGCTCTCTTGGGAGGGGCCAATCCACAACTACCTGTGCTTAATCATCGTCTGTGAGTCTGCCTACAGAGTTGCTGCTTCCGTTTCTCAGCCCTTCTCAATCTAGCATCAGGGACAAACTGCCTTTGATCCTCCCCACTGCTCCATGCCTCAGGTGCCTCCTGGTGGTCAACCAGCCCCTCTGGTCCCTGCGTTGAGTCTGCAACCTGCACAGGGTCCTCCACATCATCCAGGGCAGACTCAAACAATTCCTCGCTATCCAAGTCCATCAGCAGCTCAAACGGATCCTGCTGGACCACAACAGTTATGTATAATTCTCGATTTATATCCATTCATTTAGCAACCCTTCAAAGTTAGAACAGCACTGAAAAAAAAACCTATGACTGATCCACACAACTTCTTAACAGTGCAACTTGCCTATGGTCACTTGATTGTGATTTGGGCACTTGGCAAGCAGCAGGTGTTTACAATGGCTGTAGCATCCCAGAGTTAAATTGTCACTATTTGCAACATTCCCAGCTGTTTTCCAACAAGCCAATGGAGAAGCCCCCAGGAAGTTTCAAGTTACGGTCACATGATGTCTCGCTTGATGAACAAGGCAAAGAAGATTGTCAAATCAGGAGTGGTCATGTAATGCCTCGTGTAATGACTGCACTGCTTAACAATGAATTTTCCAGTCCCAATTGTGGTCATAAATTGATGAGTACCTCTGTATAGATGAGTGAACCTGGAAAAAGCAGAAAGAGAGGCTAGTGATTTCTCTACCCTGTAGTACCCTTTGGATTATGAGTGCATTTGTTTGTCAGCAATTTGACTCTTGCATTTGGGAAAGGAATGAAGCAGCCTCCTTCTTATATGCCAATAAGATAATGTACCGGCAACTGAAAGTTTTTAAGAAGACATTGGACAACCATTTGTCTGAAATGGTATAGGCCAGCGATGGCGAACCTTTTTTGGCTCGCGTGCCACAAGTGGGGGGAGTGCAGGGGGGTCGTTTGTGGGCGTGCCGCATCCATAATGCAACGTCAACCCCCCCAAGTGTGCATGCGTGCAAAACTCGCGACCCCCCCATTTTTACATGCTTTTTTCGCCCTCCCCAGGCTCCAGAGGCTTTATAGGAGCCTGGGGAGGGCGAAAAGAACCTCCCTCGCCCCCCCCCCCCGGAGGCTTCAGGGACCGTCCGGAGGCTTCTCTGAAGCCTTTGGAATGCTTAAAACCACCCTCCGAGCAAACCGGAAGTGACTTCCGGGTTGCTCGGAGGGTGGTTTTAAGCGCTCCGAAGGTGGTTTTAAGCGTTCCGAAGGCATCAGGGAAGCCTCCGGACAGTCCCTGAAGCCTTCAGAACGCTTAAAACGACCCTCTGAACAACCCAGAAGTCACTTCCTGTTTGCTCGGAGGGTGGTTTTAAGAGCTCCGAAGGCATCAGGGAAGCCTCCAGACGGTCCCTGAAGCCTTCAGAACGCTTAAAACGACCCTCCGAGCAACCCGGAAGTCACTTCCGGTTTGTTCAGAGGGTGGTTTTAAGCGCTCCGAAGGCGTCAGGGAAGCCTCCGGACGGTCCCTGAAGCCTTCGGAACGCTTAAAACCACCCTCCGAGCAACCCGGAAGTCACTTCCGGTTTGCTCGGAGGGTGGTTTTAAGCGTTCCGAAGGCTTCAGGGAAGCCTCTGGACGGCCCCTGACGCTAACAGGGCAGCGCCTCGCGTGCCCTGACAAATGGCTCCGCGTGCCACTTGTGGCACGCGTGCCATAGGTTTGCCATCACTGGTATAGGCCAGTGCTCCCCAACCTTTTTATCGCCGCGGACCGGTAAATGTTTGATAATTTTTCCGTGGCCCGCTTGTTTTGATTTAATAATTTTAATTTAATTGTATTTAAACATGCCTTCAAAATAAAATACAGCTATACCAAAAAATGAATATAAAGTGATTTATTTTATTTAACTCACTAGAATGCCAAATCAATGAGAACCCTGAGCTTGTTTCTTTGCAACGAGATGGTTCCATCTGGGGGTAATAGGAGACAATGACATCCGAAGTGTGTTGCTTATGTCCAGTTTATTCCGTTGTATTGTTTTGGTTGCTGTCACTGCAGAAAACCCCGCTTCACACAGATAGGTTGTCGGAAATGGCAATAGAGATTTAAGTGCTGTGGTGGCAATCTCAGGGTATTCCGCCATGACTTTAATCCAGAACACCGGCAGAGTTGTTGTCTCGAACGTAGTTGCCAACGTGCCCCTTTCAATACAGAGATGCCAGTGTGCCCCTTTTAATACAGAGATGCCAGCGTGCCCCTTTCAACACAGAGATGGCAGCATGCCCCTTTCAATACAGAGATGCCCCAGCATTCCCCCTTTCAATACAGAGATCATCGCGCCATAGTGCTGAGTCTCCTCAATAGCAGAGAACCCCCGCCCCCCCCCTCCGTGCACTTATGCCTGAACCCGCACAAACACATTCGACCCAGGAGTTGTTGACCTAAATAAGTGCAATAGGCCTGGGTGAATGAGAGGGCATTCTAATAAAACCACTGCTGCTCCTCTTTCTGTTTGATAGTGCTGAGTCCCCCCCCCTCCGTGCACTTATCTTACGGCAGCTTCTCTTCAGTCCCCGCGTCTCCGACCTCGAGTCCTCAGTCCTCCCGTGGCGCCTCCTCCTCGGCCAATGGCGTGAGGTTTGCCTTTCGGCCAATGGCGTGAGGTTTGCCTTTCGGCCAATCAGGAAGCGGGAGAACCCGCTCCCTGATTGGCCAGGAGGAGCATCAGTGTAACAATAGCGAATTTTCATTCACTATTGTCACACAATGGGCGGGCTTGGGAGGGCGCAATGCTCTGCACCTCGGCCGCCCACCACAGTGAAATGATTTGAAGTTCCTCGGGCGGCCCGGTGCCGATTGATTCACGGACCGGCACCGGTCCGCGGCCCGGGGGTTGGGGAACAAGGGTATAGGCTATAGCAGTGGTGGGTTTCAAAAATTTTTAGAACCTATTCTGTAGGTGTGGCCTGCTTTGTGGGAGTGGCTTGCTGGCCATGTGACTGTGTAGGCGTGGCCAACTTGTAAAATGTGGTGAAACTCATTTAACAACGCTCTTGCTTAGCAACCAAAATGTTGGCTCAGAAACTCTGGCATTTGAAGCACGCAAGTCTTAAATCTGTCAAGTTACAAGACCCTTGGACCCTTAACCCTTTAGAAAACCCCCTCAGGGGTGTTCAAACTTGACAGCTTTAAGACTTGTGGACCTCTCACTCTTCATCTTGATGATGTGTGGATCGGCAGGAGGAGGGAGCTGGAACCGGTTCTAAACGGCACTGTAGATTTGTGGAACCTCTTCTATAGAAGAGGTTAGAACTGGCAGGAATCCACCCCTGGCTATAGGGTATAGGAGATTGGACTACAACCCTGTAATTCGGTTAACTGTAGGTGGCAATCGATTCCTTTTGAGTATCAGTGCTATGCATGGGGGATCCTACACAGTGAACTTTCTGGAGAGTAGATGGAACCACCAGCCTGTCCCTGATGCTTTCTTGACTTTCATTAAAGCACAGGTGTTGTAATGGGACTCTGCCATTGAATAAGTCCACTTGCCAGTATAAATTTGGGGATGGGAGGCCAAGTAAATACTCATTTACTAAAGACAAACTTGAAGCCTAGAGCACTTTTGACAATTCAATGGCATACCAATGATGCATTATGCACAATGTCCCAAACATGCTTTTTTTTCAGAAGGCAATTGGACTTCCTTGATTTTTTTTTACATTCAGCTTCTCATCCAAGAAGCTGCTTCAGAACTGAAGATTAAGAGTTAGAACAGGGGTATCAAAATCAGGGCCTGGGGGCAGATCTGGAAACAGCAAAGGACTGACCCGTGGTGCCTCTGCCAGTGAGAACAGAGCTCAGGAGGGCTGTGGGAGGCCCTCCCGAGCTCAATTTTCACTAGCAGAGGATTGCAGGAAGCTCGGGCCATCACAGTCGTTCCTGACTTGAGTGACGTCGAGCTGGCCATGTCCACCCTGGCCTCATAAGATCAAGCAGAACCCTGATGTCGCCTTCCATGAAATCTAGTTTGACACCGCTGAGTTAGAAGAACAGGTAAGCCTGGTTTCATATGGCATGTTTACTAAAATTATCTAATTTAGGAAACTTAGTAGGAACAGTAGAACAGATGACAAGAAGGGCTTTTTAATCCAGTTATTAAATAAAGGCCAGACTCAAGAGAGCTTAAATTTGGAACTAGGATACCAGGATAGTTTACTTACCTCTGCCTAAAATATAAGTGTATCTGATGGGTAGTGTAGAGATGGGTATAAGATGGACAGAGGTTTTTAGTCTTCTTTTATTTTAAAGACCACGGATGACATATTACATGGATTAACACCCCTCTCCCATAAAGCACATAAGAAGTGTGACCCTTTAATTAGAAAAGAACATGCTATAATCCATACAAAGGGCTACAATTACTTACAGCGGATGCAGAATTGCTTGGCCACTCAGGATGGAGGGAGAAAAAAAATCTCATCAAAACAACAACAAAAAAGAATTTTGAGAAGATTTGGGTTAATATTAATAAGTGCTTAAATGTCAAGCCTTTCGCATTACCAGGCACCTAGCCTTTAAGCACACTGATGAATGGGAGGAAACTGAAAGAAAGAGGGGGAAATGTTAATTGAAATTAAAATAGCATTAAAAATTCTGCTTCAGAAGATGAGAATTTCTCTTGTGCACCGTATAATGGGAAGAAGGAAACCTCAGACTTCAAAGCTGTCCATAATTTAAGAGACAACATTGACGATTTACTGCCGCTACTTAATCTCTCAGCCTTTTTATATTAAAACCTTGGCTTGGCACAAGACAGTCATTGGTGGTGCTGACTGTGAACTAATGAAATTTGTTATCAGTGATTTTTTTAAAAAAAAAGTCTCCCTTTACTTAAGGAACAAAGTGGCCTTTAAAATGCAGCTTTTAAGCCCTCTGTTATCCTTTAAGGCAAGCTCCCACATTTTAAACACAAAATAATTCGTCTGAGGATCCAAAGATACATGTTGAGTTTCAGCAGACTAAGAGAGTAAAGCTATCAACCAAGGGCACATGCTTCAAACATAAATGTCTATCAATAATTAATCAATAGTGTTCTGTCTGCCCACGCCCCTGAACTATCACCGGCACCATGGGTACCACCATCTTGTTTTTTCCTTCTGCACATGCACAGAAGCATTTTTACCTATTGTGCATGCGCACATAGCCTGCATCAAGCGTGCACCCAAAACGTGTCCCTGAGAAAACCGACAGTAGAAGAAGCCAGAACCAGGGGTGGGTTCCTGCCAGTTCTAGCCTCTTCTATAGAAGAGGTTCCACAAATCTACAGTGCCGTTTAGAACCGGTTCCAGCTCCCTCCCCCCGTCCGTCCGCACATCATCAAGATGAAGAGCGAGAGGAGGAATTCTGGGAGTTGAAGTCCACAAGTCTTAAAGCTGTCAAGTTTGAACACCCTTGGGGGTTTTTTTCTAAAGGGTTAGGGGTGCAAGGGTCTTGTAACTTGACAGCTTTAAGACTTGCATGCTTCAAATGCCAGAGTTCCTGAGCCAACATTTTGGTTGCTAAGCAAGAGCGTTGTTAAGTGAGTTTCACCACATTTTACAAGTTGGCCATGCCCACCTGGTCACATGACTGCCAAACCACTCCCACCCGGTCACATGGGCGGAAAGCCACTCCCACAAAGCAGGCCACACCTACAGAAGAGGTTCTAAAAAAAATTTAAACCCACCACTGGCCAGAACCCACCCCTGATTTGATAGGTTGATAAAAATTCCAAATCCAGTCTAGACATCTGACTGACTGCTCAATGAATCATAATAAACCCAATAATAATAGTGAAGACAGTAATAATAAATTGTTATTTATTATTTGCAAAATGTGAAACAGCTTACATCCTGTGATTACCTTTAACACCATCAAATAACAACATCTACCTGTCCTGGGTCCTTTGACAGAACTCAGTAGGTGGATAAAAATGCCAAATCTAGTCTAAACATGTGGCTAATTGTTCAACAAACCATAATAAACTCAATAATAACAGTGAAGACAGTAATAATAAGGAATATGCTAATTAATAACTATTCAGAATTCAGGTTCTTTGAATCAAATTGATCTTGAGCCTTAATTAAGGGGAAACAATAGAGACATGAAATGAGTAACTATAAATATCTCCAACTCTGAACTGTATGGATCAATGCAACTTTTATTTTAAGGAAGCAAACTAATATTATTATGTAGTACTCCTCTTATACTTATATAAAATCCCTTTTTAATATCCTAGTTTTCGTAAACGCTATTGCAAATTTTCCTTGTTCTTGTTTCCTTCTGCTGTTTATCCTGAGATCAAAAGAGGAAACCAGCTGGTTCAAACTTGATCTTATGCTATGTGAAATGTACCTTTACAAAAGTTTATAATGATTTCTGAATTTATTAGATATTGCCTCAGATGAAGTGTTAGAACAGGGGTGTCAAACTCAAGGCCTGGGGGCCAGATCCGGCACACGGATGTGGGGGCCTCTGGAAACAGCAAATGACCAGCTCATGATATCTCTGCCAGCAAAAATGGAGCTCAGGAGGTATGCAGGCAGCCCTCCTGAGCTCAGTTTTCGCTGGCAGAGGGTTGCAGGAGACCATTGCAGCTGAAAACGGAGCTTGTGAGGGCCACTAATGACCTTCCTGAGCTCTGTTTACTGGCAGGGTTGCAGGAAGGTTGGGCCACCACAATCACCCCTGACTTGAGTGATGTCGAGCTGGCCATGCCTACACTGGCCTTGCCCACACTGGGCCCCCAAGGTGAAACACAACCCAGATGCCGCCCTCAATGAAATCTACTTTGACACCCCTGAGTTAGAAGAACAGGTGAGTCTGGTTTCATATGGCATGTTAACCAGACCAGTTTTGTCCCCCTGATCACAGCTTTCAGTTGTAGGCCCTTTCCAGTAGGTGTCAGTCCCAGTGTGTCTTTTGCACCCTCACAAGGGTTTCTGGTGCTTCTGGTCACTTGGGTGTCATAATGGGACAAGGCATCCAAGTATAGTCCATGTACTACATTTAATATTAGCCCAGAGGATTATCATCAAACCAGATGGCTTGACTTTGAACCTGGCCATCATAGTCTCAGTATTCAAATAAGGCCATCTGGTTTTTGAGTACCAACCTTGCACCCAGCCTGTCTGACCGATTGTCCCTCTCTGCTCCTTAAGCTTCAGAATCATTAGTCCTGTTAGCACAGAATTCAGCGCTTGGAGAATTTGTTCAAATGAACCTATAGAAGAAGAGTGCAAAGTATTATTTGCAATTTGGGGAAATTTGTGATCACGTATCTGTTCAGCTGATTCTAGACGGTGCTAGAAAGAACAATCACTTTAGAATACATAAGCTGGTTTTTAAAGGTCTAATATTGATGGCAGTCTAGTTTCACACTGAGAAATATTTATTGCATCCTGCAGTCAAGGAAAAACATACCTGCTTTTTCTACTGTCTTCTCCCATCCCTGCATAGTGTTTTCAGAAGACCAGGAATTTTATGAACAAAGGTAGCCTACATAGATTGAGCCAGGGGTTGGCTTCAAAAATTTCAGCAACGGGTTCTCTGCCCAGTTGCTGGGTGGGCATGGCCACGGTGGGCATTGCCTAGTCAGCCTCCTGCACCACAGCGGGGTGGGGAGGCATTTTTGCCTTCCCCAGGTTCCAGAGGCCCTCCAGAGGCCAGCCTTGCACTTACTTCACATCCAAAACGGGCTGCATGGAGACTCCTAGGAGGGGAGGGTGGGAGGGGAGGGGTCAGCCAGGGTGGGCTTTGGAGGTTCTCTGAACTGACCATAACATTATCTATGGGTTCTCCCAAACCCGGGTGAACCCGTAGCAGCCTACCCCTGGATTTAGCACAATGAAATATGTAAATAATCCAGGAACAACCCAGAAAAAACACTGAGGTTCTCTCTCCAGAAGACTACAATGCTAGGAACAACTAAGATACTGTGCAGGATACCAAAATTTCCAGGTCCTCTACCAGAATGAGGAAGACAAGGATCACCTATAGCAGTGATGGCGAACCTATGGCACGCTTGACACAGATGGCATGCAGAGCCATTTGTCAGGGCATGCAAGGCGCTGCCTTGTCAGCTGGCCAGCGTGAATGCGCGCGCTGGCCAGCTGAGTTCACCTTTTTAAAAGCTATTTTTTGCCTTCCCCAGGTTCCAGAGGCTTTCTAGGAGCCTGGGGAGGGTGAAAAGAGTCTCTCCCGCCCCGCGGAGGCCCCCCGGAGGCTTCAGGGACCGTCCAGAGGCTTCCCTGAAGCCTTTGGAACGCTTAAAACGACCCTCCGAGCAAACCAGAAATGACTTCCGGTTTGCCCGTAGGGTCCTTTTGAGCGCTCCGAAGGTGTCAGGGAAGCCTCCGGATGATCCCTGAAGCCTTCGGAACGCTTAAAACGACCCTCCGAGTAAACCAGAAGTCACTTCCAGTTTGCTCGGAGGGTAATTTTGAGCGCTCCGAAGGCGAGGGCCTCCGGGGGGGCGGGGGGGCTCTATTCGCCCTCCCCAGGCTCCTATAAAGCCTCTGGAGCCTGGGGAGGGTGAAAAAAGCATGTAAAATGGGGGGGTCATGCCTGTTGTGCGCGCATGCGCACTGTGGGTCGCGCATTGCATTATGGGTGCGGCACACCCACACATGACCCCCCTGTGCTCCCCCCACTTGTGGCATGCGAGCCAAAAAAGGTTCGCCATCGCTGACCTATAGGGCAGTTGTTGGTTCTGGCAGTCACTACTGCTGGTTTGCTCATGGTTGTGCTCCATCCACAAGTGCGTGTGCATGTACAGTGCAATAGAAATTGTTTTGCACATGTGCAGAAGCAAAAAACAAGATGGTGGCATCATAGGTGCTGCCCAGAACCAGTTCACGGGTGTGGCAGGCCTGGGTTGCTGCTGGTACCAGCGACCTAGGCTGCCAAACCACTACCGGTTCGACTGAACCGATCATAACCGGTAGGAACACACCTCTGCTATAGGGCGAAAATTTTATGAAAGGTACACAACTATGGGGGGGGGGTCTAGTCCCTCAACAAAAAGCTGCATTGGAATTTCTGCACAGAGAATTTCTGAGTTGAGAAACGTGTGGAAAATCTGTTTCTTTCTTCCTGAATGAGAGACAATAGTTACCAAATATAGCTGCCGAAAAGTTGGCAGCAGGAATGGAAAGGCTGAGTTGATTTTGTGTCTTTGTTTAAAGTGTCAAGATTTATTTATTTATTTATCTAATTTATATAACCCCCCTCCCCCATCTCACAAGCAAATGATTCTGAGCAGTGTATAGCAAAACTAAAGCCATTAAGATTTTTGCTATTTATTGACAAACTATATATCCCACACTACAGCTCCAAATATATAATTCAGAATTAACATACTAGATATATCCAGCCCTCAATTAGGGGTGGTAGAAGGTGGTGTTTTGTTTTTTTTTAATGGAGAAAAAATTCAAAATCTGAATGCTGTACTCAAAAGTATCTAAAGATATTTTTGAATCATAGCCAAATCCTTTCCAGCATTCTTGAAGTGTGGGATTCTCAACCTATGCTGGCCCCTCTTCTATCTGCCAATGTTGTAAATGAAAAGGAGAAAAGGAGGATATGTTGCCTTTTCATACTTCCTGTATATAGATCATCAACCTTCACGCCACCTCCCAAATGTTTCTGTTACGGATATTATTATTAACGTTATTGTGCTAAATTGTGCATGCCCCTTTCTTCATTCCATTCACGAAGGCAGAGAAAGATGAATTAAAAAGCAGAACTCAGAGGAAAAAAAAGGATGCGAAACAAATCTTTTCATTTTTAGCCAGGAAGGCAAGGTGGAGAAATCAGAATAAAAGAGTTGAATGGGACCTTGAAAGTCTTTTGGTCCAACTTCCCTGCTCACGCAGGGAAGCCTATGCCATTTCAGACAAATAGTTGTCCACTCTCTTCTTGAAAACCTCTAGTATTGGAGCACCCATGACTTCTGGAAGCAAGTCATTGTAACAATCAGGAAAACTATCAGTAGTTCTAGGTTGGTTCTCTCCTTGATTAATTTTCACCCATTACTTCATGTTCTGCCTTCAGGTGCTTTGGAGAATAGGCTGACTTCCTCTTCTTTGTGGCAGCCCCTGAGATATTGTTATCATGTCACCCCTAGTCCTTCTTTGTGACAACACAATCCTACATGGTAAAGCAATTGTTTTTTAGAAGAATCGACTGCAAGTTGTATAGCATTATGTATGTATGTATGTATGTATGTATGTATGTATGTACGTATGTATGGTGTATGTGTATCTATCTATCTATCTATCTATCTATCTATCTATCTATCTCTATCTATCTATCTATCTATCTATCTATCTCCCTCTCTCTATCATCTATCTATCTATCTATCTATCTATCTATCTATCTATCTATATCATCTATCTATCTATCTATCTATCTATCTATCTATCTATCTATCTATCTCTATATCTATCTATCTATCTATATCATCTATCTATCTATCTATCTATCTATCTATCTATCTATCTATCTCTATATCTATCTATCTATCCATCTATATACACAAATACATATACATATACATACACACACACCAGAGGTGGGTTCCTACCAGTTCGGATTGGTTCGACCCAGGCCTGCCACACCCCCAAACTGGTTCTCTCGGTTGTGCCATAGGTACTGCCATCTTGTTTTTGCCTGTTGCACATGCACAGTGCAATTTTTGTTGCACTGTGCATATGTGCACAGTGCACGCACAGCGCGTCCCTGAGCAAACCGGCAGTAGCAGCAGCCAGAAACCACCCCTGACACACACACACACACACACACACACCAGCTTTTATAAAGTTTTTTTTTCTGAATAATTGTTATCAAAATTCTTTCATTCCCTAGAAAAACGGGCCTGCTTCCAAATACCAAAGCCAGGGCTTGGTTTAACATGATTATAAATATTTTAAATCAACCTCCTTTGAAATAAAGAATGTCTAAATCAAGCCATTTTCAAATAATAGTCAAATAAAGTCAAATAGTCAAATAAAGAGATCTAATCATGCCTGGTGATTCTAAAAAACAGAAAATGTTCTCTTTGGTTCTGAAGGGAAAGAAAAGTTGGATTACCCTGTGATAAAAAATGAGATTCTACACATGTTCCAAAAATTTCTGTCACATTTTCAAAATGAATCCAGGCCATAGCTATTAAATCAACTTTGCACAGGAAGCTGAATTTGGCTTCTCTAGCATTACAAATAGCAAGAGCTCTTCTACATGCAGTTATCAGGCAATAGCAATAGTAATAGCCCCGAGACTTATATACTGCTTCAAAGTGCTTTATAGCCCTCACTAAGTGATTTACAGAGTCAGCATATTGCCCCCAAGAATATGGGTCCTCATTTTACCCACCTCAGAAGGATGGAAAATGAATCAACTTTGAGCCTGTTGAGATTCGATCTGCCAACCTTCTGGCAGCCGGTGATCAACAGAAATAGCCTGCAGTGGGGCGGGGATGGCGTTGCTACGATATGACATGCAATCTTGGAGCTCCAGGATTGCTGTTGATATCTCTGTTGCTGGAAGGTCCTTTTTGGACCTAAACCATCCTGTAGAGACAGTGATAGAGAAGGGCATGTCCTGCTGATTTCAGGGGCATCACAAAGCCCCTGATCGATCCAGGAGAAGCCCCTTTTTTCGGCTACAAGAAAAGCAGCCATTGAGGCTGCAGAAGGTTGGGACAGACCCATGAAACGGAAGCAGAACAGGAGAAAGAGTGTGTCAGAAATGGTGAGAAAATTTTTACTATTAGAGAAGAGAACACCCCAAAAGACTTAGAGTTAAATTAAAATTGAAGACAGAAGAAAGCAAGCAGCGAATTAAAACTATTGTGTTATCTCTTTCACTTTAATTTCGTTTCTTTCTATGGATGGAATTTTTACAAATATCTCTTACTTTTAAATTGGACTGGTCTTTTCTTTTTCCTTCTTCTATTTTTCACCATTTTTTGTATTTGTGGATTAAAATTTTCTTTCCTCTCAAGGCTTGGCTGGATCATAATTTTTAAGCCTTTTTTCTCTCTCTCTTCTTGAGTTCAGAGATTAAAGAGAGAGGTAAAAGCAGATAAAAAAGAAGTAACACTGCCACCTAGAGGCTGGAGGCTTGGTAACATCTGATATTCAAGGCTATTAAGCATATTTTGTTTATACAGGTGCTCTTCTGGAGTAAAGAGAAAGCCTTGACTTGAAAGATTACATTGAATTTGTTTGAAACTTAGCAAAAAGCCTTGGATGTCTTAGTGGCAGTGTTTACAACCTGGAAAAATGGTGCAATATGAAGAAGAAAAGGAATTAACATAACAAATAATTATGCTAGAAATTCAAAAAGTTCTAATAACCACAGAGAGAATTGATAAGAGACTTGAGATTATAAAACAAAATACAGAAAGAATGGAGGGAAGAGTTGAGAATATTTACAAAACAATGATGAAACAACACAGAGTTCAAAAAACTGCAGAGAAATATGAACAAAGTGATAAGAAAATTGTTGACACTGACAGCAAACCGAGAGTGGAGGGAAATGATACATGTGAAATACTGAAAGTAGAGATCGACAAACTGGAACTCTATCTCAGACTTCAAAATATAGATGAAGAAAGGGGAGAAAATTTGGCAGAAACAAAGAGAGTAATTTTGGCAGAAGCACCAGTGATAACTAAAGGCAAGCTGATGGAAGGAACAGATGGAGGGTTTCGACTCTGTATAAGATATGGAATGAACAACAAGTTTCTAAGAGAAGTCCACACAAGACTTATCAAGAAAACACTTAGAATACAGATTCTACAAATGGCAAGAGATATTGGACTGCACTACTACTGGAAGGATAAATGATGAAATGAAGTGTCACAATAAAATTAAGCTAAACTTAGTTAAACTTTGAGTATTATGTATAAGACAAAGTAATAATAGTTATAGTCAAATAAATGATTAACAACAATGATAATAATGCATTTATATATACTAGATTGATAATATGAAATTTTATATAAAATTGCAAGTGGGACTATGGAGATGATGTTGAAAAGCCTTTTCATAAAAGATAAACAATTTTATATAGAATAGAATATAAAAATGTAATATCATTGGATGATTTCAGGATGATGTAATGAAACGCCATAATATAAATTTACTTTAAATTTAGTATGCTTCATATAAAAAAGATGTAATAATAGCTATACTCAATGAATGTTTAATAATTGTATACATATATATTAGATTGATGATACTAATAATGGAAAAAACATGGAATTGGAAATTATTAGAGAACGTTACCAATACTAAAATAATAGAATGACTTAGAATAGGATCTAAACAATACTTTACTATTGGATATATTGAATATGGTATAATGAATTCTATAATATAAATGAATTCATATTTAGAATACCTTGTTTAAAATGAAGAAACAATAGTGATAATCAAACAAATGAAGTATTATAACAATAATGTATGCAAATACTGTATATTTGATTGACAATATGTGACTTTAGATAAAGTTTAAGTGATGACTATGGAAAGGACGCACAAAAACCTTGTAACCAATCGACACACTGTACGTAATTGAAGATGTTTTTATGTTAAAAAAAAAAGAAGTAGCCTGCAGTACTGCCCTCTAACCAGAGGTGGTATTCTACCTGTTCAGACCGGTTCACCCAAACCGGTAGCGTAAATTGCGGGTGGTCCTGCCCACCCGCCCCAGCTCAATGGATCCCATTTAGGCCCTTTTTTCGCCAAAAGCGCATGCGTGGAAGGCTGAGCACAAGTTGGCGCATGTGAGCAAAGGGAGAGAGTGCACATGTGCACACACATTTGTGAAATAGTAGGGAAGGTAAGTGAATACCACTTGACTCTAACCACTGTGCCACTGCACCTCAGTGGAATAAATACCACAAGATATAGTGCAGTTTCTTTCTAAGTAAATGGAAAAGAAGGTGAAGTTGCAATTTGAAGTATACCTTGCTCACATTCTGTCCCATATAAATTCAGTGTAACAACTTGCTTCTAATGAAAAGCATTGAGGATTGATTGTATACCAAAGTTTGAAAAGCCGAGCAGACAAACATTGCTTTGGTTAACATAATTTCTTTTTTCATGAAACAAACATACAAAATCCCTGAAAAAATGATAAAAAATGTTCAAGCTTTACAAAAATGCAGTCAGTTTCATTTTGTTTCTTAATACAAATATGTATTAAGAAACATGTATTTAAGAAACACATATTATGATTGCTGGCTTCCTTGGGTAATAGATAACAAATTACCTAATCAACTATACTGTATTCAAATATTTGCTGTACAAATTTAATTCCACTCTAAGAAAAAAAGTCATTCTTGTAATAGATATAAACAGGTAATACCCTGTTTCCTTGAAAGTAAGACCTCCCCTGATAATAAGCTCAATCAGACTTTTGAGTGCATCCGCTAAAATAAGTCCTTCCTCAAAAAATAAGCCCTCCCCAAAAATATTGCAACACAGCAGCAGCCACGAGGTGACCACACTCGCCATCTCCTGCACCTAAAAAAAAACCTACCGAAAATAAGACCAAGCACGTGGGGAGGGGGGGTGTCAAAAGAAAATAAGACCCTGTCTTATTTTCGGGGAAACACAATAGATAGGAGACCCAAAGATTTTCATATCTATTTCTTTATGATTTTTCCCACAAGAGGTTCCCCCCCCCCCATTCTCTTTGCTTCTTTGGTCTAATAAGAGGTATGTTGCATAATATCCAATTCTTCCTAATTAAGATATTCTGATGTGTCTGATGGAATGTAGATGGCCATATTCCCAGGAGGGATTGAATGCATTCGAGAGGTGTAAGAGCCAACTCAGTTGAGATAGTTTGTGTGAGAGAAAGAGGATGAAGACAGTCCCTCCTCAATAGTTCCCAGAGTATATGATTGATGTAGGTATTAGGCTACTTCAATTTGACAAGATTTTTTTTATAGGTTTGGAACAATGAAGACACCTGCTTAGAACAATCAATATGTATGTTTCTTGGTTTTGGAGGCCTGACATTTTTATTTCTTCTTACCATGATTTTGGTATCAGGCCATTAATCATCTTGAAGACAGGCGTTTTTCTCTGTGCCCAAATTCAGTGTGGAATAACTGAACAAAAATGTACCTACACTATATTAAATCTGATTTAGTTTTATGATTTTAGTGCAAGTTCTCCAGCTTATTTAGATGGGTTCATTGGAAATTTTGGGGGAGGGAAATCCTTGACACTCTTTTTTTGGCATAAAAGTTCATTCCTGAAATGGTTGGTAGGGTGGGTACCCTTTAATTTCCACAGAAACTAAAATATACATAACTTTACTGAAATAATTGAACACTAGACGTTTGGGATACATTAAAACATAGAAAATTTGCCTGTAAATCTTAATAGCGGATATGGGATTTGGGCTCCAATCTATAAAACTACATCTGTGTCCTCAGAAAATAGATATATTTGTCTTTTAGGAGTGTGAGAGGGCAGGCTGCCTGAGATTAATTAGCACTTGGGCTGATGGTACCTTTTTAAGACCTCTCCCCAGCCAGCCCAGCTGCTTAGCTGAATATGGTGAGATTATGGTTAGGCCATTGTGGTGGAGCAGTTGGCATTGAAGGTGTTAAGGAGAGAAGCAATCTAGAAATAAGAGACAAATAACTGACAGTTAGAACAATTAATCAATGGAACAATTTGCTTCCAGAAGTTGTGGGTGCTCCAACACTGGAGGTTTTTAAGAAGAGATTGGACAACCATTTGTCTGAAATAGTGTAGGGTTTCCTGCTTGAGCAGGGGGTTGGACTAGAAGACCTCCAAGGTCCCTTCTGGAAATCTCTTCGAGTGGACAGCTATTTTTCTGGAATGCTATAGGGTTTCCTGTTTAAGCAGGAGTTGGACCCCCACTCCAAGGTCCCTTCCAATGCTATTATTCTATATTCTATCTTTACTGGTATTATATTAACTGATATAAATCTTATTATATCATTTCATTATATTATATCATTTCAAAAAGAAAAGGAATCCTAGTATGTAGTCTAACATTCTCTAGGTACTTGTCTATGGTCAGGTCTGAAGCAATCATAACGCTAACATTCGTTTCAGTTCCCTGGTCTAAGGTCAAATTTGTTCAGACAAAAATCTGATTCTTGCAGTGAACCATGCTATTCAGAAAAAAAAAACACAAATATAAATACAATCCTAAGGACACTAAAGGGATGCAGTGGTTCAGTGGCTAAGACGTTGAGCTTGTAGATCACAAAGCTTGGTAGTTCAACGGTTCGAATCTCTAGTGCTGCGTAACGGAGTGAGCTCCTGTTACTTGTCCCAGCTTCTGCCAACCTAGCAGTTCGAAAGCATGTAAAAATGCAAGTAGAAAAATAAGAACCACCTTTGGTGGGAAGGTAACAGCGTTTGGTGCGCCTTCGGCATTTAGTCATGCCAGCCACATGACCATGGAGACATCTTCGGACAGCGCTGGCTCTTTGGCTTTGAAACGGAGATGAGTACTGCACCCCTAGAGTCAGGAATGACTAGCACATATGTGCGAGGGGAACCTTTACCTTTTTAAAGGCACTGAATATCTTCTGAGTCTTCTGAGTAACCAACCAGCCAACCAACTATGGACCATTTTTTCCAAGTTAGAGCTATACAAGCAGAATGACAAATAGGACTGTGTTACTCTCTTACAAGGATTTATTTTTTGCTCAGCAGTTTACCCAACTAGAACTTTAGTTTTCCTAACATAAATTGTAAATCCTATTTCTTGTTCCTATGCCTACTTCATCCAATGTCCTAATCCTCAGGTTTACTGCTACTGTATTAACTATTGACTTCTTTACTGGGAGTTCCTAACACTTTTACTTTTGTGTATAAAATCCCCTATGCTTCTTTCCTTTTCCAGATTGTTGTATATAAACAGCTGGCCATAAATCAAGTTATTACACAGTCTCTGCCAAAATTGGTAACTTGGGTTCTCTAAGTAATGCTGCATTCACCCCAGCCCCTCTAAAATTTCATTCTCATTCGTTTTTCTTCTTATTCTAATTCCTTTTTATCTTTTTTTAATTTTGTTTTAATTCCACCAGCTTTCTGCTTTGCCACAAAGAGGGAATCAAACTATTCTCCAAGGCACCTGAGTGTAGAACAAGAAGCAATGGGTAGAAACTAATCAAGGAGAGAAGCAACTTAGAACTAAGGAGAAACTTCCTGGCAGTTAGAACAATTAATCAGTGGAACAGCTTGCCTCCAGAAGTTGTGAATGCCCCAACACTGGAAGTCTTTAAGAAGATGTTGGATAGCCATTTGTCTGAAACGGTATAGGGTTTCCTGCCTAGGCAGGGGATTGGACTAGAAGATCTCCAAGGTCGCTTCCAACTCTGCTATTGTATTGTATTGTATTGCTGTTGTTCTAATTTTCTCCGTGCAGATTCCTTGGGGGAGGGGGAGCAGGTGGTTCAGTTTTTATCAAGAGTTGTCAACCTAATCTTATGAAGCTTTTTCTCCACTAATATTGTACTGCTAACTAGGGCATCCAAAACCTTTGGTAGACCAATTCTTGAGTACAGCTCATCTGCCTGGAATCCACACTGTATATCAGATATTAATACAATTGAGAGAGGTATTTCATGAGAAGAGTACTCCACTCCTCTACTCACAACAGAATCCCTTATGCCACTAGGCTTGAAATTTTGGGCTTGGAGAACCTAGAACTACACCGCCTACAGTCTGACCTAAGCATAGTACACAAAATTAACTGCTACAATGTCCTACCTGTCAATGACTACTTACGCTTCAACCACAATAATACACGAGCAAACAATAGATACAAACTCAAGGTAAACTGCTCCAGATTGCAGAAAATATGACTTCAGCAACAGAGTGG
This sequence comes from Natrix helvetica, assembly GCF_964273705.1. Classification (NCBI taxonomy): domain Eukaryota; kingdom Metazoa; phylum Chordata; class Lepidosauria; order Squamata; family Natricidae; genus Natrix; species Natrix helvetica. The sequence continues at coordinate 332,805,635 of NC_138548.1, read as the reverse complement.
TCAATGCCTGGAATGCACTACCCGATTCTCTTGTTACACCCCCAAAACCCCATAATTTTAACCTTAGGCTGTCTACTGTTGACCTCACCCCATTCCGAAGAGGTCCATAAAGGGGGCGTGCATAAGCGTCTTCCGTCCCTGCCCTACTGTCTCCATTTTTTTGTATCCATTACTGTGTTCATATTTATGTTTGTACTTGAACTGTTATCTTTACATGTTTGATAAATAAAATAAATTCCATTAAATTCTTGGTCCTTTCTTCATTGCTTTCTTTGCTGCAGGACTCTTTACAGTCACCTCTGTCTTCTTCTCAGTCCCTCAATGTCCTATGTCATCCTCTTTCCCAGAGGAAAAATCTTGCCTCCTTCTGACAAAATGGCAGTCTCCAGACACAAATGCCCAGGCAAATTCTAACTTGTTTTTATTGTAGCTTTTCTTCCCAGTTACTGGCTGACAGAAAGTTAAGAAAGCACAGATTCCTGTCCTATCTATTATGCTTGGAAATCTACCTGATAGGGGAGGTCATTCTTTAAAAAAGAAAACCAGAAGGGAGGAAGGGGAAGGCACATTTGGAAAAAGCTCCCATCTTCCAGAACTTTCTGTGAAACTTTCCTTCCAACCCACATTTAGAATTGCAGTGTTAATGTACAAAACGATTAATAGACTTACATTTATGGTTTTCCTCAAGTAAACAGAGTTGCATAGTTTCCAATCAATAACACAGAACAAATGGCCCACTAAATAGATGTGATATGAATCAAATAAACATACATAGTTATAAGAGAATTTAAATTAATGGGTTTAAGTGCAGTTAACTCTCTTTTGACTTACCAGAACATGGGATGAAATAAGATCAGACTTCAATTACTTAATTATAATTATATGTTATATCCTTTATATGAAGAAAGATTATAAAATTGCACTGACATCGTAGAAGAGTCAAGAAACTTTACTGGCACAAAAAATAAACCCTGTCCCTGTTCCCTCATGTAGTCACACACTGATACAAACAGCTGTAAGGAACAAAGAGAGGGATGGGTTTCTTGATCAGAAAGGACGGCAGTTCAGCGGTTCAAATCCCTAGTGCCGCATATCGAAGTGAGCTCCCGTTACTTGTCCCAGCTTCTGCCAACCTAGCAGCTTGAAAGCATGTAAAAATGCAAGTAGAAAAATAGGGACCACCTTGGTAGGAAGGTAACAGGATTCCGTGTGCCTTCGGCATATAGTCATGCAGGCCACATGACCACGGAGAAGTCTTCAGACAGCGCTGGCTCTTCAGCTTTGAAACAGAGCATCGCCCCCTAGAGTCTGAAATGACTAGCACATATGTACAAGGGGAACCTTTTAAAGCTATATAACCAAGATGGAAGCTGTTTTTACTCTGCTCACATTAGAAATCTTATTCATTCTACATCTTCATAAACACATGGTCTGAACTGAAGCTAGATGTGCAATTCCACTGTCTAAAGTACAAAAAGACTAAACCAATTGGAGGCCTATAGTGAATATAGACTGGAAATATAAGTTAGCTGTAATTGCTCTTCGGGAAAAGAGCACTGTCAAAACAAACAAAAGGTCTTTGCAAAGAATCACAGAATGAGAGAAAGGTTTGCAATCCAGTGATAGGTCAAATGTTCTCTAAAAGTGCCCCTATCTTTTAATATTTCTGCAAATATCACTGAGCATCTTGGAAACAACATAGAGTTGAATTTAGTTGATCTTAAAATCCAAGGAAGGTTAGGAGTTAAACTATTAACTATATACAGTATGTGCAAAATTGCTGGTATAATCATCTATTTTATAATATTCTATTCTTGTTGGCTCTTGTACTATTAAAATGGCCAATCTTTTTTTAAATGTTGAATGAGAGAGGGGGGGAGGGAGGAAGGAGGAAAGGAGAGAGAGAGAGAGAGAGAGAGAGAGAGAGAGAGGGAGAGGGAGAGGGAGAGGGAGAGAGAGAGAGAGAGCATGAGAGCATGCTGGCAGCTTTTTATTGGACTTGACATGCTGCATTACTAGCTGAAAAAGAAATCCAGATTTTGGTGTCTATGCCTGTGTTTTACTTTAAATACCATTTAAACAATAAGACCAGATGCATAGGATTAATCAGAAAGGGTTTTTTTTTCCTGTCTCTTTCTCCCTACAGTGGATAAGAATATTTGGTTTGTTTATTTTTATATAGTTTCCCCTGAGAACCAGTGATTCAGAAGAGAGATAGAAACAGGGGAAGGATTGTGTTTTAAAATTCTAAATGGGAAATATGTCCTTTTAAATTCACTGCAACAATCCACAGAACGGTTTATAAAACCCCAAACAAGGCTAAGCCATTAACCTCCCTGCCTGAAAAAGGCCACATGGCTGGTTTCAGTCGACTTGGTAGTTTTGTTGAAACAACTTCTCTTTACACAGTATATCATTTTTCTTTTTTTGCAAGACACAATCCTGAACTACCTAAGCTTGCAAGTATGGAAGCAGGACACTTACAGTATACGCATACTTTATAGAGCTGCTGTAAGGGATAGACTGGTGCATCTTTTATTCATTTTATTATTTATTAAGAACATGATAAAGGTATGTTGCCTGGAAGGCCTTTTGTTGACCATATATACGTTGCAACTGGTTTTTACCTTACGAACCAACTTAACTGTTTTACCCATTTTTATCTTGGTTTGTGTTTTGCTTGATATTCAGCTGCTGCTAGCAACTTCAGGCATCATTTTGTGTAAAAACAGGATACAGATGTATCAATTAATAAATAAACATTGTTTACCTTTCACCCTGGCTTAATTTCAAAATAAGTAGAATGCCCTTAATTTAAGTAGGTTTTCCAGATGTTATTATGTGATCCAATATTTGAGGGGCTGCCACAGGGAGGAAGAGGTCAAGCTATTTTCCAAGGCACCTGAAGGCCAGACAAGGAATAATGGATGGAAACGAATCAAGGAGAGATTCAACCTAGAAATAAGGAGAAATTTTCTGACAGTGAGAACAATCAACCAATGGAACAGCTTGCCTTTGGAAGTTGTGGGGGCTTCATCACGGGAGGCTTTCAAGAAGAGATTGGACTGCCATTTGTCAGAAATGATATAGGGTCTCCTATATGGGGGGATTGGACTAGATGACCTACAGTACAAGGTCCCTTCCAACTCTGTTAATCTGTTAAATCGTTTTTAAAAAGCCAACAGACTTTTGAACAGATCAGAAAAAAATCAATTCTGATGCCAACTAAGTATAGGAGGCAGAGAGAGGGCTTAAAGCTGTTTAAAGTATGTATCAAGGTAAATTAAGACTTCAGGATATCATGGACATTTTGTTACGACACATTTTTAAAACATAATAACTCCCTCTATCTCATTTGGACATCACATTCTATCTCTACACATATAGGAAGTTATATCCTTTTATGTACTCTGTTTCCCTGAAAATAAGACCTCTTCAGATAATAAACCCAATCTGGCCTTTGAGCACATACACTAAAATCAGCCGTCCCCCAAAATAAGCTGTCCCCAAAAATATTGCAACCCAGTAGCAGCCATGAGGTGACCACACTTGCTGCCTCCTGCACCTCAAAAATAATAAGACCTCCCCGAAAATAAGACCAAGTGGTTATTTCAGGGGTCAAAAGGAAATAAGACCCTGTCTTATTTTGGGGGAAACATGGTAGCCCTCTCTGTAACATCCTCTTTACAAACTTAGAAGAATTAATACACCAGCAAATAGTGGGTGGATTAAATGTACACTTCTGTAAATTCTGACCTTTGCAGGAGAGATCCTTATAATTTTTTTCATAATTAGAGATAAGAAACAGTAGGAAGGGCTCTCAGGAGCAGCATGGAGATTTTTTTATTTTCTTGTTTGGACAGTGTTTTTTTTTTATAAAAAAAATTAAAGTATCAAGTGCTTCTCTGGTAAGATTAATCTTGTGGGAATTCCTCTCTGATCCACATTCCCCGAAGACACATGTTCCAAACTCAGTTAATATTCATGACGACATAAAAACACAGACGGGAAGAAGCAAGGTTGCAAATCATTTCTGTAACATCTGCCTCATGGGAAGTGGCTGTTTATAAAAAGCTTCAGAAAATGACGCTTTACTGTACCAAGTACATGCACTGTATACGCAAGGAGGACTAAGCAATGCCAGAGTTTCCAGGAGGCAAGGTAACACTCTGTACTTCACCAGAATGTCTTGATTAGATCATCCATTTCTCTACTGACCTTAAAGGTTGTTACAATTTGGAGATGCGGAACAGCTAGAGAGCAAACATTTCTGAAGCACATCAGATTAGAGTGAACTGCAGATATTTCATTAACTATAGACTTTGATCAGGAGATATTTTTTTCCAGTTCTGTGACTTCACATAAGGTATTAAATACAGATTTATGAATTTATTGCTCAGAACCAGGTCATGCTATAAATCCTATAAATATTACTTAATGGAAATGGTCAAAGAAAAATCTTCAGTCAAACTCTGGGTGGGCAGAAGCTTTTACTTGTTCTTTGAATGATGAGAGGATGAAGCCAAAATAAAATAAAGGGTTTTATTCTTTTATTTCATTCAACACTGTTCATGCAGATGGCCTCTTTCACACTGCTACCTTATGATTAGCTGGAAAGAATGTAAGAAGTCAATATGAAAGATTGGTGTTTCCAAAGGAACTGCATGGAATCTGAATATTTACAGTATTTTAACCCAGGAAATCTGCATGCCATTTCAGAAACCATTCTGGTTAGTCTTGGAAAAGACCCTTTCTTGGGAAATAAAGTGGATTTAAATTCATTTATTACTAATATGTATTTGCTAATTATAGTGCTCCTCGTTTATTGACTCATTCAGCAACTGTCCAAAATTACACATGTACCGAAAAACTAATTGTATGGTCCATTTACAATCTTTGCAGCATTGCTTTTTTAAACTCCCCCCTTGCAGAGCAGAGAGATTGGAGAGGAGCAGAGCAGAATGCAAGAGAGTAAGCTGTTAGCTCTTCTACACATTAAAGCCCATGCAGTTGTGCCAGAGCCATGGGCATGCTGGGCAAACTACTCTCTGGAAATTTCTTTCTCTCCCATCTTTCTTCTCTGGAAGAAAGCAGGCAATTTCTGTGGTTAATTTCTTCTTTGTCTGATCTTTTTTTCCTGCTGCTGCCACAATCATATTTCTTTCAATGTATAGAAGAGCAAACAGCTCACTCTCTTGAAATCCTTTCTTCTCCAATCTCCTCTGCTTTCATCAGTTTCCTAAAAGACAAAAGAGTGAGGGCCAACCTGACCTAGATGACACATTGGTTCCAAGACAGGGGTGGCCTCTAAAATGTAATTCTTTAGTCCTTGTCCCCTGATCAGGGTGGGGCACATCTGCCTCATTATCTCCTTGTCAGTAGGGCAGGCAGAGAAGATAGACCCCAAAGCAGTAGGCAGCTTTATAGGTAAGAGACAGTCCCTTGAATTGGGCCCAGAAATCTACAGGGAATCAAGACAGTTCTCCCAAAATAGAACTGTCAGTTGAATTGGCATGTGCCAGTCAGCAAAGAAGCACCTGGATTTTGTGTTGGTTGCCATTTCTGATTATCTTCAAGGGCAGCCCATGAAAGGTAGACTGAAAGATGACAAGAGAGTGAATCACACTTTTCAATTTCTGGTTCAATTCCTTTCACTGTTTTGGTGATCAATGAGAGGTAATGCTGCTAAATTTACTCATAACTGAAAAACTAAAACTAAAAACTAAATGCTGGGTCATAGTTTCTACTTTTCCCAGCCAAAATTAGAAAACTCTCAACTTCTCCAACCAAATCTCTATAGTGGAAGTCTGATTGGTCAGACATCATGATAACATCCATCAATTTCTGGATGATTTTTCATGACTTTCATTTCTTGGGATAGGTTTGCAATCAATGCTAAGATAAAAGAAGGAAACCTTCTTATAGATTAAATTAATTTTATGTATGAATCAAGCCAAATGTATTTGGTATACGCCTATCACTTTATATGGAGATGGAGAATATTCTTTCCTAATTATCTTCCTATTTCAAGTCCTCCTTACATTAGGCAAGAGGGACGCTGAGCTTTTTGCTCAGAAGGTCGGCAGTTCAGAGGTTCTAATCCCTAGCGCCTCTTAATGGAGTGAGCTCCCATTACTTGTCCCAGCTTCTGCCAACCTAGCAGTTTGAAAGCATGTAAAAATGCAAGTAGAAAAATAGGAACCACCTTTGGTGGGAAGATAACAGCATTTTATATGCCTTTGGCATTTAGTCATGCCGGCCATATGACCAGGGAGATGTCTTCGGACAGTGCTGGCTCTTCAGCTTTGAAATGGAGATGAGCACTGCCCCCTAGAGTCGGGAACGACTAGCACATATGTGTGAGGGAAACTTTAGCTTTACTTTAGAATCACTTCAATTTCCACACCTAATTCCCTGACAAATGCTTTCTAACAAAGCCCGTAAACTGTGATCATGAAATAGCCCACTTCCAGGCTATTTTCAGAAGAATTAAATGTGGAAATGTCAGTGGGTTCCTTCTCACTTTCATTTTCCCCTTTCTTTGGTGGAGATAAAGAAGAACAACTGCATCAGCAGCCATTTTGTTACTGAAATTTGGAATTGCAAGCTTACATGCTGGCAAGGCACACATAAGGCATTAGGGGAGGCCACAGGTTGCCACTCTACTTAACAATATGAGGAAAGGTGACTTAGTAGATTCTCAGCAAGCTGCCAACAGAAACTGGCTCGTGTCTGTTTAAGGAAGTGGGAAAAAATAAATCAGTAGTTCCTTCAACCTAATCCCTGATTCTGCCAAGATAAGAGAGCTTTTAACCCTCTGTTCCAGCTCATTTTAAACAAAGTTTAATTGTTGCTGTTTCATGGTAAAACATCCCATTAATTCATAATAGAGTTTGACTCTCAAAAGTTAATTGACCGTTTCTCACTTTGATTAAATGGCAGAACCCAGAAAACTTTTGGTTGTGGTGATAAATGAAGAAACACATATATCTCATTTCAAAGAACACATGAACACAAAACAATTTCCTATCATCTCTTCATAAATAGGAAACATCCAACAATTAGGGTCTCTGTGATACACCAAATAAATGTTATAGTCTGCAAAGACTGTATTGTTTCAGGTTTTGTTTATAATGAGACTCTTTGCAGAAACTTGAGGTTTTTAAGTTTTCTCCTCTATGTGAAAGATTCCAAGAGAACTTTGTAAACTTTTCCCTTCCTTTTCTTAAAAAAACAAGATTTTAGGAACTGCATACCTGGTACATTTAAACAACATTTTTTTTATGGAATACTAGGGAATAGTCAACATAGAAACATATAGAGTAGATGATTTACATTGATTAAATTTATACGCCCATGGAGATTCTTAGTCATCCAGGTCATGGTTGCCCCAAAGTTACTTTTTCAAAGGCAACTGGACTCTGTTTTTTCTTTGAACATGTTTCGCTTCTCATCTTCTTGGGTGAGAAGCGAAACGTCTTCAAAGAAAAACCAGAAAGTCCAGTTGCCTCTTGAAAAAGCAGCTTTAGGACATTAAATTTATATGCCACCCTTCTTGCTATCCAGAGTGATTCTTAGTGGCTTACAATGCTTTAAGGTGATAACCAACATGTTGGACTGGACTGGACCCAGAACAAATTGGTAAGCAAAACATTACATTAGTGTTGCATGTGCCATCTGATGCCCAACAGAAATCCACAAACTGAATTAGTTTTCTAAAAATATTGCCAGGCCACTGCTCTCTTGAGTATAGATGAAAAGATCATTCTTGATGTATTCTTTTCAGTGTGAAATGAGGACGGTGTCAAAACGTCAAAAAAGCAGCAGGTGTGGTCAGAGAATGGAACATCCATTAGCTCTGTTGCTAACACATTTTCTTTCCTTTTCTGACTCCTCTTTTCCCCTTTTTCTTTCTTACACCCTTTTCACTGTGGAATTTCTCTCCATCTCTACCATCACCTAGTATGGCAAGCTGGAGCATTAAAAACTCCCTTTTCATGACATGTAATTCAGTGGTGGGTTGCTAACTGGTTTGCTACTGGTTAGTTCATGCTCGTGCATGTGCAGAAGCGTCCGTGGGTGGGCGGGGCCTTCTGCCACCACCACTACCGGTTTGGACAAACCGGGCCAAACAGGGAGCAACCCACCTCTGATGTAATCCCTTAATTAGGGGAAGAGTCAGAGTGACTAGATGGAGGATCCAATTTAGATCGGTCTCGGGGACCAGAGGTTTTGTCTTCCAAGCTTTTGGAACCCATCTCTCTAGCATGCGTCCAAAAGCTTAGAAGACAAAACCTCTTGTCCCACTGACAGACTCAGATTGGATCCTGCAACATTATCCTGGGATATGTATATTCACCTTCATTCATGACTGGATGGACCTGAGCATTTACTGGCTGGATGCCCTTCCTGATGCCATGTGGAGGTTGCAGCAGATGTTTTTTTTTCTTTGCACCCTAGGAGAGAAACATCTGCCTCTACCTGCCCTAGGATTGAACCCTGAAGTGGTAGGGTGGGAGGGAAGCATCTTGACCACTAGGTCATCACTGATCTGGGACAGAGTCCATTGATTGCTCAAAATATTTATCCAAAAACCTTGTGTGGGGCAGGATGGAGATCAATGAATAAGAAAATTCACAACCATATCTAATGTATTTTCAATGAACACAAGATGTATTCTTCATCACACAGATTAAAATATATAATAGCTGGGCATCCTTGTTAAATTAGATTTCCTTTTCAGAGAGCTCCATTACATCCCATCATAGCACATCAGTTCGATGAAAGAGAACTGAACTTGTTCTCCTTTGGAGATTGAACTATAAATGGCTTCATATAGTGGCCATATTTCTGATTATGTATTTTATGATCAAAATGAAGATTATATTGTTATTTATGTCTGGTAGATGATTCTGAATGAAAGAAAATATTGTTTATGGAGGGTCAATCTATATTGCAGTCTGAAGTTTAAACCAATCCCTGCTTCTTAACCCTGGATTCATCTAACTGCAAATACAATTTATGAATGTGGTTGATAACTGGTTTTCTAATCAATAAAAAAAATTCTAATGGAGTAGAAGTATTGTTTTGAACATGTTTTTGAACATGTTTAATCGGCACTTTAGTGGTTCTGTGATTGAAATTGCCTCAATCTCTCCTTTCTAAAGACTTTGTATTGCAATTTATGTTCCTCTCTGTGAGTAATGTTATAATCCAGTGGAGTCAAGATATCTATTAAAGAAGCTTTATTTGCTAGGAGATTTATATGGATGGTGTCAGATTCATTGGCATCAATCTTCATATCAGTCTATACATGGAGCTTGCTGAGAATCTTAACTAAAGAATATTCCAGGAACCTCAATCAGCCACTGTCACAGTCTTTTAACTAGAAATTCAAAGACATAACTCACTTCCTCATCCATCTACTATACACCTTATCAAATAGTTAGAAATGAAGTAACCATGTAAAATCCCTGTACCTAATTATAGAAAAATATCAAGACTATTTATTGCTCCACAAGTGAGGCCAAAGTACTGTACATTAGAACATCTCTGAGCAGGGAAATCTATTCCAATGTTCCTTTTCACAGAAACTGCTACAACGGTATTGAAAAAAAGCGACTTATGGCCATTTTCCACACTTACGACCATTGCAGCTTTCCCAGGGTCATATTATCAAAATTCAGACACTGGCAACTGGCTCTTATTTACAATAGTTGCAATTTCCCAAGGTCGTGTGATTTCCTTTTGTGATCCTCCCCCAAGCAAAGTCGATGGGATAACGATTCATTTAATAACCATGCTACTAACAACTACAGTGAATCACTTAACAACTGTGGCAAGAAAATGGGATTAAAAACTCACCTAACAGCTATTTTGCTTAGCAATGGAAATTTTGGGCTCAATTTGGGCTTGCAATGCTAAGTGGAAATTTTGCGCTTGCATTGGTAAATCGAAAACTACCCTGTATATTGTACCTAAAGCTTTAATAAGCACATTCCATTGTGCCTACTCTCTCCTTTACTAATTAGTGAATCTAGTTTTGTTCTTATTTTACTCATTTGTCCAAGCCTGGTTGTGCCTCAGGAAGGAAGTTTATTATTGAATAGCCTCTCCAGTCTAGCGAGGACTGAGAAACCTAAGCAAAAAAGCAAAATTATAAAGGTTTTTTTTCTGATGGACAGATCTCCATTACAGAAGAAACACCACAGGATAGTGTTTAGGTTTGGAAAATAAACTTGATGGGTCCCCGTCCCCCCCCCCCAGTTCTTATATTCCATGTTTAAAAAACCTTCACAACAAAAATTATTACCTGCAATAAAAACTTGGAAGAGGACACTGCTCTTATTTTTATATATTGTATATTATACAGGCAGAAGAAATTGAAAAATGTGAGTGTGCTACACACCAGAAAAAGTAATGGCATTTTGTGGTTGACACTTTGCCCATCTCTATTGCTTTTCTATGGTTTTAAAAGTAATAATGGTAGGAATAATGACATACATTTTTCTAACCTAATCTCAGTTGTTCCACACTTGCATTCCCCTTGAGTTTCTTTGAAACTAAAGTAATGATCTTAGTCAATTAAAACAAAAAGTGCCATTTCTTTGTCTCATTTCAAACATTCCTTTACTGAGAGAGATAATTTTATCCATGCAAATGTTACTCATTTCTTCATAAATGTCTACAAATTACAAATTTCCTTATGCTTTTAATATTCTGTTTTTGTTAAATCCTAAAACAAAATGACTTTATCATATCTGGGACTCATAATAAATGGGATATTTGCCAAGTGGAATCCAGTGGAAGGAAATGAAAGTTAAAAATCATTGAGCAGGGAATTAAACAAGAGGTGAAATTTATCTCAAGTGGCTTGGCTATGAAAGAAGATCTTTATTTTTGGAATATAAAATTAGACATAGTTTTTCAAGACTATATTTTTAAAGTGAAGAAGAGCTTCTATGGTTTAAATTGCATCCATTTTCGCCTTGTATTTCAAACTACCACATGTGTATAAGTTATATAAAGGCTGACCCTTTTTATTCTTACATCTGCATGATAACCCAAATCCTTTAACAGAATTAACAGAGTTGGAAGGAAACTTGTAGGTCTTCTGCCCAACCCCCTGCTCACACAGATGACCTTATACCATTTCAGACAAATGGTTGTCCAATCTCTTCTTAAAAGCCTCCAGTGACGGACCACCCACAACTTCTGAAGGCAAGCCATTCACTGGTTAATTTTTCTCACTGTCATGAAATTGCTTCTTGTTCTGCCTTCTGGTGCTTTGGAAAATAGGTTGACCCACTCTTCTTTCTGGCAGCCCTTCAAATATGGGAACATTGCTATCATGTCACCTCTGTTCTTCTTTTCACTAGACTAGACATACCCAATCCCTTCAATCATTCTCCATATGTTTTAGCTTCCAGGCCCTTTATCATCTTTGTTAAAGATGCACACTTTCCAAAATCTCAACATTTTTTTTTATCATGAGGTGATCAAAACTGAATGAAGCATTCCATTTGTGGTCTTACTAAGGTTTTGTAAAGCAGTACTAATACATCATGTGATCTTGATTCTATCCTTCTGTTAATGATACCTAGTTTTTGGTGGCTGCTGCACACTATTGGCTCTTTTTTAGATGATTGTCCACGATTCTTTCATGCAGAATTAGCAAGTTAGAATTAAATGATTGTCCAGGAGGACAATTAACTAAATTCTACTAATTCTGCATAAGAAAATTAATACACTAACAGTTTTCTTGCAGAATACAAATATAATGGTTTAGGGTGAAATTAAGCAGAAATGAAAACACATCAGACTACTCTTAGATCATGCTTAATCAGAACCAGCATCATTGGACATCTTGGGAATTCTGGGAGTTGAAGTTCACAGAGTTTAAAGTCTCCAATGTTGAGAAATACTGCCATACAGAACACTCATAGTAATTGTCTGGTGCTTTCTGCTCTTGGAGCTGTTGCTTCTTGCTCTTCCAAGTTAACTTCAACCTTCTTTCATTGACTTTTCCAACCAAGCCAGCAAAGTTGATCTTTGGCATCTTAAAGTTGCCAAGATTGAGAAACACTGACTTAAGCAGTGATAAAATGAAGCTTCATCATCATCAATTGTTTCACTCTCTAGGGACATTTATTGTAGGTGGATTGAGGATATAAACACACACAAAATTGGCAAAGGAAACATAAAGATAAGAGTGTCTCTTACCCTTGGGCTCCCAAATACCAGAACTTGCACTGTGTAATGCTTAATTATTTCTTCACACCCACTTTCTTACTATTTCAACATATGCATTAAATACCTTGCAAACTGCCATCAAAATGCATTTCTCACAAGTGGTAAAAAAATAGATGAAGAGAATACTTTTCCTTTAGGTACCTAAATACAGGTGATCACTTATATACTGTCATCATTACTATCATACACTAACATCCTTTATTAACTTTAGTGCCTTTAATTTATTTCTGCTTTTCCCAACCCATAATATATTTCAATATCCCCTAGCATTTTTTGTTATTTTCACACAAATCTGCAAAATTGGGAAAGCCAGCCCAAGGTGTACACTAATACAAATAAAATTGGATTCTAATATTCACTCCTGATAATTTGATGGATTGTTTTATGGTATTCTGCAGGCATTAAATATAATTTAGATCATTAACACAGATTAGAGCCTTACATGGAAAGGAAGATCTTAGAGGTTCAAGCTGTTTTCTAACAAGCCAATTATATTGTACAACAAAGATTTTGTTCCCTGAACACTTTTGAATATATATTATAGGCACTCTTCAGTATCTGAGGGCCATGCTGCATATATGAAACAAACACGTGAAAGCACAGCATTGTTGTTGAAGCACTTTCAGCATACTAAGTACAACTGGAATATCTATGGAGATCTAAAAGTAGTGGCTCTCCTGCTTTGAATGCAGCAAGGATATACCAAGTAATGTTGTTATATATTCGAATAAGACAGCTGTGCAAGAGAGTTGCATTACATTAAAAAGAAATCACCACTTCAAAAGAATTTGGTTCGAGACAGAAAAGTGGGGCACATGAACCACTTGCTGACCCGGAAAAGATATTGTTGCCTCCTTTTCACATGAAACTCAGACTGATGAAACAAATTGTGAAAGCGATAAACAAAAAAAAATGAAGGTTACTGTTATATGAGACAGATGTTTCCAAGAATAACTGATGCCAAGATTAAGGAAAGCATATTTTGGTCCACGGATCAAATACATTATCAATGACAAACAGCTCAAAGATTTGTTAGTGGGGCCAGAAAAAATCACCAAGGATGTCGTTGAGAATTTTATTGACAATTACAGAGCACCAAATTACATTCAGTTGGTTGACAAACTTCTTACAGCATATATGATCATGATGTGCAATATATCAGTGAAGATTCATTTTCTATATTCACAACTGGATCTCTTTCCTGAAAATCTAGATTTAGTCATAAACATGGCGAAAGTTTTCACCAGTATGTTGCCACAATGGAAAAATAGTATCAGGGCAACTGGAATCCATCAGTGCCAGCTGACTATTGCTAGACACTGCAGTGAGATAAATCAGAGATTGATTACAAACAAATATCATCAGCAATTTTTTTTAATCCTGATGAACTCATGCAGCATGTCAGAAACTTTGTGCAATTAAATATGTTAGAATCATTAAAAGTTAATTTCATATTTCTCAAGATTCCTACACGATACAGTCATTCTGGAATTATATTTCTATTGAGTCAAGAGTTCATCACAATCACCAGCAATTTTTCAGGAAGAAAACTTGGGGAGGGGGGATGTTGTCCAATGTTATTGCTGATGTTATGGTTTTTGGCATGATGCTCTATAGAACCAAAAGTTGGGCTTTGAAGAAGCAAGATAACAAATAATAATAAAGCTCTTGAAATGTGGGTGTTGGGGAAGATTCCTCAATATATCATGAATAGCCAAGAAAACAACCAAATTGATCATGTACAAGGTAATTCAGAGTTCTCACTCAGGATAAAGTGAATGCATCATATTCTTGATGCATTATGCAAAGACGTAGCTCTCTGGAGAAGTCTATAATTTTGAGAAAGGTGGAAGGAAAGAGAATAGGATGACCAAGATAGATGGATGATGACAGCAGCAATGGGTGGACTGTTGGAATATCTGAAGAGGCAAGTTGGGAATAGATCATCCTCGGATAATCAACGTATAAGATTGCTAAAGGTCTACACCAACTTCATGGCATATGCTCAATCAATCAATAAATTTGATTTATTGCATTTAGGTGATCTGATTTAAAGCATTCTGGTGATTTGCACCTAAATGCTTCATCAGAGAATCATGTACTGGAAGAACCTATTTAGCATTTGTTAAGGCCCCCATTCAATATAAAACCCCCAGATTAAAGTATTCCCAAATCCACCATCACCTCTGCTTGAACAATTCTACAAAGGGGAACTCACCATCTCACTATTTGCACTTTTAATCTGTTCTTATCAACTGGAACACATTCATAACATTTAATCATTTCATAATCATTTAATCATTCCTCTAGTTTACAACTATTACCATGTGCCCTGTATTATAGGATATCCCATGCATCCCTTCAAGCAGTGGTGAAATTCAATTTTTTTTTACTACAGGTTCTGTGGGCGTGGCTTGGTGGGCATGGCAGGGAAAGGATACTGCAAAATCTCCATTCCCACCCCACTTCAGGGGAAGGATACATCAAAATCCCTATTCCCACCCCACTCTGGGGACAGCCAGAGGTGGTATTTGCCAGTTCTCCGAACTACTCAAAATTTCCGCTACCGGTTCTCCAGAACCTGTCAGAATCTGCTGAGTTTCACCCCTGCCTTCAAGTATTTAACAAGTACTGTCATGTTAGGTTTGCACCGCCTTCTCTGAGTATACTTTTTAAATCAGCTGTGAATCCTCCTAACCGACATATCTCTCAGATAGTACTTAATTAGCTTGTTTAAAAAAAAACCTTATGGTTAGGACTACCATATCTGACCCATAAAAATCTGGATAACCAGCAGATACAAAAACCTCTCTCATTTTTAACTGCCATGTAGTGGTCGTCCAAATTGGTACAGCTGAAACCAGCAACATATCAATAAACATTATGTTTTCCTCTTCTGGGTAAAAATAAAGAAGTAGTAGAAGTGTGTTGTCATGGGGACAATCCCTAGCTTTTACTTTCATGCCAGCCTCTTTTTCAGAAAGTGCCAAACTCTAAGAATATGAGGCAGTCACTGAGGGATACTCTCGTCATTTTACAGCTTGTGTAGTTTTGGATATTTGGATCCTAAAATGGGCAATGAGAAACCAATAATAAACAGTGAGCAAAAGCAAAGAACTGAAAACAACTTTTACTGAAAAAGCTGTTCTCAGGTTTCAAAAGGAATTTTTCAGGAGATATTTCCCAAATCAGTTCCCACATACTTTGAACTTTTTGTATACCTCTGGCTATTCTAGGTTCTGACTTATTTATATTATTTATACTTGTTTTCATTGATCTGGATAGTATTCTACAAATTGCTCTCATGTTCACTAAGAAGCACAAAATTAGTGCATAGTCAGGAAGCCATCTTCCCTACTTTTTTTTATTTTGGATTTAATTCTTTGTTCTCTGTTCCTTGAGAGGTATTTAAATAACAATATACCTCATTATTCCAATTACACACTTGCATCTAATATGTATATAAACCCATTCCACTAGAGCCAACAATGGTCAAAATGACCTCTGTTTCACATAGGAAAAGTCATTTTTCTTAAAACCTGAAATGAAATAATAATAAACTGTAACTAATATTCTTGTTCTTCTTGGCATGATTATATAAATAGTGGAAACTATTAATATGTTAGGGGATTGTTGTTGTTTTTTGCTACGTGGCAGTGTTCCCAAAAATGTATATTATTCTTTACTCACTGTCAAACTTACTTTTGGTTGAAGCCCAACTAAGTCCATGCTGAATCAATGGGACTTTAATCATGGGAATGTGAAAATTAATCTAGATACAGTCTTTTGTCTATTCTAATAAATTGCCAGGAATTCAATAGTAATAGTAGACTTCTTTCCTCCCTTCCTCCTCTTCCCTTTTCCCCAGTTGGATCATAGACAAGAAACATCTTTCTAAGAGAAAAAATTCTACAAAGCAAAACAAATTCCCTATCCATCTTCTTGTTTCCTAACCCAGTGGTCGGCAAGCCGCGGCTCGCGAGCCAAATGTGGCTCTTTAAACATTTTAATCTGGCTCTTCTGTGTGCCGGGCGCTCGCTTCCCTCCCTCCTCTCGGGCTTCGGAGGGAAGCTTCTGCAAAACCCCGGCGAGACAAGTCTCCCAGGCTGTAATTTGCCGAGCTGTACGCGCGCGCCTGTTTTCCACGGCATGGAGCAGCGGCGAGATTCTGGGCGGCAAGCGATGATTCCGGGGGCCATCAGTGGGGGGGCAGGGTCCCCCCTCGCGTTCCTCATCTTCCCAGATGGCCCCCGGAATCATCGCTCGCCGCGCAGAATCTCGCCGCTGCTCCACGGCGTGGAAAACAGGCGCGTGCGCACAGCTCGGCAAATTAAAGCCTGGGAGACTTCTTGTCACTCGCCAGGGCTTTTGAAGAAGCTTCCCTCCGAAGCGTTCCGAGGGAGGGCTGTAAAGTTCCCTCCGAAGTCTTGGGAAGTTCTGAGGAGCCCCCCAAGCCAGAACGCCGCTGCCAGGTAGTTAAAAGTACCTCTCTGATTCGTCTCTGTCAGTCTCTCTCTGATTCCCTCTCTCACTCCCTCTCTCTGTTCCTCTCTCTGTCTGTCTGTCTCACTCACACACACACTGTGGTCACCTTGTTGAGTGTTCCAATCACATTTCAAATGTGATTGGAACACTCAACAAGGTGACCACAGTGTGTGTGTGTGTGTGTGTGTGAATGAGACAGACAGACAGAGAGAGGAACAGAGAGGGAGTGAGGGAGGGAATCAGAGAGAGACTGACAGACACACACACACACACACAGAGGGGGAGGGAGGGAGAGAAAGATAGACAGACAGAGAGAGACACACACACAGAGTGAGTGATTAAGTGAATGAGTGAGAGACAGACACACCCACATACACAGAGTGACAGAGAGAGAGGGAGGGGAGAGAGACAGAGGGAGAGACAGAGACAGACACACACACACACAGAGTGAGTGAGAGACAGACACACACACACACACACACACACAGAGTGACAGAGATGGGGGAAGGAGGAGAGAGAGACAGAGATACAGAGAGAGAGAGACAGACAGATAGACACCCAGAGAAAATGACAGAGGGAGACAGAGAGGGAGGGAGGGAGAGAGAGACAAAGAGCCAGAGAGAGAGAGAGAAAGAAAAAGAAAAAAAGAAAGAAAGTGGGAGAGGGAGATGAAATTAAAAGCAACAACATACAAACCTGACTTACTCAAACTATCCAAGGAAATGCAAGCCCAATGTTCACATTAGTGGTTGTGACTTTGTCAGTCATTGTCAGGATGTAATTTTCTCTACATTGTAAGGCAAATTTTACGGAATTTAACGTTAGCGATAAATAATATCGTTCTAAAGTTTTTATTTTATTAGTTGTGTTATTTGTATCCTCCCCACCTATGTGGATACTTGCATGCGGAATATTCTCAATAAAAACTTATTGAAACTAAAAACAGTGTACCATCCTATGTATTTTCGGTTTTAAAAATGCGGCTCTCCAAATAAATTTCAATCGTGGTTTTGGCGAGATTTGGCTCAGTTGAAAAAAAAGGTTGCCCACCACTGTCCTAACCCATTTGGTCCAATGGTTACAAGAATGAAAATAGGAAAGGGAATTTTGATTTCATAACCATATATACTTTTGTACCACCTTGGGGTTCATTCAATTAAAAAAAAACCTGTTTTGTGTAAGGTTTTCTGAGAAGATTCAGCTGTTGTGAGATAAAGGGAAAGGCTCTCTTAGGGATTTGTAAAATTGTATGCACGTTATGGATCGGAAAACAAAGCACAAGAACAAATGGTACGTTTTCACGATCATAGTAGGTACAAAGGGATCTTCCATGCAGAAGAATTTACAGAATTTGATGATATTTGTGTGAATGATGAATTGAGTATTGCAAAATACACGTAATGCCTCATGGTACACATATGAAAGGGATATGTGCTCATTTTGTCTCATTTGTTCCCTCTCCCTGTAGATGTTCATGCTCCAAGAAACTTTATTTTAACCAACTTTATGATAGAAAGATAAGATAGGGTGAATCACAATTTGATACCAATTTATTATGGCAAATTAGAAAGAGTGAATAGGACTTCAGCTCAACCTCTCCAATCTGAAAGTCTCAATAGAGATTTGAGGAACTTCTTTCTACATTCCACCATTTTGAGAATTATCCAGTTTGTTCTATTCTTTATTTCCAATAAACCAATAAGTGTTTAATGATTTATTGGAATTATAGTATGTTGGAAGAAATGTCCGTCTGGGTTCAGTTCCAAGTGGGAAGAAAAACACTGGAGAGTGCTTGTAAAGATGGTTTAATGGTAGACCACATGGTTTGAGATCCTGGGCAAAAAAAAAACACATGGGTGGGTGTTCTGACCCCCCTTCTTCCCTCGCCCACACAGAACCCGCTCCGGAACAATACTACTTTAACAGGATTTATTGCACAGACAGACAGACAGATCCTTGGCAGTAATCCACCACGACAAGGTTCACAGACACCGAGACACAATAGCAGCTATCCAGCATGCTACGCTTCCAAGACAGAACTTCTTGAATAATTCCTTTGTTGACTTCTACAAAGGGTGTGTGCTCAGTCAATCCTTTTATAGACTGAAGGGGAGTCTACTTATCAGCAGCTGAGAGCCCTTACCACCGATAACTGTGCCCTTGCTCCTTGCGTCTGTGGGCGCGGTGGTAACGAGCATCTAAGAACTCCCTGCTGATGTCTGAGTCACTGTCCCATGACTCCTCCCCACTGCTCCAAGGCATGGCATCAGGAGCCCCCCTCCTTTGGCTCTCAACGCTGCTGCATGCCTCAGGCACCTCCTGGTGGCCGACCAGACTCTCTGATCCCTACTCAGAGTCAGAACCCTGCCCAGAGTCCTCCTCATTCTCCAGAGCCAACTCATAGGGACACTCACTCTCGGAGTCTGGTGGCAGCTCCAACGGCTCCTGCTGGGCCACAACAGGTGGGAGAGAGAGAGAGAGAGAGAAAGATTTATACCCTCTCTTGGGCTCCACTTGGAGCTTTCTGTTTCTGTGTAAGAAATGTATTCCGATTGTTTGTCAGACTCCCATGGGGCCATGCAGGGATAATTTTGTAGTTTCTTAAGTCCCAGGCTTGTTTGAATCTTGCTGGGTGATGTAATCTCCCCAGGTGTCATGTGGTGAGTTCTGTTGCTAGATGGGTAGAGGGCTAATCCTACCTTTGTTGGCTCTTGGGTGAGGGTATTTGCTTATGAATAGAGCTAGCTATCTCTTTATCTCTTGAGTGCCAACATCTGTTGTGGACTATTGAGGAGGGTGGGGGCTATTAAGAGTGAGTCTGCTTCCTGCCTAAAAAGCATATTTCTCCATTTCTCACCGAGGGAAATATAATATTCTGCCTTTTTAATATTTCCTAGAATATTTCATTATTCTAGGAGAGGAGTGGGTGTTAACTTCCTACAAGTATAGGAAAGTTTAGTTACTGTTCTGTTTGTTGAAGGAAGTGCATTTGTTTAAGAACTTTGTCAAAAGTTGTTGGAAAACCTAAAGAGACCAAGTCTACCAAATCACTCCTATCCATGTATTTGTTGACACTCCTGAGGAATATTAAAGAAGCAGTAAGGCAGGATTTTATCTTTCCAGAAGTCAACTTAAGGGCCATAGCATTTTGGCCCTGGGATGTGTGTTATTTGGATTACTGCATGTTTTGATAAATTCAGATCTTTTAGAAGAAGAAGATATGAAGACACATCTCTGTATTCTGCCAAACCTTATCTTATTTGCTCTTTAGATCATTTTGCTCTTTAGTAATAAATGTACTTGATGCTTGTAGTGATAACAAAGGTATACAGGTTTCAGCAACACAAAATGCAAATAATATTGGCTTAAAAGCAGGCACATATGCATTTCATTTAGCAAAAGAGGAGGGGAAAAACTGTATAGCAATTAAGGAAAGCCACAGTGGAGGTATTAGGTACAAATTAGCTTTGTTTACTGCAGAGCTAAAAGGAGGGGAATTTAGTTTAAAAAAACTGAGAGGAGGGGAGTCAAAGAAACTAATTTGTTGATCACAGGGCACTAAAAGCTAAGTAAAACATCAATGTAGCATTTTAGAAATTAGCAAATGGTTCTGAAGGAGAGCTCAACAAATATCAAAACCTCTTCAAAGCTGTAGGCGAGACTAAAGCATTTTTTCTTATGTTTCAGGGGAAAATATTTATTGAGTCACAGTTGCAGTGAACCATCAAATCCTTGGCAATGTATTTGTCATTGGTTGCTTTGCAATACAAAATAGACAGGAGAATGACTGTGCAAAAGACCTTGGGATTTCACCAAAAAGAACAACAATTCTTCCCTTGTATTCAGAGCAATATGCTTCACACATGCTGAAGCTCACGCCCCATGTGCTGCTTGTAATTTTAGCATCATGGAATTGATCTTGCCTCTGGATTCCTAAAAAGATGATGTACCCAGACAAAACTACCCTGAATGGTGCATGGCAAACAATTAAGCAACACGGAGCTTAATTGTGTTGCTTAATTGTTTACCATGCACCAAAATCAGGGCTAACAGGTTGGTTGGTTGGTTGATAGGGAGAAAAGGAGGCATTGAGAGATGGAGGCAGTGAAGGAGGGAGGGGAAACAGTAATGCCCATGTCTATGGAGATTCTCAGTCATCCACTTCATGGTTGTCCCAAAGGTGCTTTTTCAAGAGGCAACTGGACTTTCTGGTTTTTCTTTGAAGACATTTCCTTCTCATCCAAGAAGATTCTTCAGCTCAGAGCTGAAGGAGCTTCATGGATATGAAGCAAAACATCGTCAAAGAAAAACCAGAAAGTCCCGTTGCCTCTTGAAAAAGCACATTTGGGAGTAAGACCCATTCTTGCAAATTTGAGACAGCCCCAGTGATTTTCCATAGTTTATCTTCTCCACCAGGAAGGCTGGAGTAAGCAAATTTATGTGGGTTTGCTGTATCTGCTAACCCCAATAGAATTTGCTTAATGGTAAGTCCACAAAAGCCCATTATTATGAATCAGGATAATTATGTACAGGAAACAGGAAATCCAAAGCTCCCATTGAAACCTATATTTGCTTTCTTTTTTTTTAAAGAGTTTTGCATTAGTGCAAGAGTTGTTTTTTTTTAAATAATGCCAAATCATCACAAGGTATCTTTTAAGGAACTAAATTTAGATCACATCAGGAAAAAATATCCTTATTTGTTTTTATTCATGCATGGATTCAATGGTGACCTAATGAGAAGGAAGGACTCACTGGAGAAGAGACTAATGCTGGGAACAATTGAGGGCAAAAGAAGAAAGGGATGGCGGAGAATGAGGTGGCTGGGTGGAGTCACTGAAGCATGAGCTTAAATGGACTCCAGAGGATGGTAGAAGACGGGAAAGCCTGGAGGAACATTGTCCATGGGACTGTGATGGGTCGGACATGACTTTGCAACTAACAACAACAACAACGTGGATTCAATTAGTGAAACAACTCTTCAGCCTGCTGGATACCATGGGCAACAGACAATAAAAATGTTCAGTTAATATATTATGAATGAAAAGAAATAAAGGGACAAAAAACCGCATCCTACAATAATATTTGGAGGTGACACTAGCATTAAAACTGAGAAGTGACATGAAATATTTTAAGGTGTTTTGGTATTTTGTTATAAGGAACCACTTTCACCTCTCTAGGAAAAGTGGTTCTGAAATCCAGGTGTTAGTTTCAATATGGTTGTGTCTCAAATAACTATCAGCTTAGCCTCTCTAACTGGGACATTAACTCATTATATTGGATTGTCTTGCCTCGAGAATTGTCAAGATAAGGAAATTGGTGCCCTCAAAATATTCTACCCTATCAGGCCCTGTCAAGATCTATCACTTTCCAAAGCCAGGGCTGATAAGAGCTCCCTAAAAGAAAAGAAAGCCTTGGCAAACGCCAGGACATGCTAAGCTGTGTAAATGTGGAAGTTGCTGACACAAAACCTATAGAAATTGAAGCGATATTACAAGATAACTTAATATTTTTTTGTAGACGTCATACCTCTGAAATACAAATTTTAGTCACTTGGGGCTATTTAAAGGCGGCGGCTATGGACAGAAAAAGACTTTTTAAAGGTCTTTTGTATCAAGGCTAAATAAATTTATCCTTTCTTCCATTCTTAAAAATTACAAATAGGAAGAGAGGAATTGGAATATAGGGTTACGTGTCTTGTCATTTGATGGAGAATGTTATTTTTTCTGTGACTTTTGCCACATCTATTGTTCCCATTCATATTCTCAACTCAAGGTGTCTTTGCTGGATAAGAAATAAGGACACTTAAGAATCATGTGCTTGTGTAGTTTTAACAACAATTAGCGATTGGATTAACCTAACAGAGGATAGAATATTGAATATTGAGGGTTATGATTTGGTATATGGCTGGCATGCTTATTTAATATATGACAAGAAGGCCGACAAGATCTTTAAAAGTCATATTTTAAGGAATGCCTTACTGCATGTTTGGAAAAAATATCAATATAGGCTAAACGACAAGATACCTATGTGGGGGGTGCCCAGAAATGCTATAGAGAACATAAGTATAGAACAAAAACAAGATGTAACTACATATGCAGAACTTCTTAGTATTAACTGTGTACTACAGTTAAAATCTTTGAATGCATTAAGAGACAAAAGGGTAATTCAAACCTGGTTTCAGTATGGTCAGTTACAGGCTAGATGGAAAAAAGACCAGAAAACTGGTATCATCCAAAATGAGGATAATTTGATAAAACAAATTAGGGACCAGGGTCAAATGCACATAAAAAGGTTGTATAATGTATTGATAGAAATAGACTCAGAAACAGAATTAGTTAAATATTGTATGATAAAATGGGCACAAAATTTTGAAGAACCAATAGTGATGGAAACATGGGAAGAGATCTGGGTAAGAAATGTAAAATTTACACAAGCTCAGAACTTGAGAGAGAATTTTTACAAGATGTTGTACAGATGGCATTTAGACCCAAAAAGGCTAGCCTGTATGTATCCGAATCTACAATCTAAATGTTGGAGATGTGACTGTGTTGGTGCCACGTACTACCATATTTGGTGGACTTGTAAAAAAGTTAAAGCATTTTGGATAAAAATATGGTGGGTTATTCAAAATATTTTGAAAAAGAGGATAAAGTTTACACCCCAGTTGTTTTTGTTAAGCATAGTTTCAGATTGTACTGTTATAGAGACTAATTTGATTTTGAACCTAACAACGGCAGCAAGATTGTTGGTGGCGCAATATTGGAAGAAGGAAGAGTTGCCCACTATCCAAGAATGGACGTTAAAAGTAGTAAACCTAGCAGAGATGGCCAAAATTTCAGCGTATTTGAAGGACCACTCAGATGAGAAGTACAAGCTGGACTGGAGAATATGGATTGACTATATTCAAAACAAATACCGGACTAAAACATTTCAGTTAGCTTATGAATGAAGGCATAAGGAATGCTACAACTTATTCAAAGCTAGTTTAATAAAGGGGGAGTTAAAGCACAAGAATAGTAACATGTTAAAATTAGTTAGCTTATGTTAGCGTACGGTTGTTAAATGTTTATACCCTGCATTTTGCTTTGGGAGGTTGGGGGGGAGGGAGGGTGGGAAGAGGGAAGGGTAAGGGGGGTGATTTAAAAATTTAATTAATTTAAGTAAAAATTAAATTAAGTAAAAATTTAATTTAAAAAAAAGAATCATGTACTTGTGAAGATGCTTTCAAATATGCATATAATAGTCAAAATGCAATACTACTTCCTTAAGTCTTTTATGGTTGGAGACAAACAGTTACTCAACCCCCAACAGGGATGTATTTGAGACTTCATTTATATCTTTTGTTTGAAAATGTTGGTTTATTCAAAGATTAAAATGCAAAACACTTAATTTATATTTTAACTTAAATTGCACTTAATTTATATTTTACTGTTTCAAAAACTCATACCAGATGTGGCTGACTAAACTATTATATGTGAAAGCCATTCCTGGGTGAGCGCTTCTCCTCTATAGTACCAAAGGGGCTTTTTCCAAAAAGCAATTGGACTTTCTTGTTTTGTTTTTTTTTTCATTTAAAAAACATTTCACTTCTCATCCAAGAAGTTTCTTCAGTTCATGCAGCTTCCTCAGTTCTATCTAGCGAAGTCCAGCTGCCTTTTGGTAAAAGTATCTTTTGGACAACCATGACCTGGATGATTGAGAATCTCCGTAGACATTATCTATAAGAGGCTACCAATGGTGCCATAGACTATCCTCGTAGAAGAATAACAGAATGACAGAGTTGGAAGGGAGCTTGGAGGCCTTTTAGTCCAACCCCCTGCTCAAATAGGAAATCTTATACCATGTCAGACAAATGGTTGTCTAAACTCTTCTTTAAAATTACCAGTGTTGGAACACTCACTACTTCCGGAGGCAAGTTGTTCCATTGTTGAATTGTTCTAATTGTCAGGAGATTTATCCTTAGTTCTAGGTTGGTTCTCTCCTTGATTAGTTTCCACCCATTGCTTCTTGTTCTGCCTGTAGGCACTTTGGAGCAGTGGTCACCATTGGTGGTCTGCCAGATAACTTTGGTGGTCCGCAGAAAAATTATTTGCATTTTTTATACTGCACTAAATACTATTCATCTTTTTTTGAAAAAAAAATCATATTAATGGTCTGCAGGATTTAAAATTATGGATTTAATGGTCCCTGAGATCCACAAGGTTGTTGACCCCCTGCTTTGGGGAATAGCTTGAATCCTTCTTCTTTGTGGCAGCTCCTTAGATGTTGAGAAACTGCTGTCATGTCACCCTTCATTCACTAGAGGTACCCAACTCTCATTTGTTCTGAAATCTAACATATGGGAACACTTTCCAATGTTGAATCTTGTATATAATGTGGATGAAAATAATTTAATGAAACTTCCAATCCTTGTATATTTGTCATTGTGCATTGCTAGGGCTACAACTCCAATGTTTACCCATTGACGAAAGGGAAATATGCATGGGCAGCAGCTATCAAGGCAAGATAAAATCAGAATTTGAGATTACACTGAGTTACGGAACAATGCATTAGATACATTCCATGTCAGTGGAGACAATAGGTTTCCTTTGAGAATCCTTTGCTGGAATCCCTATTCTGTCTTATGTATAGGTAAGCAGCTGGGTTTGTAATAGTATTCTTTTCACAATCTCGGGCAATAGGTCTCTTTTCAGAGTTTATCATGTATGTCTGTCTGTGTGCCAAATCTGACCTTGTGTTTATGTTCACAAAGTTTTAGAAGCCAATCTTTACAGCTCTCTCTCTCTCTCTCTTTGTGTGTGTGTGTGTGTGTGTGTGTGTGTGTGAATAAAGCTCATTTGCTCTTATTACGATGCTACCTTTTGGCAGAGATTTTTATTTTTATTTTAATGTAAAACCGAAGTCTGGTTTCAGTAAGTCTAATCTTTTGTTTATAGCTAAATAAAAGCAAAAAAAAGGTGTGTGTGTGTGTTTGAGTTCACGGAGTAAAGCTGATACTTTGGCTTACAATCTCCAAACTTCTAATTACATAAAAACAAATTCTACTTTGGCTCTATTCAAGCTAATAAAAATAAAAATCTATGTGACCAGCATAAATGCACGGTCAGTATTCTAGAGTGACATCCATTTATTTTTATTTATTTATTTATTTTATTAGTTTGCCAAACATGTACAAGATAGCAGGTTTTAATATAAACTTGGACATGAACAAAAGAAATGAATACAAATAAATGGGGACAGTAGGACAGGGACGGTAGGTACACTGGTGTGCATACGCACGCCCCCTTTACGGACCTCATAGGAATCAGGTGAGGTCTGCGGTAGACAGTTTAAGGTTGAAGCTGTGAGAGTTAGAGGATGTAACTATGGAGTCAGGTAGAGCATTCCAGGCATGGACCACTCTGTTGCTGAAGTCATATTTTCTGCAATCGACTTTGGAGCGGTTTACCTTGAGTTTGTATCAATTGTTTGCCCCGTGTATTATTGAGGTTAAAGCTGAAGAAATCATTGACAGGTAAGATGTTGTAGCAGACAATTTTGTGTACAGTGCTTAGATCATACCACAGGTGGCACAGTTCCAGATTGTCCAAGCCCAAAATTTCAAGCCTGGTAGCATAGGGAATTCTATTGTGAGTAGAGGAGTGGAGTACTCTTCTTGTGAAATACCTCTGGACCTGCTCAATCGTATTAATGTCCGATACACAGTGCGGATTTCAGGCAGACAAGCTGTATTTAAGAATTGGTCTGGCAAAGGTTTTGAATGCCCTAGTTAGCAATACAATGTTACCAGAGAAGAAGCTTCACAAAAAATTCAGTTGCAATGCTCCATTATTCTTGACTTCCTGAGAAGAGTTTGAATGTTATTATCTCTTAGAGATAACTTTAAAAGTCTAAAAAGGAAACAAACACTCTAACACATTTCCTCCAGCATCCCATGTTCAGATAAGAAGCAAGCCCCACCCTCGCACTGATGATATTACCTAGTTGGGTTATGAAATGTCTGCCAGCAAACAACCCACCCAGTTTAACCCTGAGCTGCAGATATTCTCTTTTTAATGGAATGGAAAGAGAATTAGAAATTCTTTTTCTCCTAGAAATATACTTTTCTTAACATCTTAAATGTATAACGGGAAAATTCCAATGGTTTATAATAGGAACAAGACATCAGTGAGTGATCAACAATGGACACATTTTACCAAACAGGCATCCAACCTCAGATGCCTGCTTTTATCACCACAAACAACGAGAAGCTGTTAAAGTAAAGATGGGGAACCCAGGCAGTAAAAAAAATATTTTGGTTGTTGGAAATCAAGGTCACAATCAATAAGTGGACTGAGAGAGGAGGAGGAGATGCTGTGAAGTTACATGGTTCCTTTCAAAAGTACATTCCTGGAGACTCATTGAACAGGGAACAATATTAAACGCTTGAAGAGACATTATTCCTCTCTCAGTTCCTAAGAAAATTTCCACTGCTGTAGAGTTCTTCTTGAGAACATATCCATTCTCTTTTATAGTCAACTACCTGTTATGCCAAAATAGGTAGTTTTCCAAGTAAGTCATTTTAAAAAAAACCTTTAATATCAGGGTAGGGAAGACTGGAAGATACGGACTATTGTGCAAGAGAAATGATGGATTAAATTTCACCCCTCTACCTTTTTCCCCCTCACCACTTTCCACACACCCAATAATGTTTTTTTTCTCTTCCCTATTTAATCCTTTAAGTGTGGGGAAATATATTTCAAAATATATTTTAGATCCGAACTCTTAAATCACACCGTTTCTATGCAAATTGTTAAAACCTTCAACAGCATCTGCCTTTCTGGTCTAAGAATAGGAATTACAACTGCTAGTGGCTAAGGCACTAGGCTAGAATAACAGCGTAGGAAGGGACCTTGGAGGTCTTCTAGTCCAACCCCCTTCTCAAGCTGGAGACCCTATACCATTTTAGACAAATTGTTATCCAATCTCTTCTTAAAAGCCTCCAGTGTTGGAGCACCCACACCTTCTGAAGGCAAGCTATTCCACTGGTTGATTGTTCTTACTGTCAGGAAATTTCTCCTTAGTTCTAGGTTGCTTCTATCTTTGTTCAGTTTCCATCCATTGCTACTTGTCTTGCATTCTGGTGCTTTTTTAGAAACCAAGAGACTGACTTCTGGTTCCACTTTATGCATGAAACCCTGTTAGGTGACTCTGGGCCAGTCTCTCTCAGTCCAATTTGCCTCGCCATGTTTTTGTTGTGGGAAAAATAGGAGGAGAAAAGAATATTAGATACATTTGCTGCTTTGGGTTCCTTTTAAAAATAATAAAGGCAGCATAAAAGTAAATAATAAATAAAAACATGGGTGGATGATTATCCTGGAACCAGCAGTTCCTCAAAACCAAAGCCACTAAAAGATCTCACTGAGTTTGACAGTGGCATAGGGAAAACTGAAGAGGGGGGGTTACACCCCAACAAAGGGAAATACAAAAGATTTCACTGGGTTTGACAGTGGCTTGGGGAAAATTGAAGAGGGTGGACAT
Source organism: Natrix helvetica (assembly GCF_964273705.1). Lineage (NCBI taxonomy): Eukaryota > Metazoa > Chordata > Lepidosauria > Squamata > Natricidae > Natrix > Natrix helvetica. The sequence goes on along the minus strand of NC_138548.1, from coordinate 332,777,378 downwards.
GTCAAAACAAAGAAAAGGGAGAAGACAGGAATAGAGAAGACTTATTAGGAAAAAATCAGACAATTAGAAATTGTTGTATGGGACACATAAAGCTGAGATATGTGGTTTACTCCTATTTAGGATAATAAAACTAAGTTGCTAACCGATTGAATATGATAATGGAAAAATAATAAAATAAAGGTTAAAATATATGGAACATGGACAAATATGAAACTGTTATGTGGGGAATGTAGAGTAGAGGTATGTGATTCACTTTTATACATGATAATTAAATTGAGTTGCTAACTGATTGAATATGACAATGAAAGGACAATTAAGTATAGGTGAAAATATATAAAATATGGAACTCCTAAAATGATGAACAAAGTGAGATGTATACTGCTTGTTATTCTATATAGTAGATTAATGGAATTGTAATGAACATTGAACAGTAAGGGTTATTATTTAAAGACAATTAAGAGTAAGCTAAGTCAAGATATGGAAGAATGGAGGGGGAACGTGAAATATACTTACAATGGGAAATTATTGAGATTATAAAGATAGAACTACAAATCTTGGGCATGTAAGGATGCATAACTATATAAATATAAAGATGAGAATAGCTGGGAATTGTAACCAGGTCTACATCTCAGCCAAAATAGGCTGGGGGGGGGGGGTTAAAAATACAACTACTATATATGTATACTTTTTTTTCTTTTTAAAAATAAGGAGGAAGGTATATATTAAAATTAAATATGTATATTGAAAAGGAATTATAAATACCATCAACATACGATGGAGCTCGCTCAGAGGCTGAAATACACCAAGTAAATAAGATGAAGAGGGCGAAGTAGAGGAGAGGGTTAAGAGAAGAAGAAAGGGATAGGACAGAGGAGGGGGGAAGAGGAGGAGAGAAAGAAGGAGTGGAAAGGGGAGAGAGGAAGGGAAAGTAGAGAAGAGAAGGGTGACAGAGGGAAGAAAGGAGGTAGGGAAGAGGAGGTGAGAGGGAGAATGGAAAGGGTACAAATGTGGTGTATAGAGAGCAGAAGAGCCAATAATTGTTTTCAGGAGTTGATGGTAAGACAAATTGATGTAAACATTAACAATATAATATGATGTTGGTTATGTAATAGTATACATGTGGTTATTTGTTATGAAAATGAAAAAATAAAAAACTTTATATATAAAAAAACAAAGCCACTCAATCTACCAGGATTTAGCTGAAGCTTGTTCTCCATCTAGATCTTCACAGTCTCCGGGTATCAGAAGGCATGATATCCCTCAATTCACCAGGCCAATACATATATAATTAGGTATCGTCAGCTTATTAATGATACTCACGGGCAGTTTTCACTTACCTTCCCTACCGGTTCACAAAGGTGCATTGTGCTTGCGAGCACTTGCTTCTCTCGCATGCATACTGTCTACACAGGCACCTGGGCCTTCCACACATGCACTTTGTTTAAAAAAATGTCCCTAAATAGGACTACATAGAGCCAAGGCGGGTGGGCAGGCCCACCTGCGATTTCTGCTACCAGTTCTGGTGAACCGGTCCGAACCGGCTGAATACCACCTCTGGTGATACTTTATCATATGGCAATGATGAGCTCACTCAGCAGCCTTCTGTAAATGTTGAGTAGCAGCAGAGAGCACTAAACTCTAAAGCACCTACATAGTAGGAAAGAAGCAAACCAGCAGCACACAATGCCAATCCTCACCAATCCTCTGAATTGATCCAAAAGGACACTATGGTCAATAGTATTGAAAGCCATAGGGAAGTCAAGAAGGGCAAAGAAGGATGTTATCACTTTCACGAGATCACCCAGAAACACAACCGGTGCCATTTCTGTCCCATATCCAGGACTCAATCCTGACTGAAAGGGATCTAGAAGTTCTGCTATATCTAAAGTCCTCTGAAGCTGCTGTGAAACTACCTTCTCATCCAGCTTCCCCAAAAAGGAAGGATTTGACGTAAATTGTCCACTATAAAGAGATCCTACAATAGCTTCTTGAAGCTTCTTGACTCCTTAAAAGTAAAAGAACCCCTCCCCCCCAGGCAATTTAGACACTTTGGCCCATTAACCAGAGAGATCTTTTTAGTGGGGTTTTTTTGGGGGGGGGGGGTTAATGTATTTATAATTAGTCTTTTAGGAAAGGAAACTACAAAATGGCTACTCTCCCAAAACAAACAGCACAGATTGAACAATTATGCTAATTTCATAATCAAACTGAGAGCTGCCTTCTCTTACTCCATCAGAGAGTCAAGATCCATTTTGTAGAAGTAACGCTTACAAGGAAGTAAACATAAACATAAACCTATTTCAACGTTTTTGTTAGGTTGCGCTGGAATGAGGTAGCTTTGATTGACTGGTATAAATAGAACCTATATAATGAAGTTTGGGGTGAGCTAATTGGACAAAGCAACACTCCTCCTGTGCCTTCATCTGATTTTCATACTGGGATGGACGCCATCTCGTTCATCTCTGTAGTACCCAAACTTGGGGAAATAATCTGTTGGAAGATCCAGCACCATCATCTCTTTATTTGCGGGATCGTATCCTGCCCCATACATCCCTGCGACCAATTCGCTCTCACAGAGAGGGACTCCTCCAGGTGCCGTCCACTAAGCAATGCCAGAGGGCGGCGCCGAGGGGAAGGGCCTTCTCTGTGATGGGCCCAGCCCTCTGGAATGACCTCCCCCCCGACATTAGGACAACTACCGATCTCCGCTCCTTCCGCACGAAACTCAAGACCCACCTGTTCCAACTAGCCGGCCTGGCCTGAATTATAATCTACATTCTCTAATCCCCCCTAGACAATTTTAAATTTATATTAACTGATTTCTTGGGTATTTTAATTGTTTTAAATTTTATTGTGTTGTTTTTAACTTATGATTATTTATTTACGAATTGTACAATGTTTTTTGATTACCTCCTCCTTGTCATTTATTTGTATATTGAGTTGTACGCCGCCCCGAGTCCCTTTGTGGAGAGGGTGCGGCCTATAAATTAAATTAATAATTTAAAAATATTCTTACCCTATCCAATCTCATTCTACTATTTAATATTCTTTGATGATATCAAGTGATAGCATATTGAGCTACAAATAAATCATTATGCTTTCAGGTACAATGACGATTTACTGTTCAAATGACACCTGGCAGTCTTCTACAGGAAACTAGCCTGATGATGACTTAACAATATTATTGTGTTATTGTGGATAGAGAACCAGTTTGGTCTAATAGTTAAGAAACCAGGCTAGAAATCAGACTATGAGTTCTAGTCCTGTTTTAGGCATGAAGGCTAAGGCCAGTCACTCTCTCTCAGTCCAATCCACCTCACAAGATTGTTGTTGTGGGGAAGGAGAAAGGAGTATTATGAATATTTACCACCTTAAGTTACTGATAAAGTAATAAAAGTGGTAGAAAAATTTAATGAATAAATAAATAGGAACATAATAAAATTGAGAAGGTTCAGCAGTCTTACAAGAGGCAATAATCATTTGGTCCATTTATTAAACAACCACATGCACAAGGGTTTCTGAATCGCTTTTTTTGAACCCTCAAATTATTAGGATATTTATTGTACAAAAGTAATTAATCTGACATTTACACAGGTTGCCCTTTCTCTCGTGTTTGCCACGAACTATAAAAAATATTAGTTCATTGAGCTGAGCAGTCTCCATATCTTCCTAAGGAAAATCAAGCTTTTAAAAACCTTCAGAAATCTAAATAAAACATTGTACTCAGAGAACATTTATCAATGGTTTCTAACATTTAATTTATTTGCAGTAGAAGTCTTAGATACTGGTACTTGCTCTTCAAATCTCTGGGCAAGTTCTAAGGAAATGTAAACATTGTACCTTCTGAGGTAAGATCCATACTTCTGACCTTCCATAAAGACCTGAAGATCTGACTCTGGAAGTAGTTAACAGATTAAGAGAGAAGCTTCACCTCTCCCCATGTACCTTGTGCTTCATTTCCCCCAATCTTTCAATTGTAAATCATCATAATTATTGTTGTGTATTGTTTTATCATTTTAATGTTTACTTGTTTTTAAAGCTTGTAAGCTGACCAGAGCCTCCTCCATATGTGATGGGCTGCGCACAAATCTAATCGCTAACTGGATCTAATCTAATAAATAAAATAAATAAAAATAAATGCCTTATCCCAAATTAAGGAGTTTGTAAAGTTTGTAATGTCCCTAGACTTTTTTTTCCTGTAACATATGGTTAAAAGTAATTCCTCCTACTCAGTGGTGGGATTCAAATTTGTTTACTACTGGTTCTGTGGGCGTGGCTTTGTAGGTGTGGTGTGACTTTGTGGGCATGGCTTTGTGGGCATGGTAGGGGAAGGTTACTGCAAAATCCCCATTCCCTCCCTACCCCACTAACCTGCTTTCCAGCTCCATTCTTCTTTTCAGGGCAGCTAAAGAAGATCAGCTGGGAGGCTGGGAGGCAGCAGGGGCGGGGCCAGCCTATTTGCCGGTTCTCCAAATTACTCAAAATTTTCTCCAGAACCTATCAGAACTGGCTGAATACCACCTCTGCTCCTACTGTTTTTAGAAATTCAGTTAGATAAATTCCAGGACTGTGCAATTACTTTCTTCTGAAGTATAAATGGACTTGTCTTCTAAGTCACCAAGTTTTGATAGTTCTTTGGATTTGTTGATCACCAATTTGCGTCCAAGTCTAGGACTAAAATCAACAACTGTTGCCTACTTTTTTTCCCCTTCTTCCTTTCCACCGTCTACATCCTATTCTATTTATTTTGATCGCTAAGGGGAAATGAAAAACCAGCCTCAAATTTACAGAGAGCAGTCATCCAGAGCACCCTGATGTTTCAAAAATAGTTGATGTGTGAATTTAGGTAGGTGGCAGCTTAGAAGGAATACTATTTTTAGGATTATCCAGCTCATTGAAGGGAGGTTTCTATTCAATACGGCAGAGCTGTTTCACAAAGCAATGTGGATTGCCTCTAAAACCAAGTGAAGTGGCAGGAGTGATTTACGTTTCCTCTTCTGCGGTGTCCTTGTGGTATTGGAACTGGTGGTTGAGGAGCTGAAGCACCACATCTTAACCTCAATGAGAAGAACTGTGTTGTTTCTGCAGCACTGAGCACTTTGTTCAGTTGAAATGAAGCAGCTTTGTGCACAATACTATTTTGTAATTTAAAAACTGTGGACCATTAGTTCTTACGAGTATCAAACAATTTTTCCTAGGATGCTTTACAGACCATAACAATAGTCCTCTTGGCTCAGAAGAGCTATCTAACTGATAAGAAGTACAGAAGCAGCTAATGCAGATATAATTCAAGAGTAATGCTCAGTATTGCTTCTCAGCAACTGGCATTCAGTTGTGTGTTACACCCAATCATCAAATTTTAACCATCATTAGTCTTCTCTAACTTGGGCATCCTCCAAATATGTATAGATCCTATTATGTACTTTTCCAAGCAGTTATTGTTGTTACCAACAAGGATTCTAGGAGTTGAAATCTATATTTCTAAAGCAGGGATGGGAAACTATGTCCCCTTTAATGACCTATGGACTTCAACACCCAATCTTCCTGAGCCAGCCATGCTGGCTCAAGAATTGCAGGAGTTGAAGTTCACAGATCATAAAAAGGCTGTAAATCCCCACCCCTGGTCTAGAAGTACCCAGAATGGGACAGGTTGCCTTAATTCTATTTTAAATCCAAAATAGCCATCAAAAACACTCATTATGCTGCCTAATGTTACTATCTGTTGTAAGAGGAAGTATCTCATTTGATCAATCCTGCATTGATCTTCATCAAATAATGCAGTAGCCTAGTATTATGAGAGAAGGAGAAAAGCTTCCTATTTTTTATCATAAAAGATAAAGGTTCTCTTTGCACATATGTGCTAGTAGTTCCCCACCTCTAGGGGACAGTGCTCATCTCCATTTCAAAGCCGAAGAGCCAACGCTGTCCAAAGACGTCTCCGTGGTCATGTGGCCGGCATGACTAAACACCAAAGGCACACAGAACACTGTTACCTTCCCACCAAAATGGTTCCTATTTTTCTACTTGCACTTTTACATGCTTTCGAACTGTTTGGTTGGCAGAAACTGGAACAAGTAACAGGAGCTCATTCCATTATGCGGTGCTAGGGATTCCAACCTCCAAACTGCTGACCTTTCTGATCGACAAGCTCAGTGTCTTAGCCACTGAGCCACCACGTCCCTTTTTTATCATAGCATGCATTATTTCATAAATTTCTAATATATTCCAATTACTCATCTTTTTCATGAACTGACCCCCCCCCCCAAAAAGGAGTTTTATTTTCCTGAGTGAAGATGCTTTGCCTGGTCATTTAATATTTTGGTTGTCATTTTTGCAATTTTTTTTCTGGTTGCACAACATCCATTCAGAGTTTTGGAAATCAGAAGCTGATGTCCTGCAACAGCTTTTGCACCCAGGATATAACTGACTCATGGAACCTTTTATACTCAGAGATAATTTGTAGAAGTTGGTTTTCCATATTCTAAAACTATGAGGTGTCAAGGCAATCCTATTACCGTTGGCTATAAATGCCTTTTTAAAAAAGGCTCGTTTTTAAAAGGACCTATTTTCTTCTATCAGATATAAAGCTGACAGACTTATTATTTGCTGTTAGTAATATCTTTGTCTACAGCAATGGCTTCTTTTTTTTAAGCATGAGTTTCAATTTCAGATAGAACGATTTGTCGGATCAGGAGGGAACCAAATAACTCCTATAACAGATACACAGGCTTCTATAACAATAAATAAAATAATTGCATACATTGTTCCCTGCTTCTTCAGTGCTATCTCTTCCAAAAGTAATACGCGTCCCCATTGTGCAAATACTACTACACTTAGATGACTATAAACTGCCATAGTGTATGTCAGTACTAATTGCATTTTATGAACCTTAATTCAACGTAACACTGCCCTCTTATGTTTAATCTCATTAGATGTCGTTTGAATTTAAAGTCTGCTTAGATCAGAGGGATGTAGAGATGTGCATACATGTACAATACATTGGGAAAACTGCCCTTGGTCCTGTAATGGAGATTTTGGTACAGAACAATCTACCTGAAAGTGGATGGAATACTTGTAATGAGTTTGTGCAAAGGCTCATTGAAACTGATAGTGCAGTTTCACACATGGTTAGCTCAGAAATAAATCCCACAGAGTTTAATACGATTTATTCTCAGGTAAAAGACACAGGAGTGAAGCCTTAGTTATGAAGCCAATTGGTGTCTCATCCTTTGTAGTTTTGACGGAAGAGACAGGGATTGCCATGAATACTTGGATAAGTAATTATAAGATTTAGTATCTCACAAGGTTGTTGTGACTAGTAAGACCTGCAAAAATTCAGATGAGCACCAGGAAATAGTATAGAGAGAGACAGAAAAACTTCGCTCTATGTAGTCACCATCTGGACATTGATGGTCTAGAACAGTGATGGCGAACCTTTTTTGGCTCGCGTGCCATAAGTGGGGGGAGCGCAGGGAGGTCGTGTGCAGGCGTGCCGCACCCATAATACAATGTGCGACTTCCCAGTATGCATGCGCGCACTAAAGGCACGCCCCCCCCCATTTTCCCATGCTTTTTTTGCCCTCCCCAGGCTCCAGAGGCTTTATAGGAGCCTGGGGAGGGTGAAAACAGCCTCCCCGCCCCCTCCCGGAAGCCCTCCAGAGGCTTCAGGGACCTTCAGGAGGCTTCCCTGAAGCCTCCGGAGCAGTCAAAACGATACCCCAAGCAAACCAGAAGTCACTTCAGGTTTGCTCGGAGGGTCGTTTTAAGCGCTCCGAAGGCTTCAGGGACCTCCAAGAGGTCATTATGGTAATTTGTGCCTAAAGTCATAACCGCGGGTTGACTTGTCTGATGATCCATTTGTTTGTTTTCTTGACTGTCAATGCTATCCTTAGGAGTCTTCTACAATACCAAAAGTATCAACAGCTTCCTATTCTGCTTCTTCAAAATCCAACTTTCACTTCCATAGAAGGTCACAGGGAATATGTTGCTTGCACTATTCTTGTCTTTGTAGGTAGACCTTCTGCCTACAGAAGAAAGCAAAACAAAAACACAGGAATGCAATTATTTTTGTCTTAAAAGTATGGGGCATATTTGTTTATTTATTCAATTTAGATGGCTGCCAATCTCACATACATAACTCTGGAGGATGCACAACATTTAAATTATACACACAGGTAGTCCTCAATGTACAGTACGATCACAATTGATCCCCAAATATCTGTTGCTGAGTGAGACAGTGATTACATGAGTTTTGCCCCATTTCACAACGTTTCTTGTCATTGTTGTTAAGTGAATCACTGCAGTTTTTTAATTAGATTAGGTTGGACTAGAAGACTTTGGAGGTCTTCTAGTCCAAACTAATCTCAGAAAATATGATAGAAAAGGCTCTTCAATGTCAGTTGACATTCCTTCTCCAATGATACCTATTGCCTGCTTCTCCCTGCCAAATTGGATTGGATGGAAAGAAACAAGCAGGAGGAGACAGACAGTAAGTAGCCATTCCCCGAGCCATGTAGGTCTTTAAAGGTGTTTACAAGGTGACTACTATCACCTTGAATTGCACCTGGAAGCAAACTAGTAGCCAGTGCAGCTCATGTCATACAAGCTACCTGATTTTTTTTTTCATACTTTGGCAACATCCAACTTGATTCAAACAGATTTACAGTCATATAACATGACAGCTCCTTGTTGTCCCTTCAGCAAACAGCAGGCACACACACTCAAATCAGCCCCAGTGAGTTTTCCAAACTGACACAATACATTTGGAAAATGCACAAGAGAGTTTTAATAAATTCTTTCCTCTTTCATCATTTGTTTCCTCTGAAATGCGGAATATAATACTGAAAAGTCAGTGATGAATGCAGTCCACTTTTGTGTATACAGATCTGAGATCACAGTTTTCCAATGTTTAGTGATCATAGCATGTTTGATCCACAATCTGTTTATCAAAATTAACAGTGTTTAGATGAGGCCATATGCGCTATAGGAATTTCTATGAATGAGTAGCTGCATATATTACAGGAGCTGATACTTTAAAAACAGGGCTCCACAGTCTATTCAGATTTTCCAATGCATCAGTGCAACAACATACAGTAACTAAGGGAGATCAGATGCAGCAGAAGATTACATGGCTTGTGCCCAGAATCCATCTCTAGCACCTTGTCCTCTTCGTGTTCGGAAAAGGTTCATAGACAGCAGTGAAATGTCAGTCAAATGTGGCTTACATCTGCAGTGTTAAATGGCACAGCCTTGCACGCATGCTTGTTTCCCACTTATAATTTGAGAGGCATTGCATTGATACTCCATTTGATATAACACCTTGTCAGAGAAATAGAAACTCACAACAGATTCAAATATATGTGCCAGGATATATTCAAAGCTGGCTTGGATATGGCTTAACATTTTCTGTTTCACCCAGTCCATTTTGTAGTGTGGAAGAAATATCCATCTGGTTCAGTTCCAAGCTGGGGGGTAGAGGGGGGGGCAGCACTGGAAACATGGAGGCTGATTAGAGAGATGGTTTAATGGTGAAGCAGAAGCACATGGGTGGTTCTGGGCAACTGATGACATGGATTTAAGAGAGGGGGGTATTTATACCTTCTCTTGGGCTTTGCACTTGAATGTCCTGTTCCTGTGCAAGAACATGTATTCTATTGGCTGTTGTAGGGGTCATCGTTAACTTTGTAGGTTATCTGAGTCTCAGGCTTGGTTGAAGATGATGTAATGAAGAGGTTTGTGTTCTGAAAGGGTGTTGGGCAATTCCTATTATGGCATAATAGCTTTGTCCTGGAGGGTCATGTCTTAATCCCATCACACTGGAGCTGAAGGTCTTTTGTCTTGTAGATAGGCTGGCCCAGACTTTCTTAAGGCAAAGGTAAACATTCCCCTCACACATACCATTATATTGCCAAAAGTACTCACTCATCCATCCAAATAATCAGAATCAGGTGTTCCAATCACTTCCATGGCCACAGGTGTATAAAATCAAGTACCTAGGCATGCAGACTGTTTTTACAAACATTTATGAAAAAATGGGTCGCTCTCAGGAGCTCAGTGAATTCCAGCGTGGAACTGTGATAGGATGCCACCTGTGCAACAAATCCAGTTGTGAAATTTCCTCGCTCCTAAATATTTAACAGTCAACTGTCAGCTGTATTATAAGAACGTGGAAGTGTTTGGGAACGACAGCAACTCAGCCACGAAGTTGTAGGCCACGTAAACTCGTCCAACATCAGTGTGTGACCTCACAAATGCGCTTCTGGAAGACTGGTCAAAAAGTCCCATAAACACACTCCTGAACCTTGTGGACAGCCTTCCCAGAAGAGTTGAAGCTGTTATAGCTGCAAAGGGTGGACGACGTGGATTAGGAATGAGATGTCACTTACAGTAAGTTCATATGCGAGTAAAGGCAGGTGAGCGAATACTTTTGGCAATATAGTGTATGTGCTAGTCATTCTAGGGGGGGGGTGCTATGTGCTAGTTGTTCTCGATTCTAGGGGCTGGTGCTCATCTCTGTTTCAAAGCCAATGAGCCAGCACTGTCCGAAGACGTCTCCATAGTCATGTAGCCTGCATGACTAAACGCCGAAGGCACATGGAACGCTGTTACCTTCCCACCAAAGGTGGTTCCTATTTTTTCTACTTGCATTTTTACATGCTTTCAAACTGCTAAGATAGCAGAAGCTGGGACAAATAATGGGAGCTCACTCTGTTATGCGGTGCTAGGGATTCAAACTGCTGAACTGCCGACCCTCTGATTGACAAGCTCAGTGTCTTAGCCACTGAGCCACCACATCACTTGTCTTCCTTAATGGGCATCAAATATCTGCTGGAGACAAGGAGCTGATTTCTGTCTTTAAAACATGTTTATTCTTTTATCACCCAGGGAAATGTAATATTCTGCCTTTTTAATATTTCTCAAACTATTTTTCGTTCTTCTAGGAGAGGGGTGGGTGCTAACTTTCTACAGTAATTTGGGGAACAGAACCTACGCACAGTACTGAATGAACAGTACAGAATAGGTGGAGGTATTGTTAAGTTATGCTCATGAATCCAACCACATAATTTTCATAGACGTACTTAACCACTGCTTTCCTCCAGAATGTTTCAACTTTCCATTCTAATCTATAACCCTGGGATTCTCTGGGGGTCTCCCCTGCAAGATCTGAGCCTAATTAGCTCCCATGGCCAGACAAGTTCACTACATGCTTCACAGTTGAGCAATGTGATTTGGAATAATTTGTCAGCTTGACCTCTTGATATTATCACCGCAGAATTACACCAGACAGGCATGACTTAATGGAATGATTCAACTAGTAATTTTATAAAACAGCTAATTATAGATTCTATATTTTGTTAGTTACATTTAGAAGTGGGAGCCATATGATCGGGAGGGTGAGTAGGTGCTTGCTGACTAGCTCCAAGTTCTCGGAGTCTCAGTAACACAGACATATTCTAGAGCAGCAGTCCGCAACTATGGCCATTTTATGACTTGTGAACTTTAACTCCCAGAACTCCTGAGCCACCATGGGAATTCTGGGAGTTGAAGCCCACAGGGTGTAAAGTTGCCATAGTTGCCCACCCTTGTTTTAGAGTCCTGTTCCTGCTCACAAGCTCAATTCCTTTACAAGAATCCATACAGTGTGTGGTAATTAACTGCAAACATTTATAGGATTCATTTTTAAGTATGATATTAATGTGGGATTTAGATGGGCACAGAGACGTTTTTAATGAGCGAGAGAGGGAGAGAGGAGGAGAGAGGGGGAGAGAGGGAGAGAGGGGGAGAGAAAGTGAGGGGAGAGAGGGAGAGAGAGAGGCAGAGAAAGAGGGAGTGGGGGAGAAAGAGGGAGAGAGGGAAGGAGAGGGAGAGGGAGAGGGAAAGAGAGGCAATAGAGGGGGAGGGGAGAGAGGGGGAGAGAAAGGGAGGGGAGAGAAGGGGAGGGAAAGGGAAAGGGAGGAAGAGGGGAGAGAGGAGGAGAGAGTTAGGGGAGAGAGGGAGGGAGGGAAGAAAGAGGGAGAGAGGGAGGAAAGGGGGAGGGAGGGAGAGGAGAGAGAGGGAGAGAGAGAGGGAGAGGAGAGGGAGAGAGAGGGGGAGAGGGGGGGAGAAAAAGGGAGGAGAGGCAGAGAGCAAGAGACTGTATAAATACAGGTACAAATCTAAATGTTTTTCTTGGAAAAAATACAAAGTGGTTTGTCATTGTCTTCTAATACACAAAATAATAATCCAGAATCTGCATCTTCCTATAATGCAGCTGCCCAATATTGATCCTTGCTTGCCTTACATGGGCACTGGAATAAGTGACTTGCCCGGAGTCTATTGTCTTAGTGTATACTCTTGATATTCTTTGCTCATCTCTTCCAGAATTACACATCCTGTCAGGAACAAGGGTTAGGGTTAGGGTTGGGTTCAGAATTTCCATTGCTAAAAAAAGTGGTTGCCAAATGAGTCATATCTGAGTTTATGTCTTTTTTGCCATGGTTGTTAAGCAAATCACCGCAATTAAGGGAACCCTGAGGTCATTAAGTGACTCTGATTTCCCCCATTGTCTTTGCTTGTTGGAAGCTGGCTGGAGAGGTCACAAATGGCAGTCACATGACCATGGGATGCTGCAATTTTCCAGAACATTCTGGTTGACAAGCAACCGGATTTTGATCATGGGGATGCTATAATGGTTACACGTGCAAGAACTGGTTGTAACATTAACTTCATTAAACAAATGGTTGTAAATCAAGGACTACATTCATGAAAGAAACCACATCCTTTTAGAATCAGGAGTCAATACTAAATAAATTGACAGTGAAGAAATCAGCATTTGCTAGCAAAGACAGCCTTGAAAAATATTCAAATACCATGAGGTTTATACCTTTAAAAAGTTTTAACAGATTAACAGAGTTGGAAGGGACCTTGTAGGTCATCTAGTCCAACCCCCCTCCCTGGCAGGAGACATACACCATTTCTGACAAATGGCAGTCCAATCTCTTGTTGAAAGCCTCCAGTGATGAAGCTCCTACAATTTCCGAAGGCAACTTCTGTTCCATTGGTTGATTGTTCTCACTGTCAGAAAGTTCCTCCTTATTTCTAGGTTGAATCTCTCCTTGATCGGTTTCCATCCATTATTCCTTGTCTGGCCTTTGGGTGCTTCTGAAAATAGCTTGACCTCTTCCTCTCTGTGTCAGCCCCTCAAATATTGGAACACTGCTCTCATGTCTCCCCTGGTGCTTCTCTTCACTAGACTAGCCATGCCCAGTTCCTGCAACCGTTCTTCATATGTTTTAGTCTCCAGTCCCCTAATCATCCTGGTTGCTCTTCTCTGCACTCTTTCTAGAGTCTCAACATCTTTTTTACAGTGTGGTGATCAAAACCTGATGCAGTATTTGGTTTTACACAAGGAAACTATTCTGTAGGCAATGAGTTCTACATGATACTCCACAAAAGTAAAAGTTAGTCTTTAAAAGAGTAGGCTAGAAAGAATACTGATGCCTTTGAAATTTGTGTTGGAGAAGACCCTTGAGAGGTCCATGAAAAATCTAGGAAACAAACAAATTATCATCGAACAAATCAGTTCAGGCAGGCAACTCTCCCCCTTTGACTAGACACAAATGACTAGGCTCAAATGATTATATTTCAGACACATTGTGTGAAGACCTCACTCTCTGGAGAAGCCCATAATGCTGGGGAAGGTAAAAAGAAAGAGAAGAAAAGGACAATCAGCAGAAAAATGGATGGACCCAATTCAGGGGTGGGTTTCGGCAGTCGCTACTGCCAATTCACTTGTGAATGCACTGTGCGTGCATGCGCAGAGCAATAAAAAATTGCTCTGTGCATGCGCAGAACCAGAAAACAAGATGGCAGTGCCTATGGTGCAGCCTGGAGAACTGGTTTGGGGATGTGGCAGGACTGGGTCGCTGCCGGTTCCCGAGACCCACGCCTCCAAATCACCACCGGTTTGGCCAAATCGGTCTGAACCTATAGGAACCCACCACTGACCCAATTACAGCAATGACGGGTACATCACTGGAAGTATTTGCTGTTACCTAGTTGGATAATGAAACATCTGTAAGCCAATAGCCAAGCTCAGAGAGCAACAAAAACTCCACAGTTCAACCCAGAGCTACAGATATTCTCCTCTATGGGAAAATTAGGTATGTACTCATGTATGTATAATCATAGCAGAACTCAAGAGAACTTGCTTTGATCCAATTGCTTGAAAAACCTGAATGCCTTGACCATCTGCCATAAAAGGAACAATGGACAAAAACGACCATCAATAATCTGCTGCTTTTGGGTGACATGTTAATGACCGGTACGCACCTTTACGCCTGTACCGTACGCACCGGTATGGGCGTAAAGGTGCCTGCTGGGAGCACCAGGTACCGTTCCGGTATGGTGCTCAGAGGGCCCGCCTGCCCTCCTTACCTGCATTTGAGTCAATCGGGGCTTACACGCACAGAGCTTACAGTGCCTGCGCGACGCTCCACTGAGCAGCTGGAGCGTTACAGAGCATTGTGGGCAGTGCGTGCATGCATGTGGTGGACTCCCAGCTCCCTTGCACCGTACCGGTACTGCTGCTTTTGGGTGACATGTTAATTTATCCTCCCAAGATTGTTATATTAGGCCCATTTCAGAGCTGACACATAACAGAATCTGACTGATTCATCCATATCTAAGAAGTCACCCATCAACACACATAAAAACTAAAGGAATTACATGAAAATAAATGTTATGGGATCCATGCGCATATGCATTATTCAGCTACTTAAAGGTGATGTTTGTTTTCAGTAAACTAATCACACCTGCCAATAAGCAACTTTCTGTCACGTGCAAAAATAATCTACCAGCAAATCTCTGTGATACAGGAACTTATTTGGACTTCAAAAGCCAAGCTATCTGATCCCACATTAGAGTGATTTAAAACTGTGACAGGGGCAACAACAAAGCTAACTATAACATTTTAAAGTCTCATTAAACCTTCTGTCCTTTGAACATCCTCATTTGCTTATACCATCTGGGTCCTTGGTGATTTTAATGTAACACCAAAATTGCTGAGCATTGAAGTCCTTCCATGCACCAAGTTCATCTCCACAAAGTTGAGGAGGAGAGAGGGGTGGGAGGGAGAGGGAGAGAGAAAAGGAGGGACAGAGGGGGAGAGATTATAAAGGAGTTAATGAATGAATTAGAAAATGCTGAATATACTAAACAAAAAGCTTTTGCTGGGAGAAAAAGCCACCCTTCCATCATTGTTCACAACAAAAGTGCAATTGACAATGTGCTCTTTTTATGTCAGAGACTCTAGCATGAGGCTAAACATGCAAATGATTTTTAGAAGTGGGTAATGACAGGAACTGATTAATCCCAATTGACAGCCAGTTTCTTGCAGGAAGGCAGCGAGATGATTGATTTACCCCAATGTACGCAGGGTCGATTGCATGACCTCAATCCAATTTCACAAAGTCCAGCTAGAAGACCAAATACAGAAGCTGCCAAATGGAAGATTAAGTGCTGGCCAGCTTAGACAGCGGTCCCTTTTGCATAACTATCCCTAATGAAGCCACTTTAATCCTTCTTATCATTTACAAATAGGTACCTATAATGCTACTATTGATTTAGATAAGCAATATGAGATCCAATAAATTCCTAATGATTGCAATGGAAGAATTAGTATACTGCAAAGCATTTAGGCAGATGTGCAGTGGTGGGATATGACCGGTACGCACCTTTACGCCTGTACCGTACGCACCGGTATGGGCGTAAAGGTGCCTACTGGGAGCACCAGGTACCGTTCCGGTATGGTGCTCGGAGGGCCCGCCTGCCCTTCTTACCTGCATTTGAGTCAATCGGGGCTTACACACACAGAGCTTACAGTGCCTGCGCTTCGCTCCTAATCATGGATATATATGGATACTGTTTTAGACTCTTGCTTCTATTTTGATTACATTCCTACTTGTATTTCAACATGATTTATATTGATAATCTATTTTAATTACTTTTTAATCAGAAAGGCAGAGTAGAAATATTTAGATGTAAATAGATATCAATTTTGTTCTATTAAAAAAAAAACCTAGAACACAAATTGGAAATCAGTAGTCTGAAAATGCCTAATAGAAAAGTACGTACAATCACTCACTGAATAGCATTGTTTGTTTCCTTTTTTCCTTTATTATAAATACCAGTCAAATGATGTTTCTGCTATTTGTTTCTGCCATAGTTGCTGGGGAAGAGAAGGGAGCTATTATTACCACATCTGTACCAATTATATCTTTTTAAGTGGTATCTGCTTAGCTACAATGTGACCCATTGACATTTATACACTGTAGTTATGTTACATAGCCCAAATCATGTCATGGCTTTCTCTTTCAACCCTGATCCCTAAAATCACATGAAGGTTTAGATCACATTTGTCCAATCCAGGGCCTATGATTCACATGCCTCTGGATAGCTAGTAATGCAGCCCCATCATCATCATCATCATCGATGGAAGGGACATTGAAGTCCAACCCCATGCTCAAGCAGAAATCCCTGAGGCCCCTAAAATGATGTATTTCAGACAAATGGATCCCCAGTCTCTTCTTAAAAACCTCCAATGATAGAGAACTCACTACTTCTTAAAGCACACCATTCTACTGGTTGATCGTTCTTACTGTTAGGAAATGTCTTCTTAGTTCTGGGTTGCTTGGTCATCAACTATCAACATTATTCTGTAATTTTTATCTACATTAAATCTATTATATATTTATATGTGGCCCAAGACAATTCTTCTTCACTCAATGCAGCCTAGGCAAACCAAAAATTTGGACACCCATAGTTTAGATAGAAAGAAGCTATAGGTCTGGGACAGAGATGGTATTCAACCAGCTCTGACAGGTTCTGGAGAATTTTGAGTAGCTCGGAGAACCAGCAAATAGGCTGGCCCCACCCTCGCTGCCTCCCAGCCTCCCAGCTGATCTTCTTTTGTTTCCCTGAATAAGAGAACAGAGCTGGAAAGCAGGTTAGTGGGGTGGGAAGGGAATGGGGATTTTGCAGTATCCTTCCCCTGCCACGCCCACAAAGTCATGCCACTCCCACAAAGCCACGCCCATAGAACCACTAGTAAAAAATGTTGAATCCCACCACTGGTCTGGGACCTTTCTGGTCCAACTATCTTCTCACCCATTTCTGTCAGTATGAGACATTCTAGAATAGTGAATATTGCCCTCCCTAACTAGTTAATGTCAAAATATATTTAAATCCAGAATCACCATCACAATCAAAACCTTATTTGATACATCATACAAGGGCCTGACAACCCCATCCTTGCCAGATGTGATGTCCATCAACATATAAGTGCATTGCACAACCCCCCCCCCCTTGAATCTGGGAGATGAAAAGACAGGACCAAATAACCCAGCTCCCACCTGAAGTAACTTTTGCCTTAAAAGTATGCTTACAATTACACTGTTTACATATTTCTACTAAGGTATTTCATAAAAGGCCTGAAGTTATGTATAGGTCAACATCCGAGTGAGACCTTTTCACCTCAATGAAAAAGCCCTCCCAAATCTTCACACAGTCCATGCACATGAAGCACATTTGTGCCATGTGTGTCCTATAAAATATATATGGCATAACATAGCTCTCGGGAATTACAATAGAATGACATAGCCACCCACGGTCCACATCCTAAGTCAACTCAGGCTATTCACTGAATAGCAAACGGATAACAGCAACATGACGAGAATGCAGGATTTGACATCTAAAATCACTCGCATCTGAGAGAGGGTTCCTAACAACTATCTGCAGGGAATTTTAAGGAGTTGCAACTTTTCAAGCTTGCAATTTCAACAAAGGTATAGTTATGGCAGCAGGCAACCATCTGGCCAAAAGGTGAAGATATGACAGCAAGGAGCTGGAATTATGCTGAACGAAAGCCAACAACATCTGCCTGATTTTCAGGAAGGCAATCTGTAATCTTAAGTGGGAAAAAGGCAATAGTAAGAGAAAAGCAGAGGGCGTACAATTCTTGCTAAACAATAATTAAGGTAAAGGTAAATGTTCCCCTCACACATATGTGCTAGTCATTCCTGACTCTAGGGGGCAATGTTCATCTCTGCTTCAAAGCCGAAGAGCTTGTGCTGTCTGAAGACGTCTCCGTGGTCATGTGGCCAGCATGACTAAATGCCGAAGGTGCACGGAACACTGTTACCTTCCCACCAAAGGGGATTCCTATTTTTCTACTTGCATTTTTACATGCTTTCGAACTCCTAGGTTGTCAAAAGCTGGGACAAGTAACGAGAGCTCACTCCATTGCGTGGCGCTACAGATTTGAACTGCTGACCTTTCTGATCGACAAGTTCAGCGTCTTAGCCACTGAGCCACCATGTCCCTAAATAATAATTACTAAAACTCTGTTTAGATTACCTACCTTCCAAATCCTAAAAGGGAAAGAGAAAACAATGTATTTATTTCCCTTCCAAACTCCCCTATTGCAAATTCATATCAAATTTTAATTTTTACAGACAATTGCAATAGTTCTGGCTTATTTGGGGGTAGATCTGGGAGTCTCATATTTCAAAGGGTCTCTTCCCACTACCTACTTAGAAAAAAAATCTAAATCTTTCTGGTCTATCCCACTCTTTTATTCCACTCTGTTCTTTCTCTGCCTGAACCCTCCTTTTTTACTTTTTAGCATTCAAAAGTGGCCAGGAACACTAGTGAAATGAATAGAGTCACTCCTGGCATTTTCATTTCTCCTGTGGGACATAAAAAAAATCAGTGCAACATAGCTTTGTTCTACAGAATGCAGATCTCTCTTAAAAAGCTCAAAGGATGAATGAGAAAAAAATCCCCTGGGGTTTGAAGAAAAGAAAATGAGCAAATAGAAAGATGTGGGATCTGGGCTATGAAAGGAAGAACGAGAGGGAGCTGAGGTAAAAAAAAAAAATCTAGTAATGGTGGTGTGCATGGATTTAAACACACATATTCTTACCGAGCCTTCTCCATCCTTACAAGGATAAACTCTTATTTGCTAAAATAGATGATAGAGATGATAGATAGATAGATAGATAGATAGATAGATAGATAGATAGATAGATAGATAGATAGATAGATAGATAGACAGACAGACAGACAGACAGACAGACAGACAGACAGACAGACAGACAGACAGACAGACAGACAGACATGATATGTACAGTATATATTTCTTCCAACAGCAGGAAGGGGAATTAAAATCAAAAGTCCTTTATTGTTCTATAAGAAACTGTAGAAGTTCCGGGCATAAGAAAAAATGGCCTGCAGGCAAGTAACCTTTTTCTGGTGGTGAAGAAGAGTTGATCTGGTTCTTTTTTTCCTGCATTTCTGCCAAAAGTTACCATAAGTAGGTTAGGATATTAAAGTGTCATCAGAGATTACAGGATAGAATTTTTAATCTATTTTGCCCCTCGGGGAAGTTTATGCAGGACACTTTCTAAGTATGTTAAACTTACTGGAGGTTCAAAATACTTATTTTTTCTTCCTTTCCAATTCCCAAACAGTAAGGAATCATCTGCTGTTTTCAGCAGTTTGCTACAGAATTTCAATGGCGTGATCCAGGTGAGTGTGAGAATGGGAAATAGTTCTTAGTCCTCACCATTAAATCTATGTTGAATGCAAACCCAAGTTAAGATTCAGCATAGACATTTATTTGCTATTGTTTTAAACAATGGCCTTCAAATTAAAAAAAACACAAGCCTCTTAAGATGGCAGAAGGTTGGAAGAATTGGATTACTTAACCATTGTCCTAGTGAACATCTTTTTTCTGCTGTGTTTGTGTGTGTGTATCTGTCTGTCTGTCTGCCTGGCTGGCTGGCTGACTGGATATGTGGATGGATACAGGTCTATACATGTTATTGCCTTCATCTCATTCACAACCCATAGGTACTAACCCATAGTGTACTAAGATTAAATATGATAGGGATGTGGTGGCTCAGTGGCCAAGATGCTGAGCTTGTCAATCACAGAAAGGTCGGCAGTTCAGCAGTTCGAATCCCTAGCGCCGCATAACAAAGCGAGCTCCTGTTACTTGTCCCAACTTCTGCCAACCTAGTAGTTCGAAAGAACATAAAATGCAAGTAGAAAAATAGGAACCACCTTTGGTGGGAAGGTAAGAGTGTTCCATGTCCTTTGGCATTTAGTCATACCGGCCACCTGACCACAGAGACATCTTCGGACAGCACTGGCTCTTTGGCTTTGAAGCAGAGATGAGGACCATCCCCTAGAGTCAAGAATGACTAGCACATATGTGTGAGAGGAACCTTTACCTTTACCTAAGATTAAAGATTACCTAGAACTCAGAGATTCCATGGCTAATAGCTCCCAATAGATTGGTTAGCAATTATGTTGCTTCATCTCTCTTGAAAGCACTTTAAGATATGAACCATCAGTACATGTTGTGGCTAGAAATTCAAATACTTCATTATGTATGAAGGAGTTTGTCTCTAATGCGTTGCCACATTAGATACTATTTTAAAGATGGGGAGGAGAGGATCTTATAGATAAGCTGATTGTCTCCATCAAACTCAGGGAATCTGATTTGAGTCATATAGAATCATAGGCCTGGAAGAGACCATGGGGATTTCTTAGTCCAACCCCTGCCCTTATTCCACTCCAGCCAAAAGAATGATCAATCTTTTCTTGAAAATTGCCAGTGATAAGGCATCCTCAACTCTAGGAGGCAAGCTATTCCCTTTGACTAATGGTTCTCATCATCAGGAAATTCATCCTTCATTCCAGGTTGGTTCTCCCTCTGACTATCTTCCACCCATTGCTTCTTGTCTCAGGTGCTTTGGAGAATAAATCAGTGCCCTCTTCCCTGTGACCTGACCTTCAAATATTGGAAATCAACTATCATGTCACCTCTATGACTTCTCTTTTTTAGGCTAATCATACCTAACTCCCTTAGCTATACAGGTTTAGCTTCCAGATCCCTCGTCATCTTTGCTGCTCTTCTCTGCACTCTTTCTAAAGCCCCATCATTTTTCTTTTCTGTATCATGATGATCAGGGCTGGATCAGTATGATCAGTAAGGCAAGTGTGACCTCATTAGTGCAGGGTAGATCAGTACTATCACATCTCACATTTTTGGTGCTATGCCTCTGTTAATGCAGCTTAGGACTGCATTGGCTTTTTTGACAGCTGCCTCACACAGCATAAACAATGGTCCATCAGGACATCTATATCTCTCACATGGGTACTACTGTTGAGTCAGATACTGCCTCTTCTACAACTGTGCATTTGTCATTGTTTTTTCCTGCCTAAGTGCAGGACTTTACTTTTCTCACCACTGCATCTCGTTGGAGAAGGCATCTTTGTGTTACATGAAGATAGCAATTACACAAAGATCTAGTTCTCTAGAAAAGGCTCTAATGCTGGTGAAAGGAAAGAGAATGAGAAGACAACCAATAGCAAAGTGGACATATTCCATTCAATGGCAATGGGTGCATTGTTGGGAGATTTGAAAGAACAGATTAGGGATCAATTGTCATGGAGTGATTAAGCAGTCACTAAGCAGTCATTAAGAGCCAAGATTGACCTGATGGCATATCATCAAATTATGTCAGGAGGGATGTGTTCAGTGAAATTCCATTAGACCACAAAACTTTCTCTGAGGAAAGTCTCCAGTCATCTCAGAAGAAAAGGTTGACAACCTATTTCCATACAATTGCTCCCCTAAAAACCCCAACAAACTTCTGGAGCAATCAATGAAATCAGGATCTCAGCTGATCCTGGAGGAGGAGGAGGAGGAGGAGGAGGAGGAGGAGGAGGAGGAGGAGGAGGAGGAGGAGGAGGAGGAGGAGGAGGAGGAGGAGGAGGAGGAGGCTCAAAGCAGCTACAAGACTACTCACACTTTCCATTGTGGATGTGTGACATCTTGCAATTCCCTTTTATCTTTTATAGGAGTTTAATGTATCCAAGGAGGTTCAACCTTTTAAATTTTACTAGTTCGTGTGGATTATTTGATGCTTTGGCACCTTTGGCAGATGGTTTCTGTGAACTAAGGGATCACCTTGAGCTCAAAAAAACCTTGTCAATTTCAACATACATGCATACATACATACATACATACATACATACATACATACATACATACATACATACATACCAATAATAAACAGCATGGATATGGCACTGTGGCTCCTGGATAACATATTTGCATTCCCAGGAACCCAAGGATATGATACTGAGGTTGACTCAGCCTTCCAACCTTCCGAGGTGGGTAAAATGAGGAGCCAGATTGTTGGGGGCAATATGCTGACTCTGTAAACCACTTACAGAGGGCTGTAAAGCACCATAAAGCAGTATATAATATGCCATTGCTATACTGCAATTCCAAAATTTGGTGGAAAAATAGTATCTTATATGTGTTTGAGGCATTTTTTATCTCAACTATCCATATTCCCCAAAGTCAATGATTTTGCCCCACTTGTCAGTAACATAAACATTTGACCCTTGAAACTCTTTAATAGGGAGGGGAGAGGAGCAGGAGCAAGAGGAGGAGGAAGAAGAATAGGAGGAGGAGGAGGAGGAGGAGGAGGAGGAGGAGGAGGAGGAGGAGGAGGAGGAGGAGGAGGAGGAGGAGGAGAAGGCTCAAAGCAGCTACAAGACTACTCACACTTTCCATTGTGGATGTGTGACAATTTGTAATTCCCATTTTTTCCTCCAGTGCTTGCAGGGGATAAAAAGCTATAAAGCTGGAGAGAAGACTTGAAGCTTTTTAGTGGATATTATTGTGATGGGTAATGATGTACAACTGTTGAATTTCCAAGTGTAAAGAGGTGATTTAGTCTTACACGGACTGGATAATCCACATCACTGATAATAATTACAGCATTTGCCAACATAACCCTTAGCTATTACTAAAGTCTCCATTGTTAATCAAAGAAAGGGCTACTTTCACACTTGTTTACAAGCAGTCAGTGGAAAAGAAAGTGTGCTCTTGAGCAGTGAGGAATAGGGGATAAGCAAATTGCAAAAAACAAAAAAAAATCACCTTGTCCGCTTTACTATACATGCAATTCAATAGCCAGATTTGGCAGGTTTTTTCTCCACTAAACATTTCATAACTGTTTACAAAAATCTCATAAAATATAGAAGCTTTGTGTGCATCTTCCTGTAATTGATATAATTGCTAAAATAAGTTGCCAGTAATCTTTTCTTTTAATGTAAGCCATGCCTGTGGTGTCTGCATTCTTTTTCACCTAAATGTTGCCTGCTGCAGCCTTTTAAAGCACATAAATCCACCGATCTAAGATTTTCCACCAAGTGTAACTATCACTGCTTTTATAAAAATTTTGGCAATAAATTGTTCCCAATATTTTGTGGATCATTTGACCAAGAAAAGATAAAGGTTCCTAGCTGACGTCTTCTAATGCTTATTTTTTTAATCTCATGACTTTTATTGTTTTATCACTGTATAAAATACAAAGGAAAATAAAAATAGTAAATTGAGGGAAGGAAAAAGAGAGGGGGGAAAGAAAATACGAGGTACAAGGGAAGAAAGCATGGTACAAGATAACATTATAACCTCAACTTTTTACTTGTACACATTAGTCTATACGTATCCATTTCTATAACAACAAATCTATCTAATCGTCAAAAGTTAAAGTTTCATTTTTTAATCACAAGCCCGAAGTGATATCCAAATAAAAAACACTATCTATCTATCTATCTATCATCTATCTATCTATCTATCTATCTATCTATCATCTATCTATCTATCTATCTATCTATCTATCTATCTATCTATCTATCTATTTATCGTGTTTCCCCTGTCTTATTTCTTTTGACCCCTGAAATAAGCACTTGGCCTTATTTTCGGGGAGGTCTTAGTATTTTTGAGGTGCAGGAGGTGGCGAGCGTGGTCACCTCATGGCTACTGCTGGGTTGCAATATTTTTGTGGAGGGCTTATTTTAGCACATGCACTCAAAAGCCCAATTGGGCTTATTATCCAGGGAGGACTTATTTTCAGGAAAACAGATTATCCATAGCCATAGCCATAGCCATAGCCATCTATCTATCTATCTATCTATCTATCTATCTATCTATCTATCTATCTATCTATCCATCCATCCATCCATCCATCTCTCTCTATCTCTCTCTCTCTCTCTCTCTATCTCTCTCTATAGATATAGATCTAGATCTAGATATAGATATAGATATATAGATGATCTAGAGATAGAGATAGAGATAAAGATAGAGATAGATAGATATATATAGCTGTATAGATATATAGAGATAGAGATAGAGATAAATGGCTGTGTATGTGTATGTTCCAGCATAACTCTGGCACCAAATTTAGTGTACACATGACTTAAACTCTGGAGACAAATACTGTTGGGGTAAGACACCCCTAACATCCCTTGGGGGGGTGTTCTGTTAAGATACAACCTGTTGCAAATCCAATCCAATCCAACCTGTTGTGCCTTAAAATGGCTTCTACTGTACTGCCCTAAAATGGCTTCTACTGCCCTAAAAAGGCTTCTACTGTACGTGCAGTGGAGTTGTCATGGTAACGGCTTCACAGTACTCCACAAGGGGGTTTCCTCTGGTAAGGGGGAAAATCGAACATTACAAATTATATTTGGTCTGGACATTTCCCCCCTATAAATAAATACCTGGGCAATGCTGGGTTATCAGCTAGTTAAATATATTTTCCTTTTTAAATAAAACAATTGGTTTAACCATTTCTGCTTTATCTGCCTTGTTGTGGAAATTCTTCCAATTCTTTTAATGCTTAATAGGGTCATATGAACTTGTAGTATGTGATTTACATTGCAATGGAGAAGCCCGGTTTTACGATTGCTCCCTTGGAACATCACACACAAGTTCATATAGCCTTAATGGCATATATTATAAAGACAAGGCCTTGATTTTTTGAGCCCCAATTTTTTTTGGTAGGCGAGACCGTTGTTAAGTTAATTGTGTCCCATTTTACAACCTTTCTTGCCATGGTTGTTAAATGAATCATTGCAGTTACATTAGTAGCATGGTTGATAAGTGAATCTGGCTTCCCCATTGACTTTGCTCATCAGAAGGTCGCAAAAAATGATCTCATGATTCCAGGACACTGCAACCGTCATAAATATGAGTAATTTGCCAAGCGTCTGAATTAGAATCCTGCAATGGTAGTAAGTGTGAAAAACATTTTTTTCAGTGCCGTTGTAACTTTAAATGGTCACTAAATGATCCATTGTAAGTTGTGAACTAGCTATATGTACACACACATTCATTCAGTTATGTCTGACACCCCCACCCCAAAAACAGTCAGATGGATATATGTTCCCCTTGGTCCCTTCATCATGCACAGATTATGGGAACATTGCAATTCAGTTTGCAACTCAGGTGAGCCAAGTTGTGTAATCTAAGCAGCTGTTCAAGAAAATCTGGGTTACATTTCAAGAACCATTGATTCATTAGGATAGTAACATGATATTTGAGCATGGAGAAGCATAATCTCCCAGCATGTGGAAGTTGATTTAGAACTTAATCTGTACCTTGTGATGCCCACTAATTATTTTTATCTACTCATGGGATTGCAAGCAAGAAGTCAAAAATGCCTTGGGATTTGGGCAAACTCATGAAATCATAGCAATTTTTGTATGTATGTATATATGTGTTTGTATGTTGTGGAGAATATTCATCATTGTTATCTGCACCTTGGTGCATATATATGCAATCATGCCCACTCATGAATTACAGCGTCTTCTAGGAAAGCTAACCATGATGGCATAAGATTGTCCAAAATTAGATATTTTGGAGATCATTGTTTTATGCATTTGTTTAAGATATATACCATTTTATCTATGCCAATCTAAATCCTATTGTGGTTTTGCTGAAATACACACAATCCAGATTCATTGCTATGTAAGTTTACAATACAATACAATAGTAGAGTTGGAAGGGACCTTGGAGGTCTTCTAGTCCAACCCCCTGCCTAGGCAGGAAACCCTATACCGTTCCAGACAAATGGCTATCCAACATCTTCTTAAAGACTTCCAGTGTTGGGGCATTCACAACTTCTGGAGGCAAGCTGTTCCACTGATTAATTGTTCTAACTGTCAGGAAGTTTCTCCTCAGTTCTAAGTTGCTTCTCTCCTTGATTAGTTTCCACCCATTGCTTCTTGTTCTGTCCACAGGTGCCTTGGAGAATAGCTTGACTCCCTCTTCTTTGTGGCAACCCCTGAGATATTGGAACACTGCTATCATGTCTCCTCTAGTCCTTCTTTCTCTTAAGCTAGACATACCTAGTTCCTGCAACCGTTCTTCATATGTTTTAGTCTCCAGTCCCCTAATCATCTTTGTTGCTCTTCTCTGCACTCTTTCTAGAGTCTCCACATCTTTTTTACATCGTGGCGACCAGAACTGAATGCAGTATTCCAAGTGTGGCCTTACCAAGGCATTATAAAGTGGTATTAACACTTCAAGTTTGGATAGATGAAAAGCTGGACACATTTTTAACTGCAAGAATCTGGGATGCGTGTCACAAACTAAGCCTCTCTTATTTATTTATTTTCCCTCATCAGTGGTATCTTTCTAATGAAAACAGTCTGGGCACTGCACACTTCAAAACCTAGCAGGACAAATGAGAATAAATATGCATTGTCTTAAGTTTCCTGAAGGTCTTTGTTTGATGGATTGACAAGACAAATACCAGAGAAAAGACGGATACAAGTTTGCAAATAAAACTAAGATAGATGCCTCTTTCCTCCAAGATGATTTAGTAGAAAACAGAGTGAAAGCTATTACTCATGAAAAATTGGTCTCCAGGAACTAGGTGGCCCCTTGAAATTGTTCTCTAGAAGTTGATATTTAGGAGACGATGTCAAATTTGCTATATATTTGTAATGATGTATTGTTCAAAGAACCCCTCCTCCAGAATTCACATTGCAATACACAGTCGTTGAAGAAATAATATTTCATCTGTTCATATTAACTTTTTCATTAGTTTCCAATAGAGCGTGGGTTATCTTGAAGCATGTGTCACCTGTTGAAAACTGAATGGATACTTAGAAGAGTCATCCTAGCATAGGATAACTCAAACTGTCCTGAGTGAGAATGTGAGAAGTTCAAAAAGAAAAGAAAAATACTTTCCGAAGAATCAGGTTCAATATTACCAATTCTTAGGCTGAACCAAGCCATAACCTGGTAAGTATTAAGAAACAGAAGTTGATGGACCTTCTGATTAAATGTTTATGCCACTGAGGGTCATTCCAGGGCAACGAAGACATCACTAACCACAGCCAACTCACCATGGGATAATTTGCCACGGTCAACTTGCTATGGCAAAACTTGCCCCAGGACAACAATTACATAATATGGAAGAAATGGTGAAATAGAATCATTCAAGAAAAGATGCAAAAGGAGGGACAACAATGAAATGGGAATGACAAAAATAAAAATACTGTTTGAACTACAGTATTTTAAATAAATAAAGTTGCCGAATTGTCCTATGGTGGGTGTTCCCATGATGAATTGGCTGCTGTGAATTGCCCTCTGGCAAGTTGGCCAAGGCGAATTGGCTGTGGTGAACGGGATGCAGAAAGTTGACCATAGCAAGTTGTCCCATTCTGTGCTGGAAGGGCTAGATTTTCAGCACTGTGTCCAGGGACACCAGCATTTCTATATATGTAGATGTCTCCTGGCATCTACCAAGCTTTCTAGTCCCCTGAAGTCGCTTTTAAAAGCAGAAACACTTCTATGTTCATATTTTTTTTTGTACTGTCGTTTTCTATAGAGGTAAGTCCTTTCTTAAAAATGTGTTGCTTAGCGACCATTCAAAGTTACAACAGATTCCCCCCAAAAAAGATTTAGAAGTTCTGACAGAAGCACACATACACACAAACACACCATAGTCAGTTGTAGGTTGCTTGGAACGCATTGTTCTGGTCTCTTCATTTCCTTTTAGCCTTTTTATTGTCTCTTCTGAATGATATATAACTATGATTTATTTCCTAAGTGTCTATAGATGGCTGATTTGTCTGACTGGCTAGCTTCCAGGAATTCCTGAGCATGTTTGGATTTAGCTTGATCTAGGATGCTCACAATTTCCCAGTTGAAATTGTGGTTGAATCTGTCTATGTGTTGGGAGAGTAAGGCATTTTCATCATGCCATTTGACCTATAGTTGGTGTTTATCATCACAGAGATCTACTTCTGTCTTCTTGCAATGAATTTATGTATTATGGATTTATAACCCAAGTACTTACTGAAGCCATCAAAACACATCATGTGTCATGAATAAAATATAATGAAAATATTAAATTTTTTAAAAGAATAACAAACACAAAAAGTACACATAATGGCAGCATAAAAGCAATCAGCCATTTAAACAGCATCTCTCAAGTATCTGTAATGCAAAGACCTCAGCATTTGTGAACTTTCAAAAGAGCAGCTGATCTAAACAGGTCCAACCTACTTGCAGTTGGGAGATGGCTTCACAATTAATTCATCAGCTTCAAATGTAGTTCATCTTTTTTTAAAAAAAATGAGATGGTAAGAGAAATCCCCATTTCCAATCCTCCAGGGAAGAGGTTGCTAGCTTGGAAACTCACTTAAATTGCTCAGGACCTCCAAAAATTACTGAATGGAAATAGTATGAACTCATATAAAAAAAGCCCTTTAATTATGCAGGATGTTCCACATGGATGACCCTCAAGACGAAGAGGAAGTTCAAGATGCAGTTGCTGTTATTTTAAGTTGGATAACTAAACGAGACCTTAAAACTGTCCTGTCCAGGAAGGCAAAAAATTAAGGTCAAACAGTCGGAGATTGAGAATCTAGAGTAGGGTACTTTCAGGAAAGTCTGCAGCAAAGAGCTACTCAGGGTCAGTAGGGAGGGCAAGGCAAACCAGTCGGTATCTCTATCTAAAGGTATAGGCTCAGAGGATCAGCAATAAATCCTGGGACAAAATATCCAGGCCATCAAAGCAAGACTGAGAGTACAATACATTTAAAATAGCCTGACCTGGACATTGTGCCAATGTCATTCTATGCATGTTCCCAGTCTTGAGTTTGACAGTCCTATACTGGTCCTATAATGCCATGTTTATTTATTCTTCTTTGTTATATTATGTTCCACCAAAAAAGCAAGGCATTGTGACATTGGATATTCTATTTTTGCCATTAAAGTCTTGTGATCTGCTGACACCGGATAATTTTACTATACAGGTGGTCCTCGAATTACAACTGATCATTAGCTGTTCAAAGTTACAACAATTCCAAAAAAGTGAGGGAAAAAAGAAAAAGCTATTCGCTGCTAGCGAAGAAATTATACCAGAAGGGGGTGTGGTTCAGATGGCTGATGCCTGAAGGTATGCTAGTATTCTGGGAGGACACAAGAGTTAGAATTAATACACCCATAGAGGCACAGGCCTTTATGGAAAAAAACAAAGCTCTCTTAGAAAAACCAGATGATCCTACACCAGATACACAGGACATGGGAGGGGCCGGAGCTCTGCCAGCTGGGGGAGATGGGGCGACACCGAGAAAACTCAGATCACAAAAATGAACAAGAAAATCTGCTTGACATAAGTTGACCGAAATTATTAATTGAATTTATATGCTGACTATATGTTACTATTTAGTAATGGATTTTTTTATTTATTTAGTGTTTTTTTTTGTTTTCTTTTGTTTTATATTTTTTTTTCTTTTTTCTTTATTTTTTTTTATTTATTTTTTTAGAGGAGAGGGGTTATGAGTAATCTATTTTAAGAATTTTTTGTAAATGTATACTTTGAGTATGGAGGGAGGGGGCACCTACCGCACATTGCAACCGCCAAAATTTGTACCTATCCACTACCTTTTTCCCTGTAAAATTTAAAAAAAAATCAATAAAACTTTGTTTAAAAAAAAAAAGATTCCAAAAAAGGGACTTAGGATTCCAATTCAGAGTTCTGTTGTCTGTCCACCTTTCCCCACAGAGTCATATGATTGTATCTTGACACATACAAATCACTCCACATTTGCTTTTGGGAGCGCTCCACAGTCAGTTGACTGCATTTTACAAGGTTTTTGCTAAAAACTGGCCTTTATTCCAGTTTTCTTAAAAACCACCCACTAAATGAACAACAGCTGCAAAAAAAGGTTGTAAAATTGGCTGAGGTTACATAAATGGAATGGGATAGAATAGAATAGAATAATGGAATGGAATGGAATGGAAGGGAAGGAAGGGAAGAGAGGAGAGGAGAGGAGAGGAGAGGAGAGGAACGGAACGGAGCGGAGCGGAACAGAACAGAATAGAATAAACAGAGTTGGAAGGTACCTTTGAGGTCCAACCCCCTGCTTAGGCAGGAAACCCTACACCACTTAAGACAAATGGTTATCCAACATGATGATCTGCTTTATGGGTGTGACAAATTAGGACCAAAATTGTGGGATCAACTATGGTCACAAGTCAAGGATTGCCTGTATCTTACGGTATATGCTATCAACAATGGCCTCACCAAAAATCTTCCTTCCCTAAAATAGGGTGCTCCTTGCATGATAAAGTGTTATGTGTATCTCAGGATATTCTGTATCTATATTATAGAAAGAGTCTATTCTCTCTTACATGTTCTGTTGCTTTTTTTTTTTAAGTGAAAGCTGGCTTTATTAACTTTATAGAGAAATATTAGTTGCTGTTACTGCGGAGATGTATTGCCTCGTTTTCAGCAACCAAATAGAACCAGCACTCTTGTCATCATTTTCTTTTTAATGCCAGCATGAAATATAGATTAGCATAAAGCCATATAACTGGAGTCTGCAGCCTCAACTGAGACCGGAGAGTTTTAAGTAATTCAAGTCTGTGATGCCTTATTCCAGCTAGTATGGATTGTTTACATTTCAGAAAACATTGCTTTGTTGTCTGAGGGATGATCATGCTTATTAAAATACAACATTACAGGACATAGAAATTCTAGATTAGCTTTCCCAGCTGTGCATTTGACTTGTAACTGAATGATGACACCAGGACAATCTACACATAACTGCTTATGTGCTCCTGGGGGGAGGGGGGGGCTCTTCTACTTTCCCAAACCTTTTGGGAGTTCCAGATGCATTATGAGTATTAGAAACACGTTATCTTTAAACAACCAGATCTTCGGTACATTTATTGTACCATTTAACCCATAATCAGGAAGATTAAAGGTGCCATCCCTAAACATAAAGTATGCCCATAATCTTACAAGTGAATGCAATACATTCAGCTGAAACATAGCATAGATTATTCTGAAAAATATTTAACATGGAATGGTAACTTTACTGAGCCATATTGAGTAGATTTGAGTGAAGCGGAGATTCTTTTCAAAGACGTATAGTAACATATTTGGCTAGATCAGGGGTCTACAACCTTAAATACTGAAAGAGCCATTTGGACCCATTTCCTACAGAAATGTGTCCAGCTTGAAGCAGCAGGAGGCAAAGGTTGCCTTGAGCACAAAAGTGGCACGAAGGCAAAGGCCACTTTGCTCTTGCACTAAGCCTCCGGCGACTCTCCTCCTCCCCCTCCTTCTCTCATTATCACCACCAGATGGATTCGTAACTGGCTGACCAACCGCACTCAACGTGTAGTCCTCAATGGAACTGCATCTACATCTTGATAGAATCAAGATCACGTGAAGTGTTAATACCACTTTATAATGCCTTGGTAAGGCCACACTTGGAATACTGCATTCAGTTTTGGTCGCCACGATGTAGAAAAGATATGGAGACTCTAGAAAGAGTGCAGAGAAGAGCAACAAAGATGATTAGGGGACTGGAGACTAAAACATATGAAGAACCGTTGCAGGAACTGGGTATGTTTAGCTTAAGAGAAAGAAGGACTAGGGAAGACATGATAGCAGTGTTCCAATATCTCAGGGGTTGCCACAAAGAAGAGGGAGTCAAACTATTCTCCAAGGCACCTGAGGGTAGAACAAGGAGCAATGGGTGGAAACTAATCAAAGAGAGAAGCAACTTAGAACTGAGGAGAAACTTCCTGACAGTTAGAACAATTAATCAGTGGAACAGCTTGCCTCCAGAAGTTGTGAATGCCCCAACACTGGAAGTCTTTAAGAAGATGTTGGATAGCCATTTGTCTGGAATGGTATAGGGTTTCCTGCCTAGGCAGGGGGTTGGACTAGAAGACCTCCAAGGTCCCTTCCAATTCTACTATTGTATGACCCTCTGGCTGGCTGTGGCAAGGCTGGTGTGTGCGTATAAGTGGGGAGACGCTCCTCAAGTGAGCGGCCAGGCTCGGCCAAAGCACAGAAAAGGTGCACGCAGGGTGGGCACGTGTCTGGTTCATACTGTAAAGGGATGAATAATCAGAAGATCAGCACAACTAATACTAGATCAATATATTGTAACCAATAGCATGGCTTTAAACCTATAGTAGAAAATGTAGCATTTTCTTGAAGTATTCAGAAAATTCAGACAAAAGTATTCAGTGTACTCAGACAAAAGCAAAAGCAAGCGTAGCAGGAGTGGGTTTCTCCCAGCATTATTGCTTTTTCGGTGTGCACACGATTTTGCTCTCTGCACATACGCAGTTGCCTATGAATAGGTCTGTGCATGCGCAGAACATTTAAAAAGGTCAAAAAAAGATGTTGCAGCGACCGGGGAACCGGTTTGGGGTGTGGTGAGCATGCCATCCATACCAGTTCGGCAACCCAATCGCCATTTCCACTACCGGTTCCACCGAAACGGTGCAAACCGGTAGTACTTCCCCCACCCCTCTGAAATGTAGGTTTCTATTGCTTTTCTTATTTAATATTATAGATAGTTTATTCCGTAAAAATAGCAAAGACTTTTTTTCCTGAGGTTTTGTAAAAGAGAGCCAATGCATAAAATAGCCTAAGTTGCAGTCACAGAAGAATTTGTTTTAGTTTGCTCAAAAAGATAGCCCGATTGCAAACAAAAACACACACAAAAAAAACCCTCTTAAATGAACAAGCAAGCAAGCCAAACCATCTGATTAGGGCAGGGGTGTCCAAACTTGGGAACTTTAAGACTTGTGGACTTCAACTCCCAGAATTCCCCAGAATTCCCCAGCCAGCCATGGATTAGGGGATACTGAAGAATCCATCCAAAACTCATCTGCTTTTCTTTAATTCTCAAGGAAGAAAAGGTTTGGCATTAATGCATGGTCAGGAGGCTGCGATTCAGGAGAAACCAGAATCTACAGCAGTTAGATGGTGTGAGAACATCTTTGGGAAATTCTACGACTCTAATCCAAAAGGAATTAAATTTCCTGACCTAAACCATGGCGGAAACTTGATACTAAAAGAGGTATTACTTGTTGTGTGTGCTTTTTGTTTATATCACGCAGTCTATTTTTTCTGGCATTGAGCTTTTTTTACCACTCTATGTCTCTTCTCTATTTATACCTAAATCTAAGTCTAAAATCCATTGCTGAGCTTGGTTGTAAATATTAAGGGCTACATATATATATTGATAAATAAACCAGAAACATCATTGATGGGAAAGTAACCCACTGGCAGCTCCCTTTACCTGTAAGCCCACAAGTGGAATGCTTTTGTTATATCTCTCTAAATTGTATCTATTTTCATTTTCATATATTTACATGCAATTTCTCTCGTTTGTACTTGATATCTTGTGGGTCTCCAGGATTTATGCAGTTCTTGTTTGCCAATGTACTAAATGTTATATGGCACAAAATGAGAAGGGAAAGGAAAGGGAATATGAGATTATGAACACATCACCTGAATCTAATTTCTGTCAAATTCTGTTCGCCTCCTGCAAATTTTTGTTTATAATTTATGCAAAGTTGTAATCATGTACCAGCCCTGGTTTGGGGCATGATATCAAAGTCAGTTGGTGTTTGGGTAGCTGGAAAGTTAAACAGCAGTTTCTAATTATTTAATAATAATAATAATAAGTTTGAATTTATTAGCCGCTCCCTTTCCAAGTAGGACTCGGGGCGGCGTACAATGGAGCATATAAACATAGAGGATGTATAAAAAGCACATAGACATACATACAAAACACACATACACATACACGGACACGGACACAGAGGAGGTAACAAATTACATCATATAGACAGTTAAAAATCAGCATTAAAATACCCCAATTGTAAGAACCCAATATGCAATTAAAAATTTAACGTTTAAAAGACAATTTAAAAAACAGTTAGGAGGAATAAGAGAAATTACGATTGAGCCAGGCCAGATAATTGAAAGAGGTGGGTCTTCAGCTGTACACGGAAGGAGCGGAGATCGGAAGTAATCCTGATGTCACGGGGGAGGTCATTCCACAGGGCTGGGCCCATCACAGAGAAGGCTCTGCTCCTGGGTGTCGCCCCCCGGCACTGTTTGGCAGACGGCACCCGGAGAAGTCCCTCTCTGTGTGAGCGAATTGGTCGTAGGGATGTGTGGGGCAGGATGCGATCCTGCATGTAACTAGGCCCTGTGCCATGAAGCGCTTTAAAGATCATAATCAAAACCTTGAAACGCACTCGGTAGACCACAGGAAGCCAGTGCAGCTCGCGCAGGAGAGGTGTTACAGGGGAGTATCTAGTCCTCCCCATAATCACCCGCGCGGCCGCGTTCTGGACCAACTGTAGTCTCCGAGTGCATCTCAAGGGAAGCCCCATGTAGAGAGCATTGCAGTAATCCAGGCGAGACGTCACTAGCGCATGGGTGACTGTGCGTAGGGCATCCCGGTCCAATAAGGGGCGCAATTGGCGCATCAGGCGGACCTGATGGAACGCCCCCCTTGCCACGGCTGTTACATGGTCATCCATGGACAGCCGGGCATCTAGGAGGACGCCCAAATTGCGCACCTGTTCCATGGGGGCTAGTTGGACGCCCCCAATGGCCAGAGATGGAAGCACCTCGTTGAACCGGGAGGCCGGAAGCCACAGCCACTCCGTCTTGGAAGGGTTGAGTTTTAGTCGGTTGCCATCCATCCAGACCCGTACGGCCTCCAGACACCGGGACATCATTTCGACGGCCTCATTGGGGTGGTTCGGGGTGGAAATGTATAGCTGAGTATCATCAGCATACAGATGATATCCCACCCCAAAACCACTGATGATCTCGCCCAGCGGTTTCATATATGTGTTGAACAGGAGAGGCGAGAGCACCGATCCCTGTGGCACTCCACATGTGAGTGGCCTCCGGGTCGAACTCTGCTCCCCTGCCAACACACGTTGCGTCCGATCAGAGAGGTAGGAGCCAAACCACCGTAAAATGGTGCCCCTGACTCCCAGCCCCTCTAGCCGGTGCAACAGGATACCATGGTTATTCATCAGTCCAAACGGCATACGTTAGGTCTGATAATGTCCCTTTGTGCCGTGATAATGTTTTATCGAAACATACATTACAAATGTTAGTTTGCAATCCAAAAGATGCATCAATAGCAATAGCATTTAGCCTTATATACCGCTCCACAGTGCTTTACAGCCCTCTCTAAGCAGTTTACAGAGTCAGCATATTGACCCCAACAATCTGGGCCCTCGTTTTACCCACCATGAAACGATGGAAGGTTGAGTCAACCTTGAGCCTGGCGAGATTCGAACTGCCAAATTGCTGGCAGCCAGGGATCAGCAGAAGCAGCCTGCAATACTGCATTCTAACCACTGCGCCACCGTGGCTCTAATTTCTGTCAATTTCTGTTCGCAGCTATACAAGATGTGCCTGCACCTGAGTATCCTTTTTCATCTGGTTAAAATGGGCTTTAGGCGTTTTTTTCATGGCTGAAGTCAAAAGAAGAGTGTTTAAAAGTCTTAGTTGAGGTTGCTAAAAAGTGTCATGAGACACAAGGGACCACAAAGCACTGCACTGAGGTAAATCATGTGGCTTCTTTGCCTTACTTCTTGACTAGCACAGCATGGCTGGAAGCAGAATAATCAAGACCATCAGGAAGGTTTTTTCAGAGTATGGATCAGTGGTGGTTTCCGGCTGGTATGGTCCGGTACGGCTGTACTGGTAGTAGCCGGGAGCAGCTGCCACCGTATCAGTATGGTGGCTCGTTTGGCCCACCCACCTGCCTGCATTCTATACCTTTTTTTTAAAGCAAACAGCAAATTGCTATGCACGTACAGTGTTCGGTGCCTGCGCAACCTCTGAGAAGCAGCTAGGTGTCGCAGGGGTGGTGGAGTGCGCATGCGTGCAGTGCGCCCATGCACGAACAGGACACCCAGCCCCAAGCGCAGCATACCGGTAGCTACGGGGAGAGGAATCCACCACAGGTATAGATGTGTTAAGGAACAAAGAATGGCTCAGAGATTAGTTCCAATATCTCAGGGGCTGCCACAAAGAAGAGGGAGTCAAACTATTCTCCAAGGCACCTGAGGGTAGAACAAGAAGCAATGGGTGGAAACTAATCAAGGAGCGAAGCCACTTAGAACTAAGGAGAAATTTCCTGACAGTTAGAACTTAATTAATCAGTGGAACTCAATTAATCAGTGGAACAACTTGCCTCCAGAGTTGTCGGTGCTCTAACACTGGAGGTTTTTAAGAAGAGATTGGGCAACTATTTTCCAGAAAAGCTGTAAGAGCTCTTGTTTCAGCAGGGGATGGGGCTGGAAAACCTCCAAGGTCCCTTCCAACTCTATTATTTTACTGTATTCTCTCCTTATATCTTGCAAATTTGTGTTTGAATACTCTTTGGCCCTTACAATGTTTATTTTGGATTACTGCTTAACTCTATTATCCACCCAGCATTCGGCTTTTCTGAATGTTTCCAAGATGTATTTTGCTGACTCATGGACTTTTCTTGTTTTTGCTTGCAGCAGATTCCAAATTAACTTATTGCAGAAGAGTGACCATTAAGCGAGAGGGAAATTGCCTTACTTGTGTGTGCCTTAGCAACAGTGCTTTTACTCTCCTGTTGCCATAACAACTGCAGCACACACATCAAGGTCACCAAACCCACTTTCCTTCCAGCCTGCAGCTATATCAGATGGATTTTCTGTGTGTGCTTCTTTTTATTCTAGATTGCGTGAAGGATGAGTTGTTACAAGAAACAACTTTTCACCTACCATGTAAACAAGCACAGGAAGATGATGGTATCCTATAACAGCTCTTATAACATGATGTGGATGGAGCTAGCTTTTGCCTGGAAAATAGCCAGAGTAGGAAATTTCAATTTCCTCTTTTCTGTATGAAAAAAAAATCTATATATTTATACACACAATCTGTATACCCACAGAGATGAAATACAGACGGACAGACATAGGCAGAAAAAGACAAATACACACACAAACACAATACAGAGGTGGAATACAATTTGCAATCCATGCCAAAAATGATTACTATAATTATCACTTCCAATTGAAAGTCATAACATTTTTCTCTGTAGAGCAAAACTAAGGGAGGGAGCATTACAAATTGATCCACTCTCTGCGTAGTCAGCTGGGAATTATTTTAGATGCATTGTGCTTACACAATATTGCATTTTAATTCCTGTTGTCTGCCCACAGCGAGATGGATTGACATATAAATCAGGATGCATAAATAGAAATAAAGTAATCTGATTCATAGAATTCGTATGCATTTATTATGTCTGCAGCCCTCAGGAACGTCCTTCCCAACCCCACGTATAATCCCCAAGAAGAATCTAATCATTTGGAGTAGAGAATCCATCATTTCAAAATATCAGATGATTCTTCTATTTCATTCAAACTCTGGAGAAAAATTTAAAAGATATACCCGGCAGCTTTTTGATTACTGATAAGGCAGTTTTCCAATAACAAGGAGCGACTGAAATTCAGGACTATGCTGAATTGAGTTACAACTCAATATTTAATTAAATTGCCAGATAAATATTGCTATTCCACCTTTTTTTAAAGTTTCTCAAAAAATGGTTCATGGTGGGTTAAAAAAAAAGGTAATGACAAGATTTTCCCAGAAGACTTAGAGAAGGTATGCAGAAATATGTAAGCTCTGTTGTGAGACAAGAAGTTTGTGGATGTCATCCAGTCAAAAGGGAAGGTATAAGAAGGTTGAAGATATCAGGAGGGATGTGAGGGAGATTTTTCTCCTCCATTTCGGCACAATAATGCTTAAATTCACTTGATGAAATCAAGGGCTAATTAAATAAGAATTTTCTTTCAATTGTTCAGTGTTCTATGGATTTCATCATCATCATCAAATTTTACCATGAATGGTAAAGCTTTTCTCCCATCAAGTCTCCTCCATTTTGGTGCTATAAAGGTAAAGGTAAAAGGTTTCCCTCGCACTCATGTGCTAGTCATTCCTGACTCTAGGGGGCGGTGCTCATCTCCGTTTCAAAGCCAAAGAGCCAGCGCCGTCCGAAGACGTCTCCGTGGTCATGTAGCCGGCATGACTAAACACCGAAGACACACTGAACCTTTTCACCAAAGGTGGTTCCTATGTTTTCGACTTGCATTTTTAATGTTTTCAAACTGCTATGTTGGCAAAAGCTGGGACAAGTAACGGGAGATCACTCTGTTATGCGGCGCTAGAATGAAAGGTTGTAACCTGAGAAATACCTATGCATAAGACTAGCTGGCCTGGCCCATTTATAGTCCCATTTGTACCTCCTGGCAAATATTTTACCCTGGGATAGTTTTTAGGGGTGTTTTTTAATGTATTTTAAAATTTTAAAATTTTAAATCTAACTTTAACTATTGTACAGTAAACTATTGCTACCTCCTCCAGCCACATCTATATTTATTTTATATTTATATTATGTATATTTACTGTTTTTAATATGACTGTACACCGCCCCGAGTCCCTTCTGGGAGAGGGGCGGTCTAGAAATCAAATAAAAGTTAAAGTTAAAGTTATAAGCATGCAAAACATTGCAATGCAGTTTCAGCCCCAGTTTAACTTCACCGTTATGTAATCTAGTTTTAAAATTAGTATCTACCAGTATAATAATAATAATACAAGTCTTTTCAAAACTTAAAAGTTTATACTGCTTGTTAAACATTGGTTGAAATATTCTCACTTCCCTGCAAAAATGAGATGGGCAATTTTTTAAATTACTATATATGAAGTGTATTTTCTAAGCAGATAATTTTATCAGGTACCTCTCATTTGACTTTCTGTTTCTGAGGCGTCCTTTTGAAGATGAGATTGTCATCTCCTTCCTTATTTTAGGGTTGTGTATTAGAAATCATTTTAATGAAATGTAGGAATATGATTCCTGCATTTTAAAAAAAAGTTTTCAAAAGCTATTAGCGCATTTTACTTCAAGGATTTCTTTGAAGTCTGAAGATGTTTCCATTCCTAAAACAGCATCTTGCAGATTAACGATGACGGACTCTTGTTTGGAGAAGCAGCTAAAAGTAACAGGCTACCTTTCTGCATAGAAAGTTCCAGTTGGAGGCCATTATGCATGTGATACCACTGTGGCTTCTATTGGTTCACCAGTGGCTTCCATTGCTACGTTCCTTGGCAGCACATTTTGTCACTTGAGCACTCTTCTGTCACTGGATTTCCAACTGATGAGAAGCCACAATGAGCTTATGGTGCATACAAGACTAGAACTACTCTTTAAAGCTGGAAGGTCCAACCTTGGCAACTTTAAGACCTGTAGACTTCACCTCCCAGAATTCCCCAGATGACCATATTGGCTGGGGAATTTCGGGAGTTAAAGTCCACAAAAGGGAGAACTGAGAGGTCATGGGGGGGCTTGGAAAGAAACCAGGAAAGAGCAGATTTAAACATTCAAGAACTGGTGGAGGAGTCAGTTCATAGTCATATCTCATATACACAATTTAGCCCAGTTGGGGAGAAATCGAGGAAGAAGCATTTCAAATCATTCAAAGGCCATCCTTTGTCTCTGCACCTCTGCACCTGACTGGAACTGGATGGGTGGAACTGCCAGTATAGTAGTGGAAGATTGGACCGTGTGATGGACTTGTGGGAGTGGGGGCAAGATCATGAACTTTCAACTGGGTGGGGGAAACCAGGAAGCTTCCAGATTCAGGTTTTCCCAGATGTGCCAACATGGCTCTCTTAATAAATTGGAACTTTGAGCAATACTTTGCCTTGGACTCTGATTTAATTTTGGATGTTATTTGGAACGCTGACATTCATCTTCATTTAACTGACTATAAACCAGGGCTGGAAATTTCTCTTACAGCATCCAAGATTCCTTAGTTATTAAAGAGACCTTTCTGAAACTTATTAGAATCTGTCTAGTTCATGCATCCTAGATGTTCAGTTTCGAGAGGGCTGGCAGGAGGAATATCAATATCTGCTGATTCTTATCTGTCCATTTGAATCTTTATTTGCATTATGTACCTTTCAAATATCTCTGAGGAATTCATTATCGAAATGATTTCAGATTTTGGAATTAATTTGAGGCAGCAAATTTGGTTATGGAAGATTATTGATATTCAGTGGGCCAACGTGCTTTTAGACCTCTCCTCCAGAGGTGGCTTCCTACTGGTTCGGACTGGTTGAGCCGAGTAGGTAGTAACTCGGCCTGCCACACCCCTGAACCAGTTCTATCGGTGATGGCACCATGTTGATTTTCGGTTCTGTCCATGCGCAGAACAATCTTCATTGCAGAAATGTAATTTCCCCCCCTTTTTTAACATTGTGCACATGCGTAGACATTTTTAGGTGCAAATGCACACACACATTTTTTGCGTGCCGAACCGGCAGCAATGCCAGCAGCAACCCACACCTGGTCTCCTCCCCTCCTCCTCCCCTCCTCCTCCCCTCCTCCCCCTCTTCTTTCCCAGTGATTTAATCTCTTATGTCACCATAATTTTATTTTTCAATTTCATGAGGCCACAGTACCTAAGAACAGTCATGGTCTCAGATGAATGAAAACAAATTGGGACTGACTCCAATAAGATGGAAATATTTTGGAGTGAATGGTGCTCAACCTTTCCTAGATAGAGTTATTGCAAAAAATCAGATTCTACAATAGTTATTAATCTCTCGCAACCCTGGAGGGATCAAACAACCTCTTTGACTTTGGCTGATGTACCAACTGTGACCCTCTTGATAGAGACCACTTATCCAGAGTCACTCATGCTCGGATCTTCTTTAGGCTATGTATCTTAGCTGCCTGTTGGACATAAATCAAGAATATGTGCTGAATATAGCATCTGTCAGCCTTAGAAACCAAGGCAACTGATTTGGAAAAGCCGAGTAGTTAGTTAATGAAGTCTTCAAGGAGCTGGTAGTAATACCCCCCTCCCCCTTCATGCAGGTGACAGCATGCATTTTGACAGCTGGACTCTGTGTGGACAAATTCTCTGTTTCACAGCTTGAATCTGCTCCACATGTGAATATTCCTTGTCTCTAACAGGATGCTTGCAGACATTCCAGTTGTTTGTTTATTTTACGTTCAGTTTTTATCCTGCCTCTCTTTGAGGAGCTCAAGTCAGATTATACTGGCCTCTCACTTCATTCTATCTGTGTAGTAGGTACATGCAACAGCCTAGATCAGGGGTGTCAAGCTCCTGGCCCGCGGGCCGGATGCATCATGCGCTGGCCACGGCTACACCAAATTTGGCGAAGGGGGGAAAGTCGTGACACGTCACGTGATGCTGCCATGACGATGTGAGTTTGGCACCCCTGGCCTAGATGAACATCTCAGCATTAGACTATGCTTCTTCTCTATGCACTTCCATTACTGAAAAACAAAGTCCGGGTTTCTAGCACATGCACAGGGATGCTTTTTCCCTCAGTTCTCGATCCACTGTTTTAAACCACCTTCCAGTCTACGGCCTTTTACACATAGTCCTCAACTTGCGACCACAATTGAGCCCAACATTTCTGTTGCTAAGCAAGACAATGGTTGAGTGAGTTTTGCCCCATTTTATGACCTTTCTTGCCACAGTTGTGAAGTGAAATACCTGCTGTTGTTAAATTACTAACACTGTTGTAAAATGAATCTGATTTCTCCACTGACTTTACTTGTCAGAAGGTCACAAAAGGCGATCTCATGATCCTGGGACACTGCAACCGTCATAAATATGGACCAGTTGCCAAGCATCTGAATTTGGCTCCTATGACCATGGGGATGCTACAACGGTCGTAACTGTGAAAAACAGTCGTAAGTCACATTTTTCAGTGCCATTGTAATTCCAATTGCCAAGTGAATGGCTATAAGTTGAGGACTACCTGTACTGAAATATGAAATACATAACCACAAGTGTAAATGCTGTTTATCTCTGATGTATATTTAGAGACAAAGGCAAAATATTTTTGGTACAAGGAACATCTGTATTATCTCATGAAAAACCACAACTGAAATGCTACCAATAACACCATGTTAAAACTGATGTCTCAAAGTTTCTTGGGCTATCGTTGCTAAGATGAAAATTATAAAGATATTTAAATGTCATTTATGGTTACCACAATCCATAACTGTAATTTTTGTAGTGAATTCACACAAAACTAGGGACTGGTATGGATGCAAAATGTAATATCGTTGGGTGGGGTTGTGTTTTAAAAGCATATTATCTTGCATTCCTGGAAAGGTACACAAGCTGAGACAAAACACCTATTGAACATAGAATAAGAGAGTTGGGAGGGATCTTGGAGGTCTTCTAGTCCAACCCCCTGCTTCAACCCCATTCCATTCAGACAGATGATGGTCCAGTCTCTTTTTTAAAACCTCCAGTGACGGAGCACCTGCAACTTCTGAAGACAAGCTGTTCCATTGATTAATTGTTAGAGAATTTTTCTTTAGTTCTAGGTTGCTTCTCTCCTTGATTAGTTTCCA
The DNA here is from genome assembly GCF_964273705.1 of Natrix helvetica. NCBI lineage: Eukaryota > Metazoa > Chordata > Lepidosauria > Squamata > Natricidae > Natrix > Natrix helvetica. Next base: position 332,734,727 of record NC_138548.1, on the reverse strand, counting down.
TCCATTGCTTGTTGTCTTGCCTTCTGGTGCTTTGGAAAATAAGTTGACCCCCTCATCTTTGTGGCAGCCCCTCAATTATTGGAACACTGCTATCATGTCACCTTTTCAGTAAACCTCTGAGGATCAAGAGACTAAATGCTACAAGTATTCCTCCGAAAATTTAGATTAAATAAATCTTCTTCCACGTACAGATGTGCAGAATGCCAGTGTATAAGATTTGTGCTAACTTTGGAAACTTTAGAAAGTTGGCACATAACAGGTCATTCTAATGTTTCATTCGGTGGGAGGAGGGTTACTATCAGAATCTACTGAGATGCAATTGTGCTTGAACAATTATAGCATAAAATGAAAATCCCCAGATTGATTCTCGCTCTGCAAAAGCAACAGTAAAGTTTCTCACTTAACAAATCGGTTCTCACTTCTTCTGTAGCTCCAAATGTCTCGGTAGCACCTTCCATGTGGAGTTAGCAGAATTCCTGAAGCCTTTGTTTCCACAAGCAATCCTCCATGTAACAATGAAACATGAAGGTGGCCTAAGCAAACATGTTGCTCTGAATTGTTTGTAAAACAACCTTGCTAATATGGCAGCTCGTAAAAAATATTTATAACCCACCAAGCAGCATCTTTTACACCCTGAAGCAGAAAGCAGCAGTAGCAGCTGTAGCCTAGTGTGAGAGCGCTCATTGCTCGGAGAATTAGAGAGAGTTTTAAATCCCAAACCAACTAATAATCCACCCTCCAAAACCAGGAAAAGGTACAGAACCAACGGAAACGGCTAAACCTATAAACCAAAGCAGAATTATTTTGATTTCATCGACAAACAGGCAGTGTAAGGATTGAGGTGGATGATCCAGGAATCAGCAGGTCCCAGATTTAAGATGGTTGCTATGCAAATGTTCAACTGCAAGCTAAACAAGCATCACATCAAATATCCATTATTTTGGAAAGATAACACAAGTGTCAGCTGTCACCTTATGTTTGCTGTGCTTTGTTGTTATGCGGTGACAGAATGCCATGAGCTGGGTGGAGGGGGGGAATAAGGAGGGGGAATGCTTGGGGAATCGAAAGTAGAGACTGTACCACAGTGGTGGGTTTCAAATCCTGTTCCAACTGGTACGGTTGGAACGGGGCTGCCGCCGTCCTCATGGACGCGCGCAGCATGCGCATGCGTCTTAGCACCTCCGCAACGCTCTGCGGAGCATCGTACAGGCACTGTACGCACCATGTGCCTGCATGGAAGCGCAGAAGCTCTTAAACACCAGTAAGGAACTTGGGCGGGCAGGTGGGCCCTCTGGAGCATCATACAGGAACGGTATCCGGTGCTCCGGGCTGGCTCCGGTATGCACATACCGGGGTGTACCGCCTGCAACCCACCACTGCTGTACCACCTAGAGATGCTGCCCCAAGGTCATCCAGCTGGAAGAAGGAGGGAGCTGCATACAAAGCTGTGCTTAGACTGACCGTCATGGGAACATGTTCCAT
>NC_138548.1:332452245-332733045 GCF_964273705.1 Natrix helvetica | reverse complement strand
AACAAATAAAGCCAAGCATCGCTTATATACATCCCTGCGACCCGTCCACTCACACAGAGAGGGACTACTCCGGGTGCCGTCCTCCAGAGGAGTGCCAGAGGGCAGCGCCCAGGAGTAGGGCCTTCTCTGTAGTGGGCCCCACCCTTTGGAATGACCTCCCCCAGACATCAGGACAACAACCGACCTTCGCTCCTTCCGTATGAAGCTGAAAACCTACCTGTTTCAACTAGCTGACCTGGCATAATACTACAACCTCTCCAGCCCAGGGCATTTTTAATTGGTAATTTTAGTTTTTAAGGGTTAATTTCACTGGGGTTTTAACTTTTTTAGGTATTGTAACTTATTTATTTATTCTTACCTCCTCTGTACGCTATATAATACTTTTGTACGTCGCCCCGAGTCCCTGTGGGGAGAGGGGGCGACTAATAAGTTCAAGTAATAAATAAATAAATAAATATTTAGATGGCTTAGATTGTGGCTAGTCTGACAGCAAGTTTAATCTTATGAGGATCTTTAAGCGATTTCTATTTTGGCATTACCTCTGGGCAATAAATTGTTGTGAATTCCCATCTGCAATAAAATCGAAAAGTCTAGCTGAATGAAGGCTGGGAGTCTTCTCAGCCAAACCAAGTCAAGCATGGAGTTGAACAAAGTTGTGGGATGTCGGGGAGATCCATGATTTAGTGCTGAGTCCAGGTCAGAACAGCCTAAAACTTGAATGCTGACTCCCACTCCCACGTTTAGCCATCATCCACACCTCAAGGATTAACACAAGAATTCTGAACTTCTGGCAACTCATTAATGGCCAGCTAAGTTATCGCTGCATTGTACTATATTCTGTGCTGCAATTTTTTCACTGCACTCTTCTGCAGCTCTGGAGAAAGCCTATTGTCACATCTATCTATTCCAGGACATGTTTTCCTCTACTTTGGTTTATTTCAAAAAGAGGAGAGTGTTAATCTCTTATGACTTTTCTCACTGCAGCCTAATATATAGGAAAGCGCTAAAGTCCTGTTAAAAAGATTGGGGGGTAATTCAATTTTGAAAAACTGCGAGCCATTAATTATGTTTATCAGTTTTAAAGAATTAACAGGAGCAAAAGACAAATAAGAAAGACAAATTGAAAGGAGAATTGAAGAACCAATTTGAAGAGTTTTTCCCTTCAGCGGCTATATATCTTCACTCCGGAATACACACATTTAAAAAACGGTAAGAAGAAAAGAGATACAGCATAACAAAAGGATACAAACTCCCAACCATTTTTCGGTAGAACAACATTCAGCAGTCAGCATTCCAATTTCACATCCACTCTCTACTAATCCCTCGTTTTACAATATTTCTTCTAGAGCTCCAATTCAGCTTTCTTTGATTTAAAGTTCTTTTTTTAAATCTGGCATTTAGACAGCTTTAGGAGAGATGTTAACACGGTGGACATAGAGGAGAAAAGCACAAAAGGAAAAGACAAAAAAATTATAACTGCTCAGTCCTCTTTCTAAAGCCAGTCTGAGAAGGGAATTTATCTCCTCCTGTTGCTTCTTCAAAGTATGGTTTTACTGGGCTTAGATGGTCTCTGTCCACTATTTACACAGACAGGTTTGCTTGATGGACAGATGAAGTTTATGTTTTTCTTCAATCATTTTACATCTGAATCTCTTGGGATAGGAATTCTCCCCATCCCATCCCAGCTCTAAAGCGGGCAGCTTCTTTCTGATTTAACACAGGTTTGGATTTAGACCACTGAGCTACTTTTGTGGCATGCCTGAGACCTAACTTCAAGGATCTAGTTATACAAATATCTGCCAACAGTGAAATCCATCACATTTGACAGACTAAGTGTTCGGCACAGGACTAGGCTGCTGAGTTTCAGCTTCTAGCTCAGGATGTGGACAGGAATGAAAGAGAGTTAATTGACCAAAGAAGATCTGTCAGAGAAGCTCATTTGCCACGGCACCCCAGAGATTATGACAGCATGAATCCAGATCTACCTGGACACTGCTGGAAGATTCAAGGAATGGCGAGGGACTATTATAGAAAGAATATGCCACTATTATCTTTCATTCCCTTCCATTTGAGAGGCTTCACAAGTTGACCTCATTTACCTCTGCTGTCCACCTGAGAAAAGTTGTCCCTTCACAAGGGTCTATATCTCTCTTGCAGAGAGCTTGGCATATGAGTGCTTTGCTGAGACTTCCTTTCCCCTTGAAAGAATCAAGTGTTGCCCTTGGGGGAAGGTGGACATTCTAAGGCAGTATTGGCAAACCTTTTCGGCACCAAGTGCCGAAACGGGAGTGTGTGTGTGTGTGTGTGTGTGTGTGTGTGTGTGTGTGTGTGTATGCCGGAAACTGGAAGAGCAGTCCCCTGGTGCACATGCACCCGCCAGCAAGATGGTCTTCCTGTTTCTGGCAAGCACATGTGCACTGGCCAGCTGGTCTTCGTGCACACATGAATTCCAGAAACCAGAAGACCAGGTGGCCGCTGCACATGCATGTGCCAGAAACTGGAAAATCATCTTCCCGGCGCGCGCAGTTTCCAGCACTCCCACACATGTGAAGACCAGCTGGCCAACATGCCGGAACCGGGAAAAGAAATTGGCGACGGCTTGCATTCCTGGAGCGATGGCTCCGTGTGCCACTTCTGGCCCATGTGCCATAGGTTCGCCATCCCAGTTCTAAGGGCACATTGCCTTAATCCTCCTGAAACAAGACAGTCCCACCCCTCATGGACTCAACTGCTAGAGCACTTGTTTAATAGGGACATTAAGAGGTGTGTCCTGACATTTAGTCATAATTGTTACCTTTCAGGCCCTAACTGATACTAGAATACATCTAAAGGAGAATATTTGTAGCTCAGGGTTGAAATGAGAGGTCCTTGGTGCTCTGTGAGATTGGTTGTTTTCTTGCAGATGTTTCATTACCCAAAGTAGCTAAACATCAGCAGTGCTCTGGTGATATTACCTAGTTGGGTAATGAAATGTCTGCAAGGAAACAACCAAGCTCAGAGAGCACCAAGGACCTTTCACTAGAATACTTCTGCAGATCTTCTTAGGTTTTGATATCATGGGCAATTTCACCAAATTCTCCATCACACACAAATATGCCCACACCTCTTTCGCTCCTCTTTTATTTCCTATGGGAGGGACCACTTGTGGCTTTACTCACAAGTCGACCCTGCTTTCTGAGCTGTTCTTTTCTTCCGGCAGGTCTGTGCATGCACACTTGGAACAGGCTCCAGCTGTTCCTCTGCCTCACTGCTGTCTAGCTCCGAAGGCAACTGAGAACTGCCAGATGGCCTTGGCCCGATCTCTGCCTCCGACACAGAGCCCTTGTCCAAGGCTTCCCCAGCCTCCAGGACTGGCCCAACCTCCTCACTGTCCGACACTGCTGTGGCCAGGGGGGGGGCACAACAGCCCCCTTGGATTTTATTTTCCTGTACCAATCTGATTTTGGTCATATCGCTGTATTTTATTCCTTAGTTTGGTTTCTGATTATATATATTCTGACACACACACACACACACACACACACACACGTGTGTGTGTGTGTTACTTGTGAGCATCCTAGAGTTGTTGGGATCCAGACAGCATAGAAATTGAATAATAAATCATTATTGTCAATATTTCTAGGAATGGACTGGCTGGAGACTTAAATTCTGAATATTCATTGGGATCCAAATGACACCACTCTTGGTTCCTCAGAATAAAACAATTCACAGCCTTCAGGGTCCCAATTTCTCATTAGTCACATACTTCATCAAGTACTTTTCCTTTATTTGCCTGCCAACTATGTGTTTTGACAATGTGTTTTAAATCTCAGGCTGTCGCTTCATTCCTTCCCTGCTGGTTGTTAGCAAACGTAGGGAAGAGAAGGCAAGAAATTGTGCTGTGAATCCTCCCTTTCTTATACCCATGTGAATTATGGAGTGTCTGCCTGAGCGGCTTACGCATACTTTCTGCTTGCTTTGGACTTAAGACATTTTTTTTCTCCTTATTATTTTGGTTATAGATCTGGCCAATTTCTGTCAAGGTCATCTTTCTTATTCTTTACAGCAGGCTCAGTTGTCCAGGCAAAAGGGACTGAAGCGTTTTTAAAGTCTACCATGAGATAACGTTCAGAAGTGACTAAGGCAGACACGCTCCTATTTCACAGAATTATATGAAGGAAGAGGAGTACAAAGCAATCAAACCAGAGGTGGTATTCAGCCAGTTCTCTCTGGTTGGGGCAAACCAGTAGTGGCGGCTGCGGGAGGCTCCACCCACCCGCCCCGACGTAATGCGCGAGCACTGTGCACGCTCATATTTTCAAACCAGTACGGAAGGTAAGTGAATCCCACTGCTGAATCAAACTAGCAAGATTTTTATTATTGTAACCAGTCTCATAAAAGTAGATTCAGCCTTTCTGTGGTTCCATGTTTCAAAAATGATTTTTGGTTCTATCCATTTCTTTGAGTATTTGGCCTTGGTATGCTCTTATAGTGTACAATAGCAAACTAATGTGATTCACTTAGCAAATACGGCAAATAAAGTCATAAAATGGGACAAAACTCATACTTAACAAATTTCTCACTTAGCAACATAAATTCTGGGCTCAATTGTGGTCATAAGTTGAGGATTGAGACAACTTTCCTAACTTTTAACTCATGGATGAATTTAACTATAATTACATAGTTGATGTCTCCACTCAGTTGTCACCATTTTAGGGCACCTACATAGGGGTGGGATTCAGCTGCTTCGGACCAGTTTGGGCAAACCAGTAGTTCCGGTGAGCATTTGGCCCCGCCCACCTGCCCCTGCGCTTTCCTGTCCTATATTTCCCTGTTTTTTAGCTCAGCTGATTCACATGGCACAGCAGATTGCCAAGCATCAGCTGTTTTACTCACAGGCACTGACATAGAAAGTACGTTTTGAAGCTTAAAAAGATTGTTTTTTGAATGCTGCATGTGTGCGTGCGTGCAAAGCGTGCATTCACCGAACTGGTTGTTAAACCGGTTGCATCCTACCACTGCACCTATGTCTACCACTACATCTGTTGCTGAAAGCCTCCTGTCCTTCCTCCCCATACCACAGACTTCCCCTTTTCTCTAAGATCACTTAGTGCCTTCTTAAGGATCACGCCAAGGCCCCTTAAAAGAAGCACTCTGCTCCCTGTCGTCATTAGGAGTCAACCCTATCTGCCCCCCTTGCCACTTTTAGAAATCATAAATATATTTATCCTATTCACACAACCATCTAAGAAGATAGGGAGCCAAATTTATTGGCTTATTCTCAGTGAAACCCAGATCTGTGACCTTTCACCTGCAGTTTCCAGCCACACTGAAAATTCACCTTTTTCTACTCATTCATTCTGACCTGGGAGTGCCTTCCTTGTAGCTTATATAGTTCTGTTACTCTCTCCATCACCACTATCAGCTTCTCTTAGATGGGGGCAGAAGGAAGAATCTGAATGATATCCTGTGGTTGGATTCTTTGCAAGGAGGGGAAACTGGGATGTTTAATTCATTGGACAGGGCTACCAGGGCAGAGAATGTTCTTGGCGCAATAGCAGGTGACAGTGACAGATATTTGCTTCTTCAAGAGTTCCATTTCAAATACATTCACAAGCCAAAACCACAAGTCTGGTCATTCACAATAAAGTTTTTGCACCTACCAGCATTCTAACTTTGAGGGGATGATGATTAGGGGTGGGTTCCAGCTGCTGCTACTGCTGGTTCACTCAGGGATGCACCATGCATGCTTGATGCGTGCTACATGTGCATGCACAGTACTAAAAGTGCTTCTGCATATGTGCAGAAGCCAAAAACAAGATGGCAGCACCTACAGCGCCACCGAGAGAACTGGTTCAGGGGGAGGGCATGGCAGGCCTTGGTCGCTGCTGGTTCCAGCGACCCAGGCCACCAAGTTACTACTATTCAGCTGAACCGGTCCAAATTGGTAGGAACCCACCTCTGATGATGGCCTAATGGAGAAGGGTGGCAGGGAAGCTGGTAAGGACAACTGCATTATTGATGACAGAAACCAAAAAAGTGTCCCATCTCTTGAAATGAGAGGGAGGGCATTTCCATTTCTAACTCTGAGGTAGGTCAGGACATTGAGAGTGAAGAAATGGAAAGTGTTCCTGACAAAGAAGAAACAGAAATTCAGGGGGGAGGGTGTAGCTACACAAAGCCAGAAGGAAGAAGGAGAGAAGTACTCAGAGACTCAGAGGTGAGGGGTAAAGAATGTATGAGTTGGGTTGAATTTCTAGATCATAGAGTCAAAATAGCTGAAATGGTCCTTGAAGATCTTCTAGTTTAACCAGCTGCACAAAACAGGAGACCTTATGCCATCTTAGTCAAATGGTTGTCCAGTCTATTTTTGGAAACCTCCAGTGATGGGCACCCACAACTCAGGGAGGCAAGCTGTTCCATTGATTAGTTGTTGGTGGGTCAGGTTAGAGAGCATCAAGGACCCTTCAGACATTTTATCTCCCACTCCCAAACACCAATGGACCCTACCTCTACAACCAGAAAGAGGAAAAACAGATGCCAGCAATGTAATAATGAGATAAAGAGCCCTTACATATCTTCCTATCAAATCTACTTTCACAACTCAAATTAGGAAAAAATCAGAAAGAAGGAAGGTACTATTTTAATTCCAAAAACATGCCTCTAGATTTTCTAGAGCAGACTGGAGAACATTCCCAAGGGTGGGTTTTTTAAAAAGGTTGTTTAGGTTTTCTTTACCGGGAAAGCTAGTTTAAACTCAGTTTTATCTCCCAGATATAAAGAGGATGAATGAACATTAGTTTGCTGTTGTACACTATAAGAGCATACCAAGACCAAACACTCAAAAAAAATGGATAGAATAAAAATTCATTTTTGAAACACGGAAGCACAACTGAGACACAGGTCAGCAGTATACATTCCATTGGGTTAATGATAACGCAAGACCTAGGCCATGGCTTAAGTTCAATGTACAACCGATATTTAAAACCATCATCATATTTCAAGCTGCCAGCCTACAATGTGGATTTTCAATGGGATATATGCCAAGATCAAACCAACTTCTTAGATAATCATAAAATAGACAGTGACCCCAAAAAACCAAGATCTCACACAAATGGAACATGATTAGATACCTTGCTGAAATCCATCTTGCAGATGTTGAAAAACTATCTTCCCATAAGAAATGGGCCCAATTTTAATTCTCATGGTGCTTGAGAATTCTTTTTCACTTTCTTTGGCTTGCATTTTTGAGTCGGTTTTATTATAGTAGAGGATGTTACTATTTGTGTAACTGTTACTTACTGCTTTCCTTCGTTTGGAAGCTTCTCTCAATCACCAAGCTTTCCAACCTTTGCTTTTTCTTTGATTTTTTTTCTTATTTACATAAGTTTGAGTTACTATCTTCTTATTTAAAAGTTTTAATAAAAATCATATACCAAAGAAAAGAAAAGAAATGCCCTGGAGTCCTTTTGCTCCCTCTTGTTGCTCTGCCCAGTCAGAGGATGACGAATCAGCAAAGAGTCAGAAAGAGTGTTGAAGGAGTTAGAATCTTAAGGGGCTGGTATTGATAAGAAATAGAATAGAAGTAGTTGTAGATTAGATATCAAAGAATTAGAGAAGGTAAACAAGGTATCAAGATCTGAATCTCAAAACTGGTTTTGATAAACCAGCTGCGGTGATTCCAGTGGTTATAGGCACACTAAGTGCCATGTCAAAAATCTGGATAAGAGATATTGCGATACCTGGATATAGCAGAAGAGAAGAGAAAAGAATTGAGAATATCCCAAAATATGAAGACCTGCAACTAGAAGTAGAACTAATGTGGCAAAAGATAATAGGTACCGTGAGTATAATCCCCAAACACCTGGAGCACCACTTGAAGATCATTGGCATTGATAATATTACTATCAGTCAATTGCAGAAGATAGTTCACTTGGAACAGCTTACATCCTTCCACAATACCTTCAACACTACCAAACAACAACATCTGCCTAATCCATGTCCTTGGGAAGGACTCCGTAGTTGGATAAAAATGTGAATCCAATCTAAACATCTGACTGACTGTGCAACCAACCATAATAATAATCATAATTATAATAATTTTAATAATAATGATAATACAATTGTAATAATTTTCTTCAAATAACATACCTTGTACCCATTGTTTATTTCAGTTCTGTGTCCTGTAACCATTTTGTGAAGAGCTGTACTTAGTGATGGGCCCCTTAAAAACAGAAGGGTTCTAATGGCATCATTGTTATGGGAAGTTAAGCCGACATAATAATTATTATTTCCTAATTGTTCACCACAGCAAAGCTGATACTGTAATTCTAACTAGAAGGCAGCAATTGTTCCACCACCCCCTCCCCCCCAAAAAAACCCAACCTAAAACTAAACACGAACCTAGTCCAGTAAAGACCAAACATGACTTGCATCAAATAGGTCAAGAGGTAGCACTGTTTCCCTGGTGATAAGTGCAATTAATCAGTTGCAGATAAATTGTAGTCTGGCACATATTTTACATATGAAGACAATCTGGCATAATATCTCAGATTAATCTTCACCCGGAAGCATGGCTCTGCCTTGTTCTCTTCTGCTCTCTCTCTCTCCCCTGCTGTGACTTCTGGAACAGAAAATAGGTTGTTGAATAAGCCAGTGCAGAAATCTTCCTGTCATGAAGAACTCATTAGGTCAGCTGTAAAGCAATTTATCAAAGGTCTGGATGGCGGCCACGAGTTTTGCTTGTACAACAGATTCAGTTGTGATGTTGAAAAGCAAAAAAAAAAGCTTACAAATTGCCAGTCCAATCTAAAGATGCTTATCCCTAGCTAGGCTGCAGCCTGGCTGTTCAAGTGAAGACCAAGTGATACAATCTTTCTTGACCTCTATTATGTGTTGTCGCCCATCCAAATGTGATTCCCTTGACTTAAGCAACTATTCATACTTGAGTTGGCGGATGAGGAAAGAATTGCTTTGGGACAGTGCCCAGGCAGCAAAGGATGCAAGTAACATATTACTGGGTCGCTCATTGATGAGTGGCAGTGCTGTTCGGTTTTGTTTTGTCAAGGCTATAAACCTATTGAGAGAAGACTTCTTTATTTCATTCATTTGCCCCAACAAGATGGACTTATGCAAGCAACCATCTCTTCTGCTGCAAAGCCAGACTACAAGCAGTTGAAATGCCTATGTTCTTCAACTGGCAGGATTTATCTGCAATGATCAATGACAAAATATGCACGAACTGCTCTTTTTTTTTTTTAATGGTGACATGAAATTTATCCACACAGCATTCCTGCAGGATAATGGTTCTCTTTTGGAGAGGAGGAATTAATGACCAACTTCAGGAATGAATTACTAGTCTGAGGAGAGGTCATAAAGTAGATCTCCTAAATGTAACTCTCTGTAATCCTAAAAAATGAGTATTGAGTTTCTGTGACTTGCTCCATCTTTGGCCTAAAGAAATTAAGAGCATTGCAACATATTATTTGACCTGTCCTACCCACGGAGCTGCTTGTAAAATGACACAGGAAACAGGAAGATTTTCAGGTTGTCCTATACATCTCCGGTTTTTGTCTTGGTCTAGATTTATTTAGGGGGTGGGGTTCAGTGGCTCAGTGGTTAAGACTCTGCTGGGCTTGTTGGCTGGAAAGCCAGCAGCCTGAGTTCAAGACCTGAGCGTGATGTGACGGAGTGAGCTTCCTTCCTCATCCCAACTCCTGCCAAACTAGCAGTTTGAAAGCATGCAAATGCAAGTAGATAAATAAGTACCACTTCAGGTAACGCCACTCCATGATGTCATACTGGCCACATGACCACAGAAATGTTTTCAGACAGCACTGGCTCAATGGCTTTTAAATGGAGATGAGAGCCACTCCCTAAAGTTGGCAACAAAAATCCACAGGGACTCCTTACCTTTACCTAGATTTATTTAAAGATTTCATCAATACACAAGGGTTTCATCTGATCTCTGTCAAAACATCCTCCATGTCAGCTTTTAGCATTCAATTCCTATCAGCCTTGCCACCTACCACCATCCAATTCCTTTGTCATCTGCCCACTTCATCATGTTTTATAGTAGACATTGTTCTCCTCCTGATACCTTGTATGATGAGTTCTGAATCATACTGGGATGTAACCTCAACCCAATAGTTAGAACCAGATGATTAAAGTCTTGAAAGTGCCCCTCTTCATTGTTATTCATTGACTGAGACAAAATTTGGAGTGTACCAAGTACAAACAGTTCCATGATGGGATCATGTTAGTTAGCAGTGAATGACTTGGACAATTATCTGCATTAAGCAGAATCACCCTTCATTTTTTGCCTCTACTGATTTCTAAATTAGAAGGAGAAACATGAAATTAAACACATGATGAACCTACGACTGCTTTCCTTTCAAGAGTATCTGAAATTAAACAGAACCAGTAAAATATTTGAGTATCATCATGACAAATACAAATTGTATGCTACTTCAAAATAAATATATTAAGTCATAGAATGAAGTTAAAAAGGTATGTTAAGACAGGAGAAACTACAATTGACATTGCTGGGGGAAATTTCATAACAGAAATTAGAGTCTTACCTAGAATGATGCTTTTGTTTCAGATAATATCTGTTTTGACAACCGATGCATATTAAACATTGGTAAATGTCTACATCTACATTTGTGTGGCAAGGGGAAAAAAGCACTTCTTAAATATAAAGTGTTACAAAATGTGAAGGAAAAAAGATGATTGGATCAACCCGATCTGAAACTGATTTTTGAAGCTTGCTGTTTGGCTTGAATGAAAGAATGGGGTATTGCTGAGAAATAAAAGGCTCTTGCAGTTAGAAGGGCATGAGCTGAGATTTGGGTGGCATAATGTTTAAAGGTAAAAGGTAAAAGTTCCCCTCACACGTATGTGCTAGTCAGTGGTGGGTTTCAAATTTTTTTAGAACCTCTTCTGTAGGTGTGCCTGCTTTGTGGGAGTGGCTTTCTGGCCATGTGACTGAGTGGGAGTGGCTTGGTAGTCATGTGACTGGGTGGGCATGGCCAACTTGTAAAATGTGGTAAAACTCACTTAACAACGCTCTTGCTTAGCAACCAAAATGTTGGCTCAGAAACTCTGGCATTTGAAGCACACAACTCTTAAATCTTACAAGACCCTTGCACCCCTAACCCTTTACAAAACAAAAACCCCAGGGGTGTTCAAACTTGACAGCTTTAAGACTTGTGGACTTCAACTCCCAGAATTCCTCCTCCAGTCATGTTGGCTCAGGAACTCTGGCATTGAAGTGTGCAAATCTTAAAGCTGTCAAGTTACAAGACCCTTGCACCCCTAACCCTTTAGAAAAAAAACCCAGGGATGTTCAAACTTGACAGCTTTAAGACTTGTGGACTTCAACTCCCAGAATTCCTCCTCTCGCTCTTCATCTTGATGATGTTCGGACAGACGGGGGGAGGGAGCTGGAACCAGTTCTAAATGGCACTGTAGATTTGTGGAACCTCGTCTATAGAAGAGGTTAGAACTAGCAGGAACCCATCCCTGGTGTTAATCATTCCTGATTCTAGGGGGCGGTGCTCATCATCATTTCAAAGCCAAAGAGCCAGCACTGTCCAAAGACATCTGCATGGTCATGTGGCTGGCATTACTAAACACCAAAGGTGCATGGAACAGTGTTGCCTTCTCACCAAAGGTGGTCCCTATTTTTCTACTTGCATTTTTACATGCTTTTGAACTTATTAAATCCTGAGAGGGGTATTGACTGAGGTGAGGCAGCAGTTTAAACCAACTGTTTATTTCCAACTGACAACAACTTCAGAACCAAGGCAAAACAACAGTTCCCCGCTTGACAGCTATTTATATGCATGCTGTCAAGCGGGGCAACCAATCAACAGCCACCTAATGTCCCGCCCTGGCCAGAGCCACACCCACTTGGCTGGAGTGTGCGTGGCCACGTCCTTGGGGCACGGACATAACACTCCTTTCCGCCAGCCTGGCGCATGCGTAATCTTGCAAGTACGCAGGCCGCCTGCGCACTCGGCCAGATCTTCTTACTTCCGTGGCAGCTCTGGAGGCTGATTCTCCCGAGGAACTACTGGAGACTGCGCCAACCCCTCGTTTGACAACCCCGATGCAGAACCTGCTCTGACAGGTAAACCAGGCACCGGAATGGTGGGACGACTGGAAGGAGGACGTGACTTGTCTGTGAGGCCAACCGGAACACCCAGGGATTCAACAGGGTCAACTGGTGGTGGATCAGGTTGCATCTGCGTCAAGGCCTGCCGCCCTCGCAGCTGATCAATGTGGCGGGGCCAAATGCGCCCATTGCTCAAACCGACCCTGTAAGAGCAGAGGCCGGTTAGTTGCAAAATATGTCTCGGTAACTATTTTGGCTCACCCCCATAGTTGTGCACAAATATTAGGTCGCCCACTTGAAATGACCAGGTGCGGCCGGCGATGTCCAGTGATTTATCTGCGCAGTAACTTGGGTGAAGCCAATCAAGTTTGGTTCAGAGGCGGCGACCCATTAACAACTCTGCGGGTCTACGGTTAGTCAATGGGCAGGGTACAGTGTGCTGTACTAAAAGATACTTATTCATCCGGGCTTTCCAATCCCCTAGGCCAGTGATGGCGAACCTGTGGCATGCGGAGGCCATTTGTCAAGGCACGCAGGTGCTGCCCTGTCAGCTGGCCAGCACGCATGCGCGCTGGCCAGCGGAGTTCACCCTTTTTTAAAGCCATTTTTGCCCTCCCCAGGCTCCAGAGCCTTTATAGGAGCCTGGGGAGAGTGAAAAGAGCTTCCCTGAAGCCTCCGGAGCATAAAAAACCAGCCCTATGGGCAAACCGGAAGTTTGGGAACAGACTTCCAGTTTGCTTGGAGGTTCATTTTGACTGCTCCGGAGGCTTCAGGGAAGCGTCCTGAAGGTCCCTGAAGCCTTCGGAGCACTCAAAATGACCTTCTGAGCAAACCAGAAGTCCACTGCCTAACTGCCTAACATGTAAAATAGCCCAAGTTCAAATCCCAGTAAGGGTATGGCTAGCTAATGAGAGATAAATAGCTTGAAATAGATCTATACTAGTCTCCCTTTGTTTATTTATCAGCAAAAAATGTAATATACATATTCACAACCATTCTTTCCACATAGCTTGTTTTAAAATCTGCACAGATTCAACCAAAAAGGAGTAGAAAGCGAAGAAGTAAATGAATGAGAGGCCACAAATGGTTTGCCATTTTTCTCTTTAAATGGAGACACATCATAAAACATTTACAATTTATTTGGTGCCAGCAATCAGTAGAAGTTCCATTTGTATACCACGCACATCTACATGAATGAGGGGAGCCCTGAAAAACCTTCCTAATGGCAAATAGTAATTGCGTTTTTATAACATTAATCACTTCTTATCATTAATTTTCAGTTTGGTCAGTCAATGCCACATTTGCCTATATAAAAGTTGGAGCTACCTCTGCATTAATTCCACAGACAGACTGAATTAGTTACCGTGTTTGTTAAGACCCAGCACATAAATAAAAATAAGTGGACTTTTTGTCCTAAGGTTCTCATAATAGTTTAGGCCAGACCTGCTATTAGTCCTTGTCACATTGAGAGATTATGGAGCAATTAGAAAAAGAATAAGTGAGATTTGAACTGCCAAATTGCAGTCAGCAGGAGTAGCCTGCAGTACTGCACTCGAACCACCAAGGCTCTTAACTACTGTATATTTAAACATGATTTTATTTATTTGTTTGTTTGTTTGTTTGTTTGCATCCCGCCTTTATTATTTTAAAAAAATCACTCCAGGCAGTGAACACATCGCACATACCATATTTTTCGGAGTATAAAACGCATCTTTTTCCCTCAAAAAAGAGGGTGAAAATCTGGGTGCGTCTTATACACTGAATACAGCATTTTTGGCCTCCCAAAACCCCGCCCCCTTCACCAAAATGGCTGTGCAGAGCCTGTAGGAGGCTTTCAGAGTGCTCCTGTATTCTGAAAAAAAGGGCCATATTTTGCTCAATTTTGCCCCCACTCCCAGCTCACAGGAGCACTCTATAAGCCTCCTAAAGGGTATCCTTGCCCTTTTTTTGACAAAAATGGCAAATTTTTGCTCGTTTTTGGCCCCCACCCCACCCCGCATGAGTACTCTACAAGTCTCCTAAAGGCTATTCATGCCCTTTTGGGGGGGGGGAAACGGGCCCATTTTCCTGAAAAATGGGCCGTTTTTGGGAGGTTTGCAGAGTGCAAAAACTTTTTAAAAAATATTTGCCTCTTCAAAACCTTGGTGTGTCTTATACTCTGAAAAATACGGTAACTTCCTCATCCTATTGTCCCCACAACAACAATCCTGTGAGGTGAGTTGGGCTGAGAGAGGGAGTAACTGACTGACCCAAGGTCATCCGGCTGGCTTTTATGACTAAGGACTAGAACTCACAGTCTCCTGGTTGTGTTAATTGCTACAAAAGGAGTAGGCAATTTATTTTCCCAAGGGCAACATCTCTGGATTTTTGTCTTGGTCTAAATTTATTTAGGTGATGCAGTGGCTCAGTGGCAAACTGCTGGGCTTGTTGGCTGGAAAGCCAGCAGCCTGAGTACAAGACCCGAGCGCCATGTGACAGGGTGAGCTCCCATCCTCATCCCAACTCCTGCCAACTTAGCAGTTAGAAAGCACACAAATGCGAGTAGATAAATAGGTACCACTCAGTGGTGGGTTTCCATTTATTTTACTACTAGTTTACTCGTGCATGCGTGCGCACTCGTGCACTGGCACAATGCTTCTGGGCATGCACAGAAGCGTCCGGGTGGGTGGACAGAGCCTCCCACCACCGCCACTACTGGTTCACCCGATCTGGAGTGAAACCCACCTCTGGTACCACTTCAGTGGGAAGGTAAAAATGAGCTCCCTGTGCTTTGACTGAAGCAACAGTGGATGGCCAAGCCTGAGTCCCCTCACATGATGATCACTACCATCTCCTCCTCAGGCTGCCCCAGGTGAGGGGCAAGTGCTGGGTAGGTGCAGAAAAGCATCTTCTCTCCTTGTCCTCCTGCAGCCACCAGCTGACAAAGAAGAGCTTGGTGGCTGTGCAGAACCAGACCTGACTTGGCTTCTACCAGTCCCTTAGAATAGTGGGCTTATTTACATTTGATTTCTGATTTCCCATTGACCTCATGTGGGCTAAGCAGGGAAAGCCAAAGAGCCAGGTAAAATGGCCAGGTCTGCACTAGACCAAACTGATGATGACGATGATGAGGATGGTGGTGGTGGTGGTGGTGGTGGTGGTGGTAGTGATGATGCCCCATACACTGATTATATATACTCATTCCTCTATATTGAAAAAAAGTCAGCATGGAAAATAGGGCTGTTCAAACAAGAGAAAATGTTTTCTCTGAAACAGAGGATTAACTATTAACCCTCTACAATTGCCAATTTATTTTTATAAATTTGTCTCCATTTCTTCAACAACATATTGCTTTTATTAATTTCTCCAATTATTTAAATTGGGAGCATAGTCTTGGGCTTTTTATTAGGAGGAGGAGGAGAATCTGGTTTGATGTGAAGTGAGCCCACTGTCTTTTAAGGACAATAAATATCCCTTGAGGAAGAAGGTATCCTGAGGAAGGCTGGAAGGGATAGAAAGAGAAGGAGAGAGGGTAGGAAGGGGAGGAGGAAGAGAGGAGTAGGGGAGAGGCAAGGGAAGAAGAAAAGGAGAGGAGGAAGGAAGGAAGGAAGTAGAGAAGAGAGGGAGGGAGAAAATAAAGGGAACGTAGGGTGGTGATAACGTAAAATAGGTGTATGGGATGGTAAGCAAAGCAACCCAGAATGTATATTTTATCCTTTTATATGGGAAAACAAATGTGTAAAGTGATAAATACAAATAAGAACAATAACTACTGTATGTGACTGTTTATCTGTAATTGTATATAAGAAGTTAAAAATAAAAAACTTCTTTTTAAAAAAAAAGAAAGAAAGAAGGTATCCTATTCTAGCTTGAAGAATTTTCTTCCTTTTTCTTATTACTATTCAGCATCCACACTGTTTTGAAAACATCCAGAGCACATTTTAGTGGGCGCAATGGGACAATGGCATGTGGACAGAAAAAAGGCAGCTTTCCTCACAACAGGAATGTGACCCTAGCAAGGAACCTCCCCTAGTTTCAGGGGGGACAGGATGAGGGAGAAATGTATTAACCCTAACTCTAACCATACCGTAAACTAGAATTAGCTTGTCTGGCTGTGCTTCCTATCTGTTTCACCTTGCAAGGGTGACAGAATGTGAGGAAAGGGCTGCTGCATAAGTAACATTTAAATCAAGAAAACACCATCACACAAGATAAAGAAACGATGTAGGCCTTTATGTGTATAGGCATGCATTTTCTTGTCCTCCAGAAAACATCTAAAAAACACCTTTTGTTTATTTTTAAATCATTATTTGAGGCATGATTCCACAGTGGTGGGATTTAAGATTGGATTAAACCCAGTTGCTGTGGTTCGATGCTGTTTGTTATTACCGTATTTTTCACCCCATTTCAACCCACCCTTTGTCCATTTTTGGCCTCTGCCCGCCCCATTTTGGGCCTACATGCACCCCATTTTGCCCTCCGTGTGTCCCATTTTGCCCTCCGTGTGTCCCATTTTGGCCTCCGTGTGTCCCATTTTGGCCTTCACACATCCTGTTTTTGGCCTCCACACGTCTCATTTTTGGCCTCTGTGTGGCCTGTTCCTTGGCCTTCACAAAGGAGGCCAAAAACGGGATGCAGAGAGGCTGAAAACGGGGCATGCGGAGGCAGAAAACAGGATGCACAGAGGCTGAAAAAGGGGCACACAGAGGCCGAAAACAGGACATGCAGAGGCCGAAAACGGTACATGTAGAGGCCGAATATGGGGCGCGTGGAGGCCAAAAGCGGGAGTGCATCTTATGGTTAGGTGTGTCGCCTCTGAATCAGACTCAACTTCTAGTCACTACAGGGACACTAGAGTTTACAATAAAGAAATAGTTGGCAATTGCCTTATTCTGTTTTGTTTTGTTTTTAAAACTTCCCCTGGGGTTTCGGGATAGTCTCCTCTTCAAGGACTAATCAGATCCAATCCTTCACGGCTTTTCCCAATCAAAGTCTGGGTCGGTGTTTTTCAACCATGACAACCTTAGGACATCTGGATTTCAACTCCCAGAATTCTGGGAGTTGAGTTCCACACATCCTAAAGTTGTCAAAAGTTGAGAAACCTGGATTCTAAGTGATGGCACCAGCTGTGGAAAAGATTTTCTTATTTGTTTGCTTGTTTGTTTAGAATAACTCTACACCTGGGAGCTGGATCACAATGAGCTCTTAAGCAAGGTTGAAACTTTCAGATTGTTTCTTCATTAGAGGCCTAGACTCTGCTTTAATGTTCTCATCATCATCCTTGGCTGTGTTTGTCCTTCTCTGCAGCTGCCATATATTTTCCAGGATGTTTTCTTCCAATCACAACAAGCAGCCCATGTGAGGAAAACAGAGATGTTTGAACTTAACAAACTGGGAAACAGAAGGATGTTGGCCAAGGAAACAAAGCAGTTTTGTCAGAGCCTTTTTGAGTCTCCTCTGGGGGCTACATCTCCTCACCAGACATCGCCCTCCAAAGCTGCATCTATAATTAACTGAAAAGCAAGAGCTGGGCTCGCCTGCCTTCACAATCCGCACGCATATCTTTCAGCGCTGCATAACATTTCCAGAAAGCAATGTAAAACGCAGCGTGTAAAATAAGACCGCAAGGAATTAGGCAGCTGAGGACAAAGCGCGCAGGTGGCGTGTGCTCAGCCAAAAATCCCAGAAAGTGTTCCTGAGAGAATGCTGAGACCTGCTGAGCCACCGAGGAATCAAAGAGCTCAAAACCGAAAGGCCAGGTTTTGTGCCGTTTTCCATTTTCCTTCCATTATGCGGGGTGCAAAAAAGAGCAAACACACAATAGGAAGGCAGTGAAATATAATCCCCTGCCTTCCCTGTGCACAAGCCTCTTGTGTTCACATCGGTGAGCCTTTCTACATCGGGGAATGGAAGATGCTGATTTGGTCTGGGAAAACATAGGAAGAATGGTTGCAGATTTGGGTTTGGTTAGTCTAAAGAAAAGAAGAATAAATGTGACATGATAGCAGTGTTCCAGCATTTCAAGGACTGCCACAAAGAAGAGGGGGGTCAAATTATTCTCCACAGCAACAAAGGGCAGGACAAGAAAAAATGGATAAAAACTAATCATGGAGAGAAGCAACCTGGAATTAAGGAGAAACTTCCCAAACAGTGAGAACAATTAACAGTTTGCCTTCAGAAATTGGTGCTTCATCACTGGAGGTTTTTAAGAAGAGCCTGACAGTCACTTGAAATGGTATAAGGGGCTGCTTGAGCAGGGGGATGGACTAGAAGACCTCCAAGGTCCCTTCCAACTCTGTTATTCTATTCTATTCTATTCTATTCTATTCTATTCTATTCCACTAAACTGGAGCAACTTAAAAGCAATGGTGCAATGTTTCAGAGCCAAGAAAACAGATACAGATAGTCCTTGACTTACAACCATTCATTTAGTGACTGTTCAACATTACAATGGCATTGAAAAAAAAGTGACTTATGACCAGTTCTCCCTTATGACCGTTGCCGTATCCCCGAAGTCATGTGATCAAAATTTGGGCACTTGGCATCTGACATACATTTGTGACCCTTGCACTGTCCCTGAATCACATAATCATCATTTGTAACCTTCCCTTTCAACTTTCAACAAGTAAAGTCAATGGGGGGAGCCACATTTCCTTAATGACCACATGATTCACTTAACAACTTCAGTGATTCGCTTAATAACATAGTAAAATGGGGCAAAAGTCACTTAACAACTGCCTTGTTTAGCAATGGAAATTTTGGACTCAGTTGTGCTTGTCATTTAGAGCCTTTCTTATAATATACTGAATTTAGGGATCCAAGTATTGAATGGCCGTTCCCTTTGAGTTTCTTTTCAAAAAATATGAACTCTCTTTAATGTAAACAAGAATGCTATTATTGGATGTAGCAAGGCTTTAAAGAGAGATCTGCCACCTGCCATCAATGAATAAAGCTAAAAAAAAAAAAACCCAAACAAGCCAATTTTTTTAAAAAAATCAGATAAAAATCTGAAAGGAATTCTCCAGCACCAAAAGAAGAAGACAGAAAAACAGGAGCTTCCCTGCAGGCATGGAACATTTCTGACAAGCTGTGAGGTTCATTGCCATAAGTCCAGGACTGAAATGTTTCCTAGTTTACTTGCAGGGCGTTGAGCATTTCATGCTCTGAATTTCAAACAGATAAAGCAGTTCTTTGTAGAGCATCGTTTTTACTTTAATCAGGCTGAGTTGGGATAATTTTGATGCCATGATCTATTACTGTAATAAACAGAAGAAGCAAAGCATTTTTTATAAACAATTTCTGCATAAATATCCATGCGTCTCGTATTCAACTGAGGCTGGAAATTTGGCCTCTGTCTTATATTTGTTTTTGGGTTTGTATATTGTCTTTTTGCTTTTGCTTCCCTGAGACGCATTATTTTACATTTACATTCATTCCAGCTGCATTAGCTCAAATTAGAACTCAAAGAAACTTGTAGGAAAGTTCGTAATGAATTATATATAGATTTAGCTATCTAAATAATGGATAACATTTGAATGCAATTATTCAGAGCAAGGAAAACTCTCCTGTAAGAAAGTTGCCTAATAAGAAGGGAAGAATTCATGGTTCTGTGGATGAAGGTCCAAGTTAAAGCAAAAAAATATCCCATACATTCAGTGGTGGGATTCAAAAAATTTTAGTACCGGTTCTGTGGGCATGGCTTTGTGGGCGTGGCATGGCTTTGTGGGTGTGGCAAGGGAAGGATACTGCAAAATCCCCATTCCCTCTCCACCCCACTATCCTGCTTTCCAGCTCCATTCTCCTGTTCAAGGCAACAAAAGATCAGCTGGGAGGCTGGGAGGCACTGGGGGTGGGGCCAGCCTATTTGCCAGTTCTCCAAACTACTCAAAATTGCTTCCACCAGTTCTCCAGAACCTGTCAGACCTGGCTGAATACCACTTCTGCATACATTACTTAGATAATAGCAAATGCAACTTTCACAATTGATTAAATGATGACGACAAAATTCAGGAGGTGATCTATTTACATTCACCATTTTGCAACGGTTCCATTTTTTTCTTCAAGGGACAGTTTTCTAAGACAGGGTTGGGTGATTCCTATTTAAGGCCCTTGCTACCATTGGCTTGTCATGTTCTTCAGGTTTTGTGTTTGGCCCCAATGCCATTTAATATTTAGATAAAAAACTTGGAAGAAGCCATCCCAACTCTTGGTGGTCTTCCAGATGAAGGTGTGCTCCTGGCAGCTTGCAAGATAGCCGTGGTGGCGCTGTGGTTAGAGTGCAGTACTGCAGGCTACTTCTGCTGACTGCCAGCTGACTGCAATTTGGCAGTTCAAATCTCACAAGGTTCAGGTTGACTCAGCCTTCCATCCTTCCGAGGTCGGTAAAATGAGGACCCAGATTGTTGGGGGCAATAGGCAGACTCCGTAAACCGCTTAGAGAAAGCTGTAAAAGCACTGTGAAGTGGTATAGAAATCTAAATGTTATTGCTATTCTTTAACCAATCAACCCTGATCAATAGTCTGATCAATAGCAACATGGTGGATTAGCTGACATTCGTGAAATGGGATTAAAACATTTCTATGAATGGGAGCAGCACACATACTAACTGTATTTGTTCAAATGATGTCTGGCTGCAACTGAAAAGCGGGCATTGAGTTTCATAGCTAATCCAAAACAGTAAAGCAAGGAATTCTCGGGAATTTACTATCCAGACAAACTGAATCTCCATCCTCTGATCAAAACTGGCTGAGTCTTGCTTGGATTAAGATTCCAGTCCACTGCCAGCTTCAAGCACTGGTCTTTGGCTTGAGCTACTTTCATAGATTTTGAGGGAAAAGCAAGACAGGTTTGGATGTCATCAGCATAATGGTCTGTGACACTGAAGGCTAAGGACTCTTCCAGATGATCAGCATTTCTGCCATCCAGACTTTCTGGAAATAGATTAAAATCTGCTTTTCGTATTTCAGCACAATCACATTCATCTGTTTCTGCATTTAGGGCTTGTAGGGAACCAACCGCCAATTAGAGTTTGCCTTTCCTGGCTAATATCTAAGCACAGAGCACTGCCAGAAAGTCAGCCTCCAATCTGCTACTTTTAAGACTGTCAACAATTGGAAGTCTGGACCAATTTACTCAACTTTATGCTTAAAAGCCCCCAATCTCTTCTCTATTTTCCAAAAAAAGTAAATAAATTGCTACCATTCTGTTCTCCTGTACAGAGGGGTTTTATGCGCTTGTTTCTGAAACTTGTTCTGTAATCAAATGTCAGAAGCAGGGTTAGGAAAGCTCAAATCCAAATTGGGTAAAAGATCAGATGGATTGTCAAAAGTATAAAGTATTGAAAACTCTTCAAATTTTCCCACTTAGGGAAAGAGTGGGGTGAAATTGTTATTACTTCCAAGTACCAATAAGCCTATAATTCTGCATTTGGATGTTTGGTTCTAGCCAGGCCAGCAAAGAGCATGTGATAGGCTCCCAACACTTGGGAGATGGGAGCAGACAAGAATATCCTCAATAGAAGGTAATGGTAAAGGGTCCCCTCGCACATATGTGCTAGAAGTTCCCGACTCTAGGGGCCAGTGCTCATCTCCATTTCAAAGCCAAAGAACCAGCGCTGTCTGAAGATATCTCTGTGGTCATGTGGCCGGCATGACAAAATGCCAAAGGCACAAGGAACGCTGTTACCTTCCCACCAAAAGTGGTTCCTATTTTTTTACTTGTATTTTTACATGCTTTCGAACTGTTAGGTTGGCAGAAGCTGCGACAAGTAATGGGATCTCACTCCATTCCACAGTGCTAGGGATTCGAACTGCCAAACTGCTGACCTGCCTGATCAACAAGTTCAGCATCTTAACCACTGAGTCGCCGCATCCCTTTTCTTCAATAGAAGAGAACCCTGTAATTCAGAGTTCGACCCTATAACACCTTGGAAGGATGGAACTCTGAGTCAACCTTGAGCCAGTGAGATTTGAACTGCCATATTGCAGTCATCCAGCAACCAGCAGAAGTAGCCTGCAGTACTCCACTTTAACCACTGCGCCACCATAGCTCAAAATAGATGCAATTTTCTTTCTACATCAGCTCCATTAGTTACTATTCCATTTCCAGGCATGTTTTAGCACTGCTTATGCTCTATAAAGCTCAACAGAAATTGAGGCCAGTCTATCTTTAAGTCTTCTAATCCAACCCCCTGCCTAAGGCAATGGACTTTATACTGTCCCAGACAAACAGTTGTCCAATCTTGTCTTGAAAACCTCCAGCAACAACTCTAGGAGGCAAGTTGTTCAACTGATTAATTGTTCTCACTGTCATGAAATTTATCCTTAGTTCAAGGTATCTCTTTAACAAGCTTTCACCCATTGGTTTCGAGAATAAGTCAATCCCCTCTTTTCTGTGTCAGCCCCCTCAAGTACCACAAGATAGCTATGTCGTCTCCTGTCACTGCTAAACTCCATGTCATTCCTAAATCTTCTCTTCACTAAGCTATCCATATCTGTCCTGGGGATGCAACAATCATGCTGGCTGGGAATTCTGTGAATCACCTGTCCTCCATACCTATGTGGTGCCAGTTTGAGGAATACTGCAGTATATCTGCATCTCATCTGCATTTGTCATCTCCAAAATTAGCAAACAAGATTGTTAAATAGCTATTTCATATATTAAATTCTATATTAAGTAGCTTTGCCCAAAATTCTCATTTCAACACTTGCACCTGCCCGGTTGTGGACGTATAGACATGCCTTCATATTTTGCTGAAATATTTCTCAAAGCATGCTTCATATCCACTTCTTTCTTTGACAAGGGAATGACAGCAATTGCTCAGTTGTGTCTGACAAGAGAACCAAGCATCAGCCTTCTCAGAGTGCAATTCACAAGGGATACTTGAATCCAGGTTGTGCATATTGTGAAAAGGTGAACTGAAAAAGCCGAAGGCAGGCCACTGCCAAGAGAACTCCGTAGATGCAGAGTAATGTCAGTGTGAGATCTTTCCCCCACAGCAAAGGAAGTCTGCATTTGCAAAAAGAGTTTTCTGTGCAGGTACAGCATTACAGCACCCATTGGCACTGGGGTCTATGGCAATTTGCCACGGCCAAATCACCACGGCCATCTTGCCACAAGACAACTCAATGCAGGACAAGAGTTACACTAATATCAAAGAAATGGCGGAATAGAATCATTAAAGCCAAAAAAGCCAACACAGTCCTAGGCTGCATCAACAGAGGGATAGAATCAAGATCACGTGAAGTGTTAATACCACTTTATAATGCCTTGGTAAGGCCACACTTGGAATACTGCATTCAGTTCTGGTCGCCACGATGTAGAAAAGATGTGGAGACTCTAGAAAGAGCACAGAGAAGAGCAACAAAGATGATTAGGGGACTAGAGGTTAAAACATATAAAGAATGGTTGTAGGAACTGTCTAGTTTAGTGAAAAGAAAGACTGAGGGTAACATGATAGCAGTGTTCCAATATCTCAGGGGTTACCACAAAGAAGAGGGAGTCAAACTATTCTCCAAAGCACCTGAAGGCAGGACAAGAAGCAATAGGTGGAAACTAATCAAAAGCAACTAAAGAAAAGCAACTTAGAGCTACGGAGAAATTTCCTGACAGTTAGAACAATTAATCAGTGGAACAACTTGCTTCCATAAGTTGTGAATGCTCCAACACTGGAAGTTTTTAAGAAGATGTTGGATAAACTTTTGACTGAAGTGGTGTAGGGTTTCCTGCCTAGGCAGGGGGTTGGACTAGAAGAGCTCCAAGGTATCTTCCAGCTCTGTTAGTCTATATTCTAAAGAAAGGATGCAGAATGAGGGACAGAAGAAAATGTGAATGGCAAAAATGAAAATATTTTTAATTTATTTTAAGTAATTAAATAGAATTGTTTCATTGTCCCACAACGAGTTGTCCCACAGCGAGTCAGCCATGATGAGTTGGCTGCAAGAAGTTGGCTGTAGCAAGTTGGCTGTTCCATTCCCTTGGCACTGACTTTTGGGTGCACACAGAGAATCACCATTTCTAAGACTGCTCCTGATTGTGCAGGGTTGAGTAGGTACTCAATAGTAGGTAATCTATGAGCACAGACTACAATAAGGATGAAAAAGAGTTAAAGCCTTGGAGAACTCTATTTTTTTATTAACATTTTTGATGCCCTCTTGAAATGGCATTCAATCCTTCGGTCAAAACAGTTACAATGAGGGCAGAAATTATGCATTTACACAAGCTTTATGTGTTCTGACCTAGGCTTCCCCAAAAAGCACAAGGCAGAGTCCTGCTCCTGACAAAACCCCTTTTATTAAAAGAATGTGAATTCCTCTCATTCACATTCAGCAAGGCCTGGGAAACAATCTTTCAGAGGAATATTTATGACTACAAACCTTATCTATCTTGGAAATCTAACGTGTAAATATTTTCCAAATGAGGTGCTGTGCAAAGAAAGACTGGGCCCAGAGTCTCTGAGCCTGAGCCTTCCCCAGCCTCCAGGACTGGCCCATGCTTTTCCCCAACCTCCCCACTGCCCAACTCTGCTGCCAGCTCCGCTGGCCACTGGCGGACCACAACATTATGGGTTGACATTTTTTACTAGCAGATGTCCCTACTTCCAGGTGTGCCCAGACAGCAGCTTCCAGAGGATATTGTCCTAGTATTCATGACTGATTGCAAGCTGGAGAAAACTTCCTTTTAAAAAAGTCCACTGGGTGAAAATCCTGAAGTCTAAACTCACCATCCACAGTCTAGTCCCCTCCAGCTATGTTGAGATTGCAGTTCCAAGAATTCCCCCATCAGTCTGAGTGGATGGTGTAAATCTGTTCCCTAGATATTTCTCCAGATAATATTGTGCTCAGTCCTCATCCCCCAAGCCCACACAATCAGGGTGTCTTCCTTTTATAAATCATAATACCTTGAAAGACTAATAATTAATTGCATCATCCTTTATGTATGTGGAAATTATCAATATTGATATTAATCTCTGTTCTATGCTCACCAGCTAGCAAAGAAAGGAAACCTAATGTCCCTACAGAGAAAAATCTCTGAAAATAAAACTGAGCAACAAAATGGCACAAGTAGACAGTGTACACATAAGAATACTACCATGTAACAACTTCGCGGTTTATTAAATAAAAGCATCCAGTTCTAAATTAAATCCGATATTAGCCATTGTCAGCTTCTGCTGGCAGTCATATAAAATCTTCCTACACTTTATAATACATTATTATCTTAATTAGAGACAAAGGAGCAAAAATATTCTTTGGCAGTTTGTTCTAATAAAATCTTAATAAATTGGGCTCAACTTTCATCGTGTGTAATGTGGTAGCTGTTTGTGAGTCTGATTATACATCAGGTAGACAATAATTTAGAAGAATGCAGATGACATGAGCAATAATGTAGTCAAAAATATTCCATCCTACTTTGCAATGTACAGAAGGGAAGCCCAAAATAAGAGCATGTTATGCAAAAATACAGCAAAGCGAGCTTTTCTGATGTTGTGTGGCTTCTTTAGCTTGCTCAGTCATTTGGACTACTTCTGTCAGGTAATGAGGATTTAATAGCTGCCAGATGATGAAAGGTTGTAAGATGTAAGATGATGCAATGAGAATGATTGAGCAATACAGGTATTGCTTCTTTAAGAGTCTGGTGTGGTCCATAAGTCATTTACTATTTTAAGAAGTGTCTATATATAGGTGGAGGTGTTTCTCTCTCGTTGTGTATTTCATCTCTCTCCTTGTGTTCATAGCTGAGTGGTAAGGGATTTATGGGTATATGTTTGTATATATTTGTATATAAACCACTATTAATTGTCTAAAGGCTGTGCGCGCTGTGTGCTGTGTTTTGCTCCTGGGTTTATCTCATAATAATAGTCACACTGCCAAAACTCTGACAGGTTATGGGCCCAGTCCAAATAGAAGGCCAGAGTGTCTGGAGAGCTTAGAGAGAGTAACCCAGTGTGATCTTGCACCAGAGTAAGTGGTTTACATCATGGCAGCATGGCCTCCATTGGCGTAATGGGAGGAGGTTTCCTGGTGTCTCAGTTGAATGAGACAAACTACATCTCCTGGAATGTGAAGATGGAGATGTATCTACAAAGGGAGGAGTTGTTGTGGACGATTGTTACTAATCTACCAGCAGTCCTAGATGATGATGACCAGAGATGAAATGAAAAAGCATTCGCCAGCATAATAATAGTCATGCTGCCAAAACTCTGACAACTTCTGTTCTAAAAGATCTTAGTTTGGTAAAACTGACTTGGAGCTTGTTTGTGGATTTCTTGAAGATGCCAACTCAGCTGCGTCCAGAGTAAAACTTTGATTCCCTGATAAGGTAAATAAACCATGAGGTCGCCTTTGCTACTTTTCTGTTTTTGGTGGCAGTGCAAAGGTTTGCTTTGCAGAGCAACCCAAGTTTGGGAAGCAGAAGAAGAAAGAAGAGAACACGTATTGCTCAAGGCGATCATTTGTCCTTCCTCTTCCAGCCTCACTATCCCCTATTAGAGAGTCGCAGAATTTGAAATAGAGTGGAAAACGCACACAAAAAGAGGTTCATGCCCCTATAACAAATAGAGGAGAAACCATGCAATTTGGAATATATGAGTGCTAGCCGTTTGAATTAACAACTACACTCACAGTGCATAATTCATCTAATTTGGCTATTTGAAGAAGTGTCTCAGATCTTGGGTGTCCTGGGTGATTTTCTCTGATCCATTTTCCCCCTTTTTTATTTATTTCTTTTTATTTAATTTAGGGTGAAACAAGATTGTTCCACGAGCCAGCACAGCAGGTTGGCTGTCTTTTTTGTTCCCTCTGTGTTTCATGGCAGCTGAACTCATTTGCACATCAACAGTATTGCTCTGCAAGCAGGACCGCTAAGT
This sequence comes from Natrix helvetica, assembly GCF_964273705.1. Lineage (NCBI taxonomy): Eukaryota > Metazoa > Chordata > Lepidosauria > Squamata > Natricidae > Natrix > Natrix helvetica. The sequence continues at coordinate 332,706,105 of NC_138548.1, read as the reverse complement.
AACATTATCTTCAAAAGGACTTCAAGAGCAGTGGACTGTTCAGGAAAGTTGACTTTTCAAAAAAAAATATATAGAAGGGGAGCAATAAAAGAAAATCTCGCACAACGTATTTGCGATTTGAAGAACCGCAAGATTCATCGACGATAGCTAGAGGTAGCTTTTGACAAGAGGATATGATAATTTTTTGGAGTGCACCAGCTCAATTTGTCCAGTCACTTTGCTTTCAACATCCTTGATGGACCTTGAGACATGTTTGATCACTGTAGAGGACATTGAGATTAGAGTTTGGAGCCTGTTTCACTCATATCTCTTTAGTCTTTGTTTTCAGTAATAGGTTTTAGTTGTCAAAGAATCTGACATTGAAGTTGTCAAGTGCCTGTGGGAGAAGCTGGAAACTATGACCAAGGACTAGGTCAGAAAGACAGTCCAAAAAGCAGCATTCAGGAGGAATTATCAGAGTTCAGGAAGACCTTGCCAGTCAGATAAAGTTCAAATACAGCCACAAACTCTATAACACCCAGCTATATAACAGCTGGGTGTAAGAAGGGATTGTAGGGAAGCAGGTGGATCCATAGGAGGGGGAATTGTGAAGTTTGGGGATTGTTTAGAACAGGGCTGTCAAACCCGTGGGCCACGGACTGGATGCATCACACGCTGGCCATGTCCACGCCCTGTTTAACAAAGGGGGAAAAGTTGTGATATATCACGTGAGGCTGCCATGATATGAATTTGACACCCCTGGTTTAGAAGGTCCTGAAAAATTATAAAGAAATAAGTTTCAAATTGAAATTCTCTACTTTTGTATCTTTAAAAAAATACTACATCTTAAGGATCAGTCCTAACTAGGATCATTCAAAAGTCCACTTAGCTATTGTAAGGAGTGAGTTGTGTTACTCTATGAAAACCAGAAACCACCCTGGTTCCCCTCCCCTCCCCCCCTCCCCCCCGCACCTCTTCTTAATTTAAAGCCATCTATTTAGCCACTTCATTGTATCTGGTGAAGAATGCTGCAGATGATGAAAATTTATGCTTTTGATATTTCTCATTCAGAAAAGGACTACTATGATCCCAATCAGTTATGAATTGTTTTACTTGACTTTGGGTAACAACTGTTTCACCCTACAAATAAATTCCTAGGATTGTTGCCAGACTAATGATGAGGCAACCTAATAATCTAATATACCACTCCTACATTCCTTAGACGAAAGAAGGATGGTATAGAAAGTTAATATCATCATCATCATCATCATCATCATCATCATCATCATCATCATCTTTCTACAATCCTCAGCCAATAGTTAATTACAATAATTGAGAAGTGAAGCCTTCCACAGAATGTAGCTCATCTTCCATCTGGGAACAAAAAAGTAGTTACTACTAACATATCTTGAAACATAACTTTTTATTCATGGAACATAGAATCGTAGGGCTGGAAAGGACCTCAGAAGTCTTCTAGTCCAACTCCCTGTTCAGGGCAGGAGAGCTTATATCATCCTGGTCAAATGGCTATCCAGGCTGCTTTTGAAAACCTCCAGCATGTCATTCATTCAACATTAAAAAAAATATTCAGCATTTTTTAAAAAAGATTTCCACTTATTGCAACTTGGAATTATTTCTATGTATTCACCTGTTTTCAGTTGATATCTGGCATTGCCAGTCCACAAGCCTTCAATAAAGGTGATAGGGTTTTCTAAGCCAGAATGAAGTGACTAAGGTTTTAGTTCTTAGAGAAAACGCTCCTTAGCACATCCCAAACTTATTTCCCTCTCTTTCTAATTGGAGCTGAAGCAAAGCAATGAAAAGAGGAGCACAGAAATCCCTCAAACATTTGAAAGCACCTTGAACAAACACTTGAATATCCCCCAGTTTGGCTCAAAAGCTTTTAACAAGCAACTTTTAGAATGGAATTTTCATCCTCGACAAGAGAAGAATCTGAAAAGCACCTGAACAAGCAAACATTCTCTCAAACCTCCATTAAAATAAATACCAAAAGGCTGAAGTCTTACTCATTTCTCCCACAGATAAGGTGTCCTTAATCTATTATCTGCCAACTTTGTGATTACTGTACAAGATGTACTTCTCCTCTGTATGCCAAGATATAAATGGTGGTTCCATAATTCTCCATGGCTCACTCAGATAAACAGGGGAAGGAAGAGAGGATAGAGGAATTCAATCATAATGGTCTGATAAATATCAAATATATCAGCCGCAGAATTTAATGACACAAGAGATCAAAAGCAGCTGTCAGGGTTCTGACCGATGCCCTAATAAAAGCAGGAGCCTCAAGCCAGTTTTCAAGAAAAACCCAGTTGTTTATTAGGAGAGCCATGTAGGCACGGACCTAATGAAGCCAACTCTGACCCCACTCAGTTTGCGCCTTGCCTCTGACCCTGTTTCCCCTTCCCCCCAAGGTGTGTCATCAGTCACATTCCCCAATGAAGCAATTTTGCGGGTCATAGAAGTCACTCCCTCTGGCCATTACTGGTTTCTGTGGAGATGGCCTTGACTTTGGCCAGCTAGGATGTGCATTGTTTTGACTGAGGTGCAAATTCCTCGATGCAGCTGCGATGCTCAATTCCCCCCCCCCCCCTGCTCCCAATCTCCCTGCTTATGGCAACTTGGGAGCAGGTCAGGAAAACTTCGTCAGTTGACAGCTGGTAAACTAAGCTCAAACTCATAACACAGTTATAAGAAAGGAGCTTTCACCCTCAACATTCCTATTCATCAACTGTAACACTATACTAGGCGTCATCTGGGCATTTTTGGCCAGTGGTTCTTTTACAGTGATGTTATATTAATAATCCAAGAGCTTTTCTAAAAAGAGTTAATCTCCTGGGATAAATTCAGGATTGCTGTCAACAGATTTTCATTCCAGTTGGTGTGTCTTAGAAAAGGAGAGAGCAGAACCACAAGTTGGAGAAAAGAGACACATAAATGAATAGACAACTCCCACATAAAAGATGCAAGAATTCTATTTTTCCCCTCATCTTGGTGGACAAGAAAACAGCTATACTACCAAGAATCAATAAGGACAGAAGTCAAAGATTCATCAGTGGTACATTGTTTCAGCTACATACTTTGTAATTTCACATGACAAAATGGAGATCTATCATAAAGACCCTAAAACCTTCAAATACCCTAGAAGTGAATACTTACAGATAATTCAGAATGCACTGCAACAGAATAGTAGTTACTACCTCAGGTAGATTCTCAATAGGGAACATTCAAATTCTCTATGGGGGAGGGATCCAAACAAATCAAAAAGTAACAAGAACAACTTTGAAGTTTCTTCTCCAGGGTGTTTCAACAGTTGTTTTTCCAAAGCATCAGTCTATTAAGAGCTGTGAGCAAAGCTAAATCAATGGCCCATGCAAATTTTAATAACAGATTTTTACCAAGAGCAAGCTCCATGTAGTTGAACCAACTTTGGAAGGACTAACTAACAAAACATTGCCTTCCTGGTGTTCTCTTTTACTGTGTATTCCCAAAACGTTCCATCTGATTGGCTCAGCTACCTATTATTCTTCATAAAATTCTATTATATGAAGGATCGTGGGGCACAATAGCTTCAACTTTAATCATTTGAGCTTTCAGTAGTCCTCAACTTATAACCACAAATGAGCCCGGAATTGTGTGACATATGTTTATACCTTGTTCCACTCCTGGGTTGCAAGTTGAACAGGAGAAAGTCATTATTGCAAGCATCAATGCCAGCTAAAAACACAAGATAAATTGTACAGTTTCTGTAGCTAGTGACTCACCTTGCCTAGAGTTCCTTTAAGCCCAATTTAATCTTATATATTAACACGTAAAACTTCTTGTGAACTTCCTCCTCCTCCTCTTCCTCCTCCATCTCCACCTCCACCTCCAACCAAAGAAGTGAATTCTTGAAAGAATTGTTGTTATTTTTAATTTCCTACATAGCAGAGGTGGGTTTCTACCAGTTTGCATGCTCCCAAACCGGTTCCCCGGTCTCCACTGCTGGCATGTTTTTTATTAGCTTTCCATGGTGTTTGCTCATGTGCAGAACAATTAACAGTGAACTGTGCATGCACATGCAACGCCGGTAGGAACCCACCCCTGCTATATAGCCTACTGTGCTGGGAGTTCTGGTAGTCCTCCATCCATGTATTAATTTTTATGACCCTACTTAGCTTATTGATAATTAGCCAGGTACTGCTACCTTCTATACTGTAGATTTAGATTTGCTTCTGTTAATTCTAAGAAGAAAGGCCAGATTTTGTCCAATTGAACAATAAGGACTTCTTTTTATTAGAGTGGCCCACTTTCAAAGTAGAAAGAACTGGTTTGTCCCTTGTATGAACATTTCTTCTTGATGGCTTTGCCAGATGTGAGATGGCCAGAATAGGAGTGAGAGTTCTCACTACAACGCTTCCCTAGCAATGTAGCAGTTATATTTCTAAAATGTGTAGAGTATGTTGTTTCTACCTGTTCTTCTCTCCCTCTCCCACTCCCTCCCTCCCTCCCTCCCTCCCTCCTTCTCTCTCTCTCTCTCTCTCTCTCTCTCACACACACACACACACACACACACACACACACACTTTTTGTTCTTTCTATGTAGCTGTCAAGCCTGTCCCACCTTGGCCATTAAGGAAAGAAAGAAAAACCCTTGACTCCATTTGCGGGCAAGGTATGCTTTTGCTAAAGCCAAGTGGTTACAGTGTAAGCAAAGCCAGATATGAAGATTCCTGCATAAACCTGGTCATTTTCTCCTCTCCCAGACCCTCCCCCCTTGATCATCTTGTTAGTATCCAATAAGGTTCAAACCAGTTGCTTTGGTAACAGTTCTAAAGTTTGGCACCTTTTTGGTGGGCTTCACATTCCTGTGTCCTTGGATCATTCAACCATTGTCTCTGGTTGGCACTTCTGTTTCCCCCTCCCAGTATCCTCCCATCCCCTCTCCCCAAACTTTATGGCAGAATGCCATCAAAGCAAAATAGAGCTGCAGCAGTGTGATGCAGAGGTGGGTTCCTACTGGTTTGGTCGACTAGGTAGTAACTCGGCTGGACAGACGCCCGAACCAGTTCTATGCTCGCAGCCGCCATCTTAATTTTCTGTTCTACACATGCGCAGAACAATCTTCATTGAAAAAATATATTTTTGTCCTTTTCAAATGTGCGCATGCATAGACCTTTTTAGGTGCAAATGTGCACACACACACACAGAGCAATTTTTTGCACAGCAAACTGGTAATAATGCCGGCAGGAACCCACCCCTGGTGTGATGGCAGATCCGACCCAAGGGCTTCAGTGTTACAACTGTGCACATCTGCCAGCGCACTCTAGATCCATTCTTCATCTGAAAAACACAAATCTGCAAAGTGGGGCGGGGGAACCACTATACCCGTGATGGCGAACCTATGGCACGCGTGCCACAAGTGGCACGCGGAGCCATTTGTCAGGGCATGCGAGGCGCTGCCCTGTCAGCTGGCCAGCGCGCGTGCGCGCGCTGGCCAGCTGAGTTCACCTTTTTAAAAGCTATTTTTCGCCTTCCCCAGGCTCCAGAGGCTTTATAGGAGCCTGGGGAGGGCGAAAAGAGCCTCCCCCGCCCCCCCGGAGGCTTCAGGGAACGTCCCGAGGCTTCCCTGAAGCCTTCGGAACACTTAAAACCAACCTCCGAGCAACCCGGAAGTGACTTCCGGGTTGCTCGGATGGTCGTTTTAAGCGCTCTGAAGGCTTCAGGGAAGCCTCGGGACGGTCCCTGAACAGGCACGAGACGTGCGTTTCCATTGCCCGGACCCGGATCGCCTCCACTGCGCGGCGCCTCAGGCTCGGCGTCCTTGCGCCCGGCCTTCACATCGCTGCCGCCGCCGCCGCCACCGCCGCTAGGACGCCGCCCTCGCCTCCTCCTCCTCCTCCTCTAGCAGCACCATCGCAAGGATTAAGGCGAAAGGGGGCGGGGGCGGGGAAAGCGAAGGGGGCTTTGTTGTCCTCCTTCTCCTCCTCCTTTCCCCCACCGGCTCGAACGCGGCGCCGGGGCCCAGCAGGCAGCGAACGAGTCGGAGCCTGCCGACTGGAGGAAGAGGGTGAGAGGCGGGTCCTGTGAACGGGGGCAGCAGCGGCGACAATAGTCGTAACTTGCCGGCTGGCCGCCCTGGCTGGGAGACAAAGGAGGGGAAAGGCGGCAGGCAGCCGAGTTGCGACTATTGTCGCCGCTGCTGCCGCCATTCACAGGACCCCCCTCTCACCCTCTTCCTCCAGTCGGCAGGCTCCGACTCGTTCGCTGCCTGCCGGGCCCCGGCGCCGCATTCGAGCGTTCCGTGAAGCCTCCGGGGGGGCGGGGGAGGCTCTTTTCGCCCTCCCCAGGCTCCTATAAAGCCTCTGGAGCCTGGGGGAGGCGAAAAAATCATGCAAAGCCCCCTTCGCTTTCCCCGCCCCCGCCCCCGGGGGTGGCGGGGAGGTTTTAAGTGTTCCGAAGGCTTCAGGGAAGCCTCTGGACGTTCCCTGAAACCTCCGGGGGTGACGGGGAGGTTTTAAGTGTTCCGAAGGCTTCAGGGAAGCCTCCGGACGTTCCCTGAAACTTCCGGGGGTGGCGGGGAGATTTTAAGTGTTCCGAAGGCTTCAGGGAAGCCTCCGGACGTTCCCTGAAACCTCCGGGGTTGGCGGGGAGGTTTTAAGTGTTCCGAAGGCTTCAGGGAAGCCTCCAGACGTTCCCTGAAGCCTCCGGGGGGGGCGGGGGAGGCTCTTTTCACCCTCCCCAGGCTCCTATAAAGCCTCTGGAGCCTGGGGAAGGCGAAAAAATCATGCAAAAATGGGTGCGTTGTGCGCGCATGCGCACTGGGGGCGCGTTGCAATATGGGTGCGGCACGCCCGCACACGACCCCCCCCTGCGCTCCCCCCACTTGTGGCACGCGAGCCAAAAAAGGTTCGCCATCGCTGCACTATACCATGTCAAGGGTGGGTTCCTGCCAGTTCTAGCCTCTTCTATATAGAAGAGGTTCCACAAATCTACAGTGCCATTTAGAATCGGTTCCAGCTCCCTCCCCCCGCCCGTCTGCACATCATCAAGATGAAGAGCGAGAGGAGGAATTCTGGGAGTTGAAGTCCACAAGCCTTAAAGTTGTGAAGTTTGAACACCCCTGGGTTTTTTTTTCTTTTCTAAAGGGTTAGGGGTGCAAGGGTCTTGTAGCTTGACAGCTTTAAGACTTGCATGCTTCAATGCCAGAGTTTCTGAGCCAACATTTTGGTTGCTAAGCAAGAGCGTTGTTAAGTGAGTGTCACCACATTTTACAAGTTGGCCATGCCTACTCATTCACATGACTGGCAAGCCACTCCCACTCAGTCACATGGCTGGCAAGCCACTCCCACTCAGTCACATGGCTGGCAAGCCACTCCCACCAGGTCACATGGCCGGCAAACCAAAGCAGGCCACACCTACAGAAGAGGTTCTAAAAAAATTTGAAACCCACCACTGCTGCATGTGCAGCCTGGTTAGAGGGAATAAACAAAGTACAAGCACAGGGCAAGTGAGAAGGCATTCAGTTCCACATCACTGTGCACTGCACAGCATGGATGTACCAAATGTTGTAGCTCATGAAATATTTCACCTTTCAGGAAGGATAATAGCTTTTGCAATCTCCTGAAGCATGACCAATGCTGCCTTGCGTCTTTTGTTTTCAGCATCAACTAATATACTCTCTTCTTTTTGGAAGGCTCAGCTCAGCCAGGGAATATATATTTTAAAAAATACCACTACATTCCTTGTTCTATTTAAGGCAGCATTATTTCTATTGCCATTTCCTTAAGATATACACACTGTAGTCAAGGAAGATTTCAATTGGTAATACAGAGCACTAGGGAAAATAGAAAGGATATTTATCTACTTATTTACTTATTGCGTTATTGTCACACAAAAGAAGTACCCCCTCCCCTGAGAGTTTGGGGAATTTTGTTTTGCTTTTGTTTTTGTTGCAGAAGAGATAAAGAATAGAGAAAAAAGCAGTGGTGGGATTCAATTTTTTTTACTACCGGTTCTGTGGGTGTGACTTGGTGGGTGTGGCATGGCTTGGTGGGCATGGCAGGGGAAGGATACTGTAAAATCTCCTTTCCCACCCCACTCCAGGGGAAGGTTACTGTAAGATCCCCATTTCTTCCCGATCAGGAGGCAGAGAATAGATGGGGGCGGGGCCAGTCAGAGGTGGTATTTATCGATTCTCCAAACTACTAAACATTTTTGCCACTGGTTCTCCAAAACTGGTCAGAACCTGCTGAATACCACCCCTGGACAGAAGGGAAAGACCGTGGAACAGCAAGAGGTGATATTCATTTTAACTACTAGGGGCATAGTTGATGGACCTATAGAAGAGCAGGCAGAGCTAGGGAGGCAGAATTAAACATGTCATCAGTTTAGAGTCCTTGCATTGCTACAAGGAACCAAGTCTAACCCTCTTGAATTCTGTTGACCCTTTTCCAGCACCAATTTAACACTGATTATTAGTTGACTACATTCTTGAGTACAAGTTTGAAGAAATCTTCTGTGCTGCTACTTTATGAATGATCCTAATTCTTTGTGCCTAACATTAACCTATCTGACTATTGAGGCATGCCGTAATGTGGCTGGTTGGCTTTACCTTTGTGCACGTGTGAACCTAATCACTGGAGTCACAGATATTTTTCAGGTCATCCCCAGACATCCCTAATGGCAGTGAATCTGCTGTGATGGTACATAATTTAGCAGTTTCATACAGCCAGTGACTTACAGCACATTAGCATGCTATCTGAAAACTGGATTACTGGAAACCGTTTATGGGATGCTTCCACTTAAATTATGAGCACTGGGGATGGAGGAAGCCCAGTCATCTTAGATTTGTAGACATTGTGTTGGAGAAGAAAAGATTCAGCAGAACAGATTAATAATTCCTGGCATCATCATTTGCGGCTAAAAAAAAGAAATGTGCATTTTAAGGACTATGGAAATTTAAGTTTATATTTTTGGGGGGAAAAATGAGAGAACAAAAGGAATGCCAACAAAGATTTACAGAATAGTATTATAAACACTGAAGAAAATATGTTTTGCATGCTTTGAAGATCTGGAGAATTTTGACTTGGAACTACCCTGAAAATCATTTTTTTAAAAAAGCAATGGTGTGCCAAAGATACTTTGGCAGGGGGCAAAACCACAAGCAACCAATCACTTTGGCTTATCACCTGCTAAAAGAAGGGAGCCTTTGAAACTTTTCCAGCTCAAAACAGGTTCTCCACCTGACCCATTAGCTAATCCACTCACGTTCCCTTGACTTTTGCTATGACGTACCTAGGAAGATTAGCAAGGAGACCACTAAGGGAGGATCAAAGGGTTTGTGAGATGGAAAGTCTGGCTACTTGGAAGAGCCCTTGGATGCTCCAATGGGAGGCCCACACAATGTGGGACACACTACTGATGGCAGATTTCCCTCTTCCCCATCAGGATTGGGGAAATAAAGTTTTTATTTATTAAATTTATATCCTGCCCATCTCAGTATCCCGAGTGACTCCAGGTGGCTTAAAAGGGCACAAAGGGGTAAATATAACAACATTAAAGCCATTAAAATGAACAACAGTTAAAGAAAAGCTAAAAACCAGGAGTATGGATGGTATGGAGGATGAGCTTTTGTCTCTAAACCAACCACCTTCAGCATAATGTGGCTCCATTGGGGCTCCACGTTAACTGGCGAAGGCAGGTTTCAAGGCCTTCCAGAAGGGTGGAGATAGATCTTACTTCCAGAGACAGGATGTTTTAGAGGGAGGGGGCCACATCAGAGAAAATTATTCTCCTTGCCCCCACTACCCAAAATTCCTTGGCCGACAGTCAGAGGTGGGTTGCTAATTTTTTTACTACTGGTTCGGGCGCGCAGCTTCTGCACATGCAAAGAAGCTTCTGGGTGAACTGGGAGCAACCAACCTCTGCCGACAGTGTCTATAGAAGGCCACTTCTGCTGGAGTAAGGCCAATCTTATTGGAGCAAGACAGCTCCTCAGGTAACTTGGAATTAAGGAAAACTGTCAATACTCAAGGTCATTTGTAAGCTAGATACACATTATCTGCTTCATTTAAACTTATATTTTTATATCAGTGATTGCATGCCCTCTGCAGATGCCATATACACTAAATAAAATAAAACCTCACCTGCCGTTTCACATCCCCTAGATAGGGGTGTCAGACTCAAGTCCCACAGGCCAGATCCAGCCCATGGTTGCTTAGATCTTGCCCGTGGGGCCACCCTGGAGACAACAAAGGACCAGCCAACAGTTCCTCTGTTAGTGAAAGTGGAGCTTGGGGGGGGGGGGGTTGCACGTGGCCCCCCCAGGCTCTGTTTTTGGCTGCAGCTGCCTCCTGCAGCCCTCTGCTAGCAAAAATGGAGCATACCCACCCTCTCCCAAGCTCTGCTTTTTTTGTGGTTGCAGGAGGCTGTAGCTGCTGGAAATGGGGCCTGGGAGGGCCACGTATGCCCCCCAAGCCCTGTTTTTCCTGGCAGAGGGCTGCAGGAGGCTGTAGTGGCTTAAAACGGAGCTCAGGAGCCCATTTTCGCTGGCAGAGTAGTGCTCGGGCCACCACAGGCCTCCGATACGAGTGATATCAAGCTGGTCAGGCCCACCCTGGCCACGCCCCCTAAGGTCAAACACAACCCTGATGTGGTCCTCAATGAAATCGAGTTTGACACCCCTGCCCTAGAAGGTTTAAGTATCACTTTCCAAATGATGCAATAAAAATGAACTTTTTAAATGTGATGAAAGGGAGAAATATTAAATAGACGAGGATTAACCCTTCTTAATTTTGCTTAACTGCTTTAATTTCATTAAACAAATTTAAAATCTATTCCAGTTTTTGTTCTATGACTTGCTACTTTTTGGAGTACCACACTCCGCAGATTTAAAAAAAACTTGCAAAATCTTATTATGTATAAACGAATAAATACGTATCATTGCTTTTTGTAGAGTCTTGTCTCCTAAGATCCTTGCAAGATGAAGCAGCTTTACCTCTGATATTTAACTGGCATATGTTTCATTGTTAAATTTTCCAGAATAAGTGAGTTTTCACTCTCATCTACTTCCTAATTTATTTGACTCTCCTTCGGCACAAGACACTTTATATGATAAATGATATTACAGAATGTGACTCTTATTTTATTTTCGGGCTGTATGTAAACTCAGACAAACAATACATGTGAGAATCATGCCTGTTAATTTGTATAAATGAAAACTATAACAGCAGATGAAAGCCACATAGGGCAGTCTAGGGAGTTGACTTTTAAGAAAGCCAGAAAGCTTCTCTGCTGAAATGGAAGTCTATTTATTGCTGTTGTTATTTATAACAGAGGCATGGATTGTAAATGGATGCCGATCCTATTAATTAAACAAATGAATGCATTTGTGTACTTAAGAATGTCTCTACCCTCACATTTATTTGCAACAATCTTTTTGAGGCCTGCCAGGATTTTACCGAGATGATTTGCCTCTTGGTAAATGTGACTATCAGTCTTCATCTTGACAGCCATTTTATGAAAAGCAAATCTCTCATACCAGCCCTATTGTTGACCAAAATACACTATTTCTGCATTAGTAAAGATAAAGGTTTCCTCTATCAATCATTTCTGACTCTAAAAGGCGGTGCTCATCTTCATTTCTTAGCTGAGAGATCCAGTATTATCCAAAGACATTTTCTATGGTCATGTGGCCATCCTGAGCATATACTGAGGTGCATGGAACACTGTTACCTTCCCATAGAAGTGGTACCTATTTATCTACTTGCATTTGCATGCTTTTGAACTGCTAGATGGGCAGGAGCTGAGGCAACTAACAGGACTCACCCTGTCGTGTGGTGCTCAGGTCTTGAACCCGGGCTTACCTTTTTCATTGTAAAATGTATATAAATCCAATTAAACAAGCAAACGAACTTCAGGGGGAAGAGTTAGGCAGTGGACTGGTGAAAAGCTCAATACTCATCACCGATGATTCTGGAGGAAACATTTTGGCAAAGTTAGGTATCACAAAGGCTCTCAGCATAAATTCTGAATGGTGGTGGTAGGAGAATTAATGTCTTAAAATATTTTAAAGATTTTCCTCCGTTCAGACTGCACTGGAAAAGCATCCCAAAAGCTCAACAGGCTACGTTTTCCAAAGCATTTCTAAATGCAAGGTAGTCCTTGTTTAACGACTGATCACTTAGCAACCATTCAAAATAATAAGGGACCTCCCAAAAGGTCCTTATCATCTGGTTCTCGCACACGCAGACCCCTACTCACATGTATTTCAGGGGTCTACTTTTACAGCCCGTTGTGATAGTCCCCTGGCACATGAATTACAACAGGTTTTTTTTTTTTGCCAGATTCTGGCTTTTTCAACCAGTTTTCAGCAAAAAAAAAAAAAAATACCCATAGGAATGAACAGTCTTGTTGTATGACTGCCACATTTGTTTTATGTCCACTGTATTCACCTAACAACCGCTACAAAGAAAGGTCATACATTGGGGTCAGTCACATAGATCCCAGGACTTACAATTGTCATGATTTACAACTGAAATTCTTGGCTCCATTATGGTCATGAGTTGAGGACTACCTATATGCTCTTCCCTTAATACATATCTTTCATGCTCCACTTGTTAATATAGTGTCTATAGTACCAGCAGTCCTCTAGACTGTAAATCTGGCTTACATGATTTCTGTTTCATCTCAATGCATATTCATGAATATGGGATATGGAAATCGACGTCTGTAGCTTATTTAACTTTTAAAATAAAATGTTTTACTCGCAATAAATGTCACAATTTCACATTGGCAGATTTTCTTCAGAGGCAGATTATTCTCTCCATCCCCTTTCATTCACTAACACAGTTCTCTCTAAAATCCACATGCTCCAACTCACTCCTCTGACTTTCTGCCAAGGACCAATGGTCAGGGATTCCCAACCTTAAGTTGTGTGGGCTTCAACTCCCAGAATTCCCCAGTAGAATTTCTGGAATTCAGGCGAATGTTTTACCTAGAATGTTATTTTTGCTTCAGACAATGCCTGTTTGGAAAATTGATGCACCATTTAAACAATGGCAGAAGGACCCATCTAAATTTGTATGGTGCAGGGAAAAATACACAAGCTAATATAAGGTGCTACAAGATGCAAAAGAAAAAGGAGGATTCAGCTTACCAGGTTTGTAACTACCCTGTTTCCCTGAAAATAAGACCTCCCTAGAAAATAAGCCCAATCAGGCTTTTTAGCACATGTGCTAAAATAAGCCCCCCCTAAAAATATTGCAACACAGCAGCAGCCACGAGGTGACCACACTCACCGTCTCCTGCACCTCAAAAATAATAAGACCTCCCCAAAATAAGGCCAAGCACTTATTTTGGAGGTCAAAAGAAGATAAGTCTTATTTTAAGACTTACTCTATGTCTATGGTTTTCTTACATAAAATTTTACAGAATAAACTGTCTAGAATATGTAAGGGTACACTGAATCTTTTCTGAAAATGCAAACAACATGATGGGACATTTTACCATATTTGGTGGCATGTAAAAAAAAGCAGAAAAAATGGATACAAATACACACATTAATCCAGAAGATGTTAAATACAACTGAAACTGGAGACTGTTGGGATTAATGGACAGACAGCTAGGAAAAATTAATAGAACTTTCATACATGATAACCTCAGCAAAACTATTATATGGTCAAAACTTCAACTCTAACTACAATGGAGGAACGACTAGAGAAAATGATGGATCTTGCAGAGGCGGCTAAATTAACCTCTTTGATTAGAGGGGAGGGGGAACAGTATCTATATTTATGGCTGACTGGAAACCCTTTGTAGACTTTTTACGTGTAACAAAAAAAATGTACTTCTGATTTGTCACTTTGATGATTAGAAAAAATTTGAGTAGTCTTCGATGCCAGCGCACAATTCCAAGGCCTCTCTCTGAACAAAGTCCTGCTCACAGGGCCTGACCTCACCAACAGTCTGCTCGGCGTGCTCATCCGCTTCAGGAAGGAGGCCATAGCCATCATGGCCGACATCCAACAGATGTTCTACTCATTCCTCATCAAGGAAGACAATCGGAACTACTTACGTTTCCTATGGTTCAGCGATGAACAACACGAACAGCAGATAACGGAGTACAGAGTGTGAGTGCACATTTTTGGAAATGGCTCTTCCCCAGCAATTGCCAACTATGGCCTACAACACACTACTCATGTGGGTGAAGCCCAATACAGTGCAGATGCCAGATGGTTTGTGGAACGGGATTTCTATGTTGACAATGGCCTAAAATCCATGCCCACCCCAGCAGAGGCCACAGACCTATTAAAAAGGACACGCCAGATGCTAGTTTCATCCAATCTTAAGCTGCATAAAATCGCATCCAACAGTGAGGAAGTGCTAGCTGCCTTCAATCCTGAAGACCATGCTAAGGGATTGCAGGAACTTGACTTCGGCACAGATATCTCTTTATCCAACACAGTCTCGGTCTTTGTTGGGACTTGAAGAAGGACATCGTCACCTTCAAATCCCCAGCTCAGAAGACCGCTTTCACAAAAAGAGGAGTCTTGTCAACAGTGAACAGCCTTTTCGACCCCCTAGGGTTTGCTGTACCTGTAATGGTCCAGGGAGGCTCCTACTGTGCACGCTCTCCCAAAACACCAAAGATTGGGATGAGCAGCTTCCACCAGAGCAGAAGCAAGAGTGGGAAAGAGTGGGAGTCTCCCTGAGTTGTCTACAAAGTGCTCAGGTACAGCGCATGTATGTTCCCATCTCACCCACAGCCGCAAGGAAGAAAGAACTACATATCTTTTCAGATGTGTAAAAGGCAATAGCAGCCGTAGGATACATCAAGGTCTACAGTGGGGAGAATGACGTTCACATTGGTTTCGTCATGGGAAAGGTGAAACTACAACCACAACAAGATCACACCGTGCCAATGTTGGAACTCTGTGTTGCCATGCTGGCCATACAGCTTGCAGACCTGATAACAAAGGTAATGGACCTTGAGCTGCAAGCCACCACCTTCTACACAGATAGTAAGGTAGTGCTAGGCTACATCCACAATCGAAGCAGGTCCTTCTATGTCTACGTCAGTAATAGAGTAGACAGGATCAGAAAATCCTCAAACCCAGAGCAATGGCGGTATGTTCCGACTGATCAGAACCCAGCAGACTTTGCCATGCACGCTATTCTTGCATCTCAGTTGGCAGAATCAACTTGGTGGAAGGGCCCAGAGTTCCTGGTTTTTCCCAGACACCCCAATGTCACAGAGATCAGAACAATATGAGCTTCAAGACCCAGATAGTGACGCTGACATCCCAGACAGGACAAGAAGCCCACTGTCCTGGCCACATGTTTGTCGACAACGATAACAGAGAAAAGAAAACTGCTCCTTAACCTCCCCTTTGCTTTATCTCGCTTTGAACGCTTCTCCAAATGGAGATCTCTCATATCAGGGGTGGTGGTGATCGTCCATTTCCTGCATCACAAGACAGGCTCCCCAGTCCACCGCACCCAAGCAGAGAGATCCATTCTGCAGAGTGTGCAAAGAGGTGCATACCCAGCAGAATTTGAGTGCCTACAGGCTAAGAAGCCCTTCCTGAAATCCAGCTCACTTCTAAAACTGAGTC
Source organism: Natrix helvetica (assembly GCF_964273705.1). Classification (NCBI taxonomy): domain Eukaryota; kingdom Metazoa; phylum Chordata; class Lepidosauria; order Squamata; family Natricidae; genus Natrix; species Natrix helvetica. Next base: position 332,690,512 of record NC_138548.1, on the reverse strand, counting down.
CATTTCTTGACTGTCACGGCTTATTGCGGCTAGGAGGGTATTTAGATAAGGCTGAAATAACCTCAAATCTCAAGCATCCTATCATCCTTCCTGCCCGCTAACATGTGACAAAACTGCTGATCCAGTACCATCACGAGAACATCCAACATCAAGGCAGACACTTCACTGAAGGAGCCGTTAGGGCTGCTGGACTCTGGATCGTAGGCGCCAAGAGGCTCGTCGCTACTGTCTTACACAAGTGCCGGCACTGTCGCAAGCAACGAGGTGCAACACCATGCCAGCTGATGGCCGAGCTGCTGCCCAAACATCTTAGTACTGAACCTCCTTTCAACAACGTAGTCTTAGACGTTTTTGGCTCCTGGTCTGTGTCGGACCAGAGGGGGGCAAGCTAACAGCAAACGCTGGGCTGTACTTTTCACCTGTCTCAGCATTTGAACCATCCACATCGAAGTCATTGAATCCATGGACAGTTCCTGCTTCATCAATGCCCTAAGGCAGTTTCTGGCGCACAGAGGACCGGTCAAGGTTTTTACATCTGATTGCAGCACAAACTTCGTAGGAGCTTGCAAAGAGTTCAAGATAGGTAAAAACGATCTCCTAGACCCAGCAATCGAGGGCTACCTGAAGCCCATGACTGTGTATGGACATTCAATCCTACCCATGCATCACACATGGGAGGAGCGTGGGAACGATTGATAGGCATAGCCCGCAGAATCTTGAACTCAATGTTGACAAAGATGCCTACGCTAACACACAAGATTCTTACCACCCTCATGGCAGAGGTGGCAGCTATTGTCAACTCTCTATCTTTGGGTCCAATTTTTACGGATCCTGAAAACCCAAGTATTCTCACCCCAGCCACCTTGCTGACCCAGAAGACAGGCGACTGGCCAGCACCAGCAGGGTATTTTGTTCCCAAGGACATGTATCAACAACAATGGAGACAAGTTTAACTGCTCGCCAACACATTCTGGAAGCGCTGGAAGCAGGAATACTTACCCTCCCTGCAATATCGCCACAAGTGGCAGCGCAAACAACCCAACCTTGAAGAAGGAGACCTTGTCTTGCTAAAAGAGAAGGACACACCTCAGAACTTGTGGCCAATAGGACTTGTGCACCAAGTCCTACCCAGTAATGATGGACTAATTCGTCTGGCGGAAGTTCAAGTTGTGAAGTCAGGTCACGACCAGCAGACTTCCACCAAGAAGCTCTACACCAGACCAATCACCGACCTAGTACTGCTGCTACAAAAGACTGAACTAGAAGATTGAACCTCAAGCTTTGCATGCTTCGTGTTTACATCATTGTTTGCACTGTTTGATGCTATGCTTTTGTGTAACTCAGTTAATTAGCTAGCTAGGTTTGCATGTTGATATTATGCCTCTGTTATCTTAGTTAATTAGATAGTCAACTGTTCTGAACCCCCCCCCCCTTCATACACCAAACACGCCGAGACAAAAATACTGCATGATGCTTTATTAACACACAGACTAGACCAGCGATGGCGAACCTTTTTTGGCTCACGTGCCACAAGTGGGGGGAGTGCAGGGGGGTCGAGTGCGGGCGTGCCGCACCCATAATGCAACGCACGCCCCCCCAGTGCGCATGCATGCACAACGCGCGACCCCCCCATTTTTACAATTTTTTTTTGCCCTCCCCAGGCTCCAGGGGCTTTATAGGAGCCTGGGGAGGGCGAAAAGAGCCTCCCCCGACCCCCCGGAGGCCCTTGGACGGTCCCTGAAGCCTTCGGAACGCTTAAAACCACCCTCCGAGCAAACTGGAAGTGACTTCCGGGTTGCTCGGAGGGTCGTTTTAAGCGCTCCGAAGGCATCAGGGAAGCCTCGGACGGTCCCTGAAACCTTCGGAATGCTTAAAACGACCCTCCGAGCAACCCGGAAGTCACTTCCGGTTTGCTCGGAGGGTGGTTTTAAGCATTCCGAAGGCTTCAGGGACGGTCCCTGAAGTCTCCCGGGGGGGCGGGGGAGCCTCTTTTCGCCCTCCCCAGTCTCCTATAAAGCCTCTGGAGCATGGGGAAGGCGAAAAATAGCTTTTAAAAAGGTGACCTCAGCTGGCCAGCGTGCGCATGTGCGCTAGCCAGCTGACAGGGCAGCGCCTTGCGTGCCCTAACAAATGGCTCCGTGTGCCACTTGTGGCATGCGTGCCATAGGTTTGCCATCACGGGACTAGTGTCAGACCTGTAGTTATATTCTTTTTAGGATCTTTGGCCTGCCACACTTTCTTATAATTTTCTATGCTGTTTCATTAGTGTAGTAGTTGGGAGGGGGGAATAGAAAGGAGTAGGATTGTAGAATGGATTGTTGACATTCTTTTGTAGAAGCCAAGGTCATCTTTTGTCTCCGCATCTCGACACCTGGCCGGAAGAAGATGGGTGTACATGCCAGCGTGGAAGATGATGATTGGAACATGTGATGGATTTGTGGGTGTGGGGAGAGATCATGAACTTTCAACTGGTTGAACTTAGAGAATGTACTTCCAGAGTTGGAATTTCCATAGCCGTGCTAAATTGCCTGCGGAATAAATTGGACCTTTAAGGATGTTTTGTCTTGGACAATGATTTATTTCTGCATGGTATTTAGAACCCTAACATTATTCCAACTCTCTCCTTTAAAATAATTCACTAGCACCCTCCCCCTCTCAAGGGGCGAGGGGCTGGTGATGGAGGAAGTGATGGGGGGGTTGCTGCATTCCCAACGCTGACCGGGACTGCGTAAAATATCAGCGAAGAAATGATGAGAAGCTTTTGGTGATAAGAAGCTGAGTGCCGAAACTTCAAAGGCAATGGAATGCTGCTTCCAGTTTTATTGCATCTGGCAAGAGGACGGAGGTCTTTACAGCCCGTAAAAGACTTTTCTACACCCAGTTAGAAGATGAAAGGAATGGAGATTCAAGCCATCCCCACGCCTGGACCTTTCGAACAACTAACCGTGAGTGCATGCTTCCCCTCCTTCCCCCCAGCTTGGAAGCAAGGCTTGAAAAACAAACAAACAAACAAACCCTAGAACGGAGGTTTGGGCTCCTTCCAGACGGCAATAAATGAAATGGCTTATTATCCTGCAACTAACTGGGAGAAAGATTCCCTTTCAAAATGGGAATTTCAAAGGAGGCAGGAAGAAGGGATTTTTCCAGCATCTGTCACTTGCAAGCTGCAACCAGTAATTGAAGCAAATTGGGCAGTAAATTGGGCTTTCCTCCCAGGACTTGGATGGAAGAGATGCTACTTACCAACTCCTTTGCCATCAGCATGGGGAAATGCTCCAAGCCAGCAGAGGGCACCTACTTGGCCCATAACTCCTCCAAGCCAGCAGGGGGGGCCTTGGCACGTAAAACCCACTAGCCAGCCATCATTGGTTGAGCTGCAACCTGTGAAGCAGGCAACCCCGGGATGGGTCTTAACCCCAGGTCAGGGATGGGAGGGATGCCAGTGGGCACCTGCCCTCCCTCAGCAGATGGCACCATGGCAGAAAGCTGGGCAGTGGCCAACCGAGGGATTGACCTCCCCACCGGTTCCAGTCTCCCCTGCAAGGCCCAAAAAGGTTCTTACCAGACCTTCCTACAGAGAAGAAATCTCCATGGAAGAAGGGATTACCAAACAGAGGCCTGCATTGTGGATGGGGGGGAAATGTGCGCCTGCAAGGCCCCAAGTGGTTCTTATCCCACCTTCCTACAGAGTAGCAATCACCAACATGGAAGAAGGGATTACCAAAGCCAGGCCTGCAAGATGGGAAGCGGGACAAGGTGCATCTGCGATGCCCCAAAAGGTTCTTACTCCACCTTCCTACAGAGAAGCAATCTCCACCATGGAAGAAGGGTTTACCAAGGGGGCAGCTGCAAGTTGGAGAGCAAGGCAGTGTGATGAAACGGTTCCTAAGGTTAGAGATGTAACTAGGTTCCATTCTTTGTGGGGGCAAATTAAATGCCACCATTGTTGTCAACTTGGCCACAGAGCATCAGAGTGCTTGGCTCCAGCCCCAATGCCACAAACGTGCGCACCAACCACCACGGCGTTAAAGAGAGGGTCCCAGATGCCACCACAGAAGAGTCATCTGGGCCAACAACCTCTGGAAGAGGATCCCCAACTTAAGGTGAGGAAGTGTCCTACCAAGGGGGAGGCCTCGGAAGAGGAAAAGGGCAGACAATCTCCGGAGGAGGATCCCCAACTTAAGGTGACAAAGAGTCCAACTAAAGGGGAGGCCTCGGAGGGGGGAAAGCCTAAACGACCTCTGGAAGAGGATCCCCAACTTATGGTGATGAAAAGTCCTACCAAGGGGGAGGCCTCGGAGGAGGAACAAGGCCAACCGTGGATGATTGAATCCAAGAGCCCAGAACCTACAGCACCTGCAACAGAGAGCCCTAAACGACCATGGGAAGAGGTCGCAATGGACTTCATCCTGGAACTCCCAGACAGCAGTGGGCATAAAGTAATTTGGACTGTTATTGATTTGTTTTCTAAGCAGGCACACTTCATTGCTTGCTCAGGATTGCCATCTGCAAACGAATTAGCGAAAATGTTTGTGAAACACATTTATCGCCTGCACGGAGTACCCAAGAGGATCATTTCAGACCGCGGAGTCCAGTTCACAGCCAAGTTCTGGAGAGAGGTCCTGAGATCCATTGGGTCCACACAAGAACTGAGCTCAGAGGTTCATCCCAGCATGAACGGCGCAGCAGAGGGACCCAAGCGGTGGTGGAACAATACATCAGGTGTTCTGTGGACTATCAGCACGACAACTGGTCGGACTTGCTACCCTTCGCCAAAGTGCGTACAACGATGCGGTCCACAGCAGCAGAGGATTAGCGGGTTTCCAGATTACCAGTGGCCTGGAAGTTGTTGCCATGCCTGAGTTGCCTAGAGAACCTCCTTCTTTCATGTCTTTGAGTGAATGGGTGGACATGCTAAAGAAAGGATGGGAGAATACGAAGAAGGCTCTAGCAGTTGCGGCAGAAGCCTACCAGAAGCAAGATTATCAACATCGCTCACTCCTAAACCCCTACCGTGTGGGGGACAATGTTTTTTTATCTACCAAATACATAAGATTAGAAATGCTTAGCAAGGAATTGGGTCCAAAATTTCTAGGTCCATTCCCAATAGTGAAGATAGTTAACTCAGTTACAGTTCAACTCAGTCTACCCAGAAGTCTAGGGGAAATTGACCCAGAATTTCATTGTAGCTTGTTGAAACCAGTAATTGGGTCTAACAGAAGAGCATCCACCCAAGCTGAATCTCCTCCTGTAGTGATAGAAGGGGGAACACAATGTGAGGTGGAAAAAAATGTAGATTTCAGGCTGAATAGGGGTTGCTTACAGTACTTAGTGCATTGGAAGGGTTACCCTTGGTCTGAAGCTAATTGGGTGAACAGTGGGAACCTAAAAGTGGAGAAGTTAGTAAAGCAATTCAATGGGAAGTTTCCCGAGAAATCAAGAGGTTCCCCTGGGTGGAGAAGAGGTGGTTAATTTTGTTATGTTAACTTTTATGTTATTCTCTTTGCAGGAAACGTTTTTCTTTTGAGGACAGGCTGCCTGTCAGGCCTGTAGTTATATTCTTTTTAGGATCTTTGGCCTGCCACACTTTCTTATAATTTTCTATGCTGTTTCATTAGTGTAGTAGTTGGGAGGGGGGAATAGAAAGGAGTAGGATTGTAGAATGGATTGTTGACATTCTTTTGTAGAAGCCAAGGTCATCTTTTGTCTCCGCATCTCGACACCTGGCCGGAAGAAGATGGGTGTACATGCCAGCGTGGAAGATGATGATTGGAACATGTGATGGATTTGTGGGTGTGGGGAGAGATCATGAACTTTCAACTGGTTGAACTTAGAGAATGTACTTCCAGAGTTGGAATTTCCATAGCCGTGCTAAATTGCCTGCGGAATAAATTGGACCTTTAAGGATGTTTTGTCTTGGACAATGATTTATTTCTGCATGGTATTTAGAACCCTAACCCTTGGCAGCAATCCAGCACAGACAAGACCTTGCAGCAACCCAGCACAGACTAGACCTTGGCAGCAATCCAACACAGACGAGACCTTGGCAACAATCCAGCCTGCCAAGATAAGACAAGGCCTGATAGCTTCTCCAGCTCTGGTAAATAAGTTGATTCCTGCAAACAGTTTGTGCAAAGTCATTTCTTTTTATACAGTCTTGAGAGGAGCCTAATTGCAACCACCTGGGTCCAATTATCTCCTGTAACTGTGTAGCTGTTCTTTAGGTCTATTAGCTCTCCGTTGCCGGGCATCCAGAACCACCTCCCTTGTCTCCTCCCCACTGCTCCAATGCATGACGTCAGGAGCACACTCCCTTTGGCTTTCACCATTGCTCCATGCCTCAGGCACCTCCTGGTGGCCAACCAGCCTCTCTGATCCCTGCTCGGAGTCGGAACCCTGTCCAGGGTCCTCCACATCTTCCAGAGCCAAGTCATAAGACCCTTCACTGTTGGAGTCTGATTGCAGCTCCAACGGCTCCTGCTGGGTCACAACAGTCAAGTTTGCATTGTTTTATGCCATGCCTTTGTTTGCCTTTAGTTAAAAGGTAGTTGATAGTGGAATTTATAATTCCAGGTGGGGATTGTGCTGCCCGAGTAGTACATAGCTAGTGTAGGAATTAAGAACTGTCTCCTTTAAGAAACTACCTTATGGGAAATGTAGGCAGAGACTGCCTTATGGGAAATGTAGTTCCATGACATGTGATCACATCTCTGTTTATGATTGGCCACTGGGGCATTTTGCCCACATGCAAAGTTTATAGCCAGTCAGTTTGAATGCCTTTGTGAACCGGAATAGTAGTGTGTATTTCTTCTCAGCATGGGAGTAAAATCATCATCTTTTTACACCACATGATGAGACAGATTATGGAAGGTCAGAAGTATCTTAACACTGAACTGTAAGTTTTGCTATTAAGAATGCCTGATAATAAACTTGATCTGAAAGAGATTCCTAAGTGTGGAGTTAACTGCATATCCCGAGCAACCCTACACCGCTCGAGGCAGAACACACACACACATACACACACACACACACACTAACACAATTTACACATGGCTGGCTTATCTAAGCCCTAGCTCATTTTTTTTTTCCTCCAAGTTCACATCATTAAAATTAAATAGCACCCCAGAAAATATTGGGCAAATTCATTTATCTATTTACCTAGAATTAGTAGATTTCTCCACTCCACAGAGTTGGGGAAGTTTTAATATCAGCTACAAGCAACAAGGGACAGGGACGTGGTGGCTCAGTGGCTAAGACACTGAGCTTGTCCATCAGGTCAACAGTTCAGCGGTTCAAATCCCTAGCGCTGCATAATAGGGTGAGCTCCCGTTACTTGTCCCAGCTTCTGCCAACCTAACAGTTCGAAAGAAGATAAAACAATGCAAGTAGAAAAATAGGAACCACCTTTGGTGGGAAGGTAACAACATTCTGTGCACCTTCGGTGCTGAGTGATGCCAGCCACAGGACCACAGAGATGTCTTTGGTCAGCGCTGGCTCTTCACCTTTGAAATGGATATGAGCACCGCCCCCTAGAGCCAGGAATGAATAGCACACATGTGTGGGGGAACCTTTACCTTTACCTTACAATCAACAACAAAAAAACCTCTGTGCCACAAAAGAAGGAAAATAATTGCCTCAAGAGAATGCCACCACATCATCAGTACCCAAAGCCCAACTAAACATCAAGAGTGGGAACCCTTGGTGTCTCTTACTAATTTTTTTCTATGGGGGAAAAACACACTAAAAAAGGAACACTTTAATTATTTGTGTCCGTAGTTTAGGTTAAAAATACTCCCTATTTTGTCAAGGGGCCAGGCAGCAATCATCTGTCTAAACAATCAGTTCTTTGTAGATCCAGAAGCAATAAATACACCAGTGAATAAGAAGAGTTTAAGCTTTCTTGTTTAACTGTAGCAGGCAAATTAAACAGAAACAAAAGAAAGTAGAAGATGCCAATGCAAGGTGATACCCAATCTCCCTTCAGGAGCTCCATGGGAATAACAGCAGAGGACACCCAAGGCAGCCAACACAACAACGTCTGTGCCAATGACCCAAACTCAAGAGGTAATATCGGGGTCTTTATTAAAGTCTGGCATTAAGACCTTGTGACCCTGTTTCCATGGTACTGACATTACAGGACTGACTTTGACTAGAGGGTACATCTGCAAACGGACAGAACCCTGGGGTAGAGACCAAGAGCCTGGGAACTAGACAGATAAGCTAGCATTGACCCAAACAATCCAAAGGTTCTCCAACAACTATGGGAAGATTCCTCTCTTCTTCTTATTTCCCAGGCAAAAATAAAAACAAGCCAGCAGAACATTATTTTGACTCAGAATGACCTCTAAGCTTCTATGTCCTTCTTCATATGAAGAAGAAATTAAAAGATGCCACAATCTCCTGGAAACACAATGGTTTTCTGAATTGTCACTACAGCAACCCAGTACCTGTTCTAATCGTTTATCACAGGGGTGTCAAACTAAAGGCCCGGGAGCCGGAGCCGGCATGCAGGGTGCTTGGATCTGGCCCACAGGGCTTGCCCTGGACACAGCAAAGAACACCCCCCCCCCAATGCCTCTGCCAGTGAAAATGGAGCTCCCGAGCTCTGTTTTCGTTGGCAAGGGTTGCAGGAGGCTGATGCAACCAAAAACGGAGCTTGGGGGCCTGTTTTCACTGGCAGAGTGCTCGGGCCACCACAGGCACCCCTGTCACAAGTGATGTTGAGCTGGCCATGCCTACCCTGGCCACACCCACCCTGCTCCCCCAAAGTCAAACACAACCCCAATGCAGCCCTCAATGAAATTGAGTTTGACATCCCTGATTTATCTGATATTGGATGTGTATCTGAAACTACTGCATTGTTTGCAATATTGATCAATCTGGTGAGATTATGTATTCTAAACCTGAAAATTAGCATCAAATCATGGAAGTGGAAAGGGAAGAAAAACCCAGATGTTAAAACATTTAAACCAGAAGATCCAACTAGACCTACAGGCAGTGGTGGGATTCAGGCAGTTTGCACCACTTCGGGAGAATCGGTTGTTAACTTTCTGAGCAGTTTGGTGAACTGGTTGTTGAAATAAATCATTAAGGCAGAGAACCAGTTGTTAAATTATTTGAATCCCACCACTGCATACAGGTGGTCCTTGTTTAACAGCCAATCATTCAGCAATCATTCAAACTTATACCAGTGTTGAACTACTGGTACTTATGATCAGTCTTTGTATTTATGGCTGTTACCATAAATACCCTAACCCATTCCCTCCCCACTCTGGGGCCAGTCAGAGGTGGCATTTGCCAGTTCTCTGAACTACTCAAAATTTCTGCCACCGGTTCTCCAGAACATGTCAGAACCTGCTGAATTTCACCCCTGATCCCATCCCTCTAAGATTCTCTATGTATTTATAACATTTAAATCCCACCACAATCACAACTATATTCTTGATTATTAAACAAATCCCAAATAAGCATGCTTGTTTGTTTGGTGAGCCAACAAGAATATACTTATGATTGTGGTGAGATTTAAATGTTATAAATACATGAGAGATATCTTAGAGGAAGGGGATTAATACAATTATGGGAGAAAGCCATCCTGGTATTGTTGAACTATCTCTCCCTACCTACCTCACCAGTAGCCATTCTAGCTAGGATTGCTGGGTGTTCTGGTTTTGCCATTATACTCCATTAAATCCACAATCATAATCATATTCTTGGGGGCTCATCAACCAAACCAACCAAAAATAGCACAGTGATACCTAACCAATGGTATCCAATGTTCATTTCAGTCCTTAAACAATGCCTGGCAACAAACCCCAAATGCACCCTCAGAAGTTCTATTTCCAATTGTTTCTAGAAGGTGGTAACATTGGAGCCAATTGCATCTCCCTTGGGAAGCCTTTCTAGAAACTTGGCCCCATTACTGAAAAATGACCCCTCCAAGCTTCAGCCCCATTGAGCACCCCACCCCACCCCACAATGGGGAACAACTAGCATCAACTAGCTTCTTCTCCTTACATGATCGAAGTGGATGTTCTATTGTAGAGTTTGCTCTCTGGATGCGTAAGACCTCTTTCTTTCTTGTCTTTCTTTCTTTCTTGTCTTTCTTTCTTGTCTTTCTTTCTTTTCCTTTCCTTTTCTTTCTTTCTTTTCTTTCTTTCTTTTCTTTCTTTCTTTTCCTTTTCTTCTCTTTTTTTTAAAATGTAATCCTCCCAGAGTCAGGCAGCCTCTAAATTACAATAAATAAATGGATAATCATCTGGTTTTCAGCACTTGACTATGTTTTCTTAAGATCAGAAAGGAAATAACACTTTAGATACAGGAGTCTTCTACCGACATTCTAATTGCTACTTAATTTAGTTTACTGTTTCATTTGCAGGTGTCTGTCTTTACTTTTTTCTTTCAAATTGTACTGATGTGTCAATTTACCCAAGCTTGAGAAATGCATGCCTTAAGTAAAGAAGCAACTCAACAATAACAACAAAAACCCTACCTCACATGGCCTTATCTAGAGGTTAATATTACTAGTTCTGTAGAGGCAGCTTAGTACCACGAAGCAACACATTGTGCTTTATTGAGGTGAAGGGATGATACATTGTAATTTGCCTTGAACAAGCTTTGCAGCTTTTGAAGGGTCCATGCAAAAGCTGGAAGAGTTTTGTGGGAGGTGGCTAGAAGTTCTTTCAGCAATTGCAAATGTCACTTATGAACCAGATTAGCAAAGCAATAGTGCTGCTTGGCTTCATTCTGAGAAGTAAATGGGCCATTAAGTTTCCCAAAGGCGAGAAGGTACTTAGTTCCAATCCCTCAGTCCTCTCAAAAATCAGCAGAGTCCCATTTTCATTGAACATTTGAGTTTTGGCTCCAGATCATGCTTTGTGTTTTCAGACATGGAAAATTATTGCAAATAGATTTTGCCCAGTTAAGTTTTTCACATGTTCCAGGGCAGTGGTGGGCAACCTTTTTTTTCAACTGAGCCAAATCTCGCCAAAACCACAATTGAAATTTACTTTGAGAGCCACATTTTTAAAACCGAAAATACATAGGATGGTACACTGTTTTTAGTTTCAATAAGTTTTTATTGAGAATATTCTGCATGCAAGTATCCACATAGGTCGGGAGGATACAAATAACAAAACTAATAAAACAAAAACTTTAGAACGATATTATTTATCGATAATGTTAAATTCCGTAAAATTTGCCTTACAATGTAGAGAAAATTACATCCTGACATTGACTGACAAAGTCACAACCACTAATGTGAACATTGGCCTTGCATTTCCTTGGATAGTTTGAGTAAGTCAGGTTTGTATGTTGTTGTTTTTAATTTCATCTCTCTCTCCCACTTTCTTTCTTTTTTTCTTTTTCTCTCTCTCTCTCTCTCTCTGGCTCTTTGTCTCTCTCTCCCTCCCTCCCCCATCTCTGTCACTCTGTGTGTGTGTGTGTGTGTCTGTCTGTCTTTCACTCACTCTGTGTGTGTGTGTGTCTGTCTCTGTCTCTCCCTCTGTCTCTCTCCCCTCCCTTCCTCTCTCTCTGTCACTCTGTGTATGTGGGTGTGTCTGTCTCTCACTCATTCACTTAATCACTCACTCTGTGTGTGTCTCTCTGTCTGTCTATCTTTCTCTCCCTCCCTCCCCCTCTCTGTCTCTCTCTGTCTGTGTGTGTGTGTGTGTCTGTCTGTCAGTCTCTCTCTGATTCCCTCCCTCACTCCCTCTCTCTGTTCCTCTCTCTGTCTGTCTTTCTCACTCTCTCTCACACACACACACACTGTGGTCACCTTGTTGAGTGTTCCAATCACATTTGAAACACTCAACAACTGGCCTGCATTTATGGTATTTTGCAGCATTCTGCAGTCATAGGACCAAAATTGGTTGTCACTCGCCCGGGCTTTTGCAGAAGCTTCCCTCCGAAGCCCGAGAGGAGGGAGGGGAGCGGGCACCCGGCACACAGAAGAGCCGCATTAAAGGGTGTAAAGAGCTGCATGTGGCTCCCGAGCCGCGGGTTGCCCACCACTGTTCCAGGGCATAGATTGTCCTGTTCCCATGCTATATTATATATACCCAGATAGGGAGGATGTTATGAGCCCATCTCTCTACTAAGATCTACAGAAGAGTCCCTTTCAGGAATACTCAGGCTGATGAAGAAGTTGTTGTCCATTCAGTGTCCAACTCTTGATGATTCTATGGTCCAGATCTCTCCAAATCTTCCAATCTTGCACTGCTTTAGTTGTTCCATGCTCTGGCTGGTGTCAGGTTTGATGGTATCCAGCCCTTGTGTTCTTCAGTGGTTTGTTTTCCTTTTACTGCTAACTCTTTCAAACATAACCACTTTCTCCAGTGAACTCCCCTGCATGTCATGGGTAAAATAAGTGAGTCTCAGCTGTTAGAGTACTATAATTCTGGAATTTGGAAGTGGGCCTTCTGCAGTGCTACCAAGTTGTGGAGCATATTTCTATGGTTTTCTGATATATTAAGACACTTTGACACTTGTAAGTAGTCCTCACTTTGTTGTTGTTGTTTTTGTTCAGTTGATAAGTTATGTTCGACTTTTCATAGCGCCATGGACCATCGCACATCAGGTTCCCCGGTCCTCCCCTGTCTCCTGGAGCTTGCCCAAATTCCTGCTCATTGTGTTGGTGACACTATCTAACCATTTCATTCTTTGCTGTCCCCTTCTTCTCTTGCCTTCAATCTTTCCCAACATCAGGGTGTTTTCCATTGTGCCCTGTCTTCTCATTAGGTGGCCAAAGTATTTGAGCTTCAACTTCAGTATCTGTCCTTCCAAAGAACATTCAGGGTTGATTTTCTTTAGGATTGACTAATTTGATCTCCTTGCGGTCCAAGAGACTCTCAGGAATCACCACAATTTGAAAGAATTAATTCTTTGCACTCAGCCTTCCTTATGGTTCAATTCACCAACTGTAGTTGGGACTGGAATTCCATTGCTAAGCAATGCAGGCATAATCCCTCCCTCTCAGCCCTAGGAAAAAGGTAAGGGCAAAACATTTCTGAAAATCATCATCATCATCATTATTATAATTATTATTGCGTGGTTAATCTTTGGTGAGATTCACAGCCTTTGGGGCTGGTTGGTAGCCTAACAGCTCGAGTCTAACCAAGGACCTAGGAACTGTTAAGGTAACGTCGGAGGATATAAGTTGTTCCAAGTAGGGTGGTTTTTTGTAGACTCAGAATGTTCAAGTCAGGTAAATTTAGAATTTTCAAATAGCAAGGTAGCCCTATTGCTCCAAGGGTTCCAATTATAATTGGGACAACACATTATTATTATTATTATTATTATTATTATTATTATTATTATTATTATTATTATTATTATTATTATTATTATTATTATTATTATTATTATTATTATTATTATTATTATTATTATTATGTTAATCTTTGGTGAGATTCACAGTCTTTGGGGCTATTATATACTTTATTCATTAAACATGAAACTCACTCAACTGAACATTTTAAAATGTTTCACTAATTCCATTGACTGGTTAATGGTTGATATGGGTTTCTGCAAGCGTCCCAGGTATCAACCAAACACCTTCATAAAATATATGATGTTCTGAGCAGCGCAGTTGTTTGCAGTTCCGCTGGTGTTATTGCAGGAAGCTGCAATTCCTTGATATATTTTGTAAAATTCTTGGACCTGTTACCAAGTACCCCGATGATAATGGATATTACTGATACATGTTTCATCCATAGCCATGTAGTTTCGATAGCCATGATATTTCATGATGTTTTTTTCCAGTTCTTTTTCTTCGAGTCTGGCATCTCCTGCTACAGAGATATGAATAAACTGTATGCTTCGGCCCTCAACAACAGTGATATCTTGCGTGTTGTGTTCCAAATGACGATCCATCTGCATTTGGAAGTGCCACAAAATTTCACCGTCTCATTTTTGGTAACTTTTTCCACTTTATGTTCCCATGACTTTTTGGAAACAGGTAGGGTGTATTTTTTACATAATGATCAGCGGATTAATTTAGCAACTCGATCATGTCTAGTTTTGTAGTCAGTTTGTGCAATTTTGTTGCACTCACAATATTAAGTGTGAAACAGTTTCAACTTTGTCATTGCAAAATGTTGGCAGTTTGAATTGTCAGTGGATTTTTGTATCTTTATTATTGTTGTTATTGTTGTTCTTTTTAATAATGGCAAACAGAAAAAATCCACAAGAATAAAATGCATCTATTGTCAGGAAGGAAGAAAGGGAGAGAGGGAGGGAGAGGCGGAGGAAGGAAGGGAGGAAGGACAGACATAGAAAATATTTTTAATACAACCAAAGGAAAAATATAATTGATCATTTTATCTAAAACTACAATTCTATATAGAGTTATCTAATACAATTATTATTCAAGTACATATATATTTATAACATATGGCTATAACTATCATATTTGTAATCTATTGTATTTTGTTTAAATGACTCCCAAATTTCATTATCTGTGTCTGACTAAACGAAAAGTCTATATCAATCAAGAAATGCATAACTTTCCAAAGCCACTAGGAACAAGATGAGATAAATAGCCTGGGTATTCCCAAAGGGAGAAACCTTTGATTGTTCCAGCTTTAACCCATTTATGTACCTAATGTTGGCAGAATACAGATAAAAAGGAGGTATCAGGTGATCCCTTCTCTATGTTTTAGGTCTCCCGTAGGCAGGAAAGCTGGCTGGGTGACTTTGGGCTTGTCATTATCTCTCTGCCCAACCCACCTCATAGGATTGCTGTTGTGGGGTAAACAAGAGCCAAAAGGATTAGATATGTTTCTTACCTGTTGGAGAAGAAGATGATGAAGATGGAGAAGAAGAAGGTAGAGAAGATGGAGATGGAAAAGAAGAAGAGAAGGAGAAGAAGGAGATGGAGGAGAAGGAGAAGAAAAATTAGGAGAATGATATGGCAATTGCAGGATATGGTAGAATAGAAGACAATTGGAGAAGATTACAAAGTTTCAAAATCTTTCAAACTAGAAATATTATATGATGGTCTCAGTGGTTATCAGTACACTGGATGCCATACCAAAAAGAAAACATGGACAAAAATCTTAGAAAATGTGTGCATTGACAAAATTTCCATCTATCAATTGCCAAAGGCCACACTGCTTGGATGTGCACATGTACTACACCAATATATTATGACATCCTAGGTTCTTGGGAAGAACTTGATGTCTATGAAGGCCAACAGTGGCTAAAGAACTGACATATATGACTTCATGTTTTTTTGAACTGATTGTGATAATGATAATTATGATGATAATAATGAAGAAGAAGAAGAAGAAGAAGAAGGAAACAATTTGATGGTGCCCCAATCAAAATTCTGTTGCATCTGAGATATTTATACTGAATAGACCACCAAATACTTACTCATCAGCAAACCTCTATGGTACATGTTTAAAGAAAGCTATTATTACTGAAGCTTAAAATGACTTTGAGTAAGTGAATGGCACCTGATTATTTTTCAGGTAAATCCAAACTAGTCTGGAATCTCCTTGAATTTACAAAACTTCAGTATTTTTTTCCAGAAGCATTCAAGGCATAATGGATCCTTTGATGAATGTAGTTTGAAGTCCATCAGGATTAGTCTGTGAAGTCAGACCTTGCAAGTACTCTGAGAGAATGAATAATTAGAACTTGAAATAAGATTAATCAAAACCAAAGAACAAGCTCAAAAGAAGAAAGCAGGAATTGGTTTGAGGCTGCTTTTATCAAAAAGGGACATGAAGAAGAGAAGCTAAAAACTACAAAGGGGTCGTACGAGACACGTTTCTGATCTAGTAGAAGGATTAATCAAAGTACACAGTGAAAAGACCAATGCAATAAACATATAAAACAATATTATTTGGTTTGTAGAGACTATATTCGGCCACTGTTGCAGCTTTCAATTAGATTGCACCTGAGTGTCCCTGCTTCTTGGTACTACCCATGGTATACAGAAGAGTTGAGGTAGCTAAAGAGGATTAAGAGACACCTTAGAGCATTAGTTGTGCCCCGCCAGTGGCCAGTGGAGCTGTGGCAGATTCAGACAATGAGGAGGTTGGGGAGGAACATGGGCCAGTCCTGGAGTCTGGGGAAGGCTCTAATGAGGGCTCTGTGTTGGAGACAGAGAGGGGGCCAGGGCTGTCTGACAGTTATCAGCTGCCTTCAGAGTCAGAGATCAGTGGGGCAGAACAACAGCTGGAGCCTGTTCCCAATGTGCACATGCACAGAGCTGCCAGGAGAAGGGAACAGCTATGAAACAAGGGCTGACTCAAGAGTAAAGGCACAGGTGGATGGTGGATGGCTCCTCCCATAGAGAATAGAGAGGAGCGAAAGGGGAGTGGAGTTTGCAGGAGACAATTAGTTCAATTTAGAAGGAACTAGCAGACGAGATCTCAGAACCACTGAATTATATCTTTCAGAGATCCTGGAACACCGGGGAACTACCAGAGGACTGGAAAAGAGCTGATGTGGTTCCCATCTTCAAAAAAGGGAAAAAATTAGATCCAGGAAACTACAGACCTATCAGCCTAACCTCAATACCAGGAAAGATTCTGGAAAAAATAATCAAGCAACGAATTTGCGAACACCTAGAAGCAAACAAAGTAATAGCCAAAAGCCAACATGGATTTGTCAAAAACAGATCATGCCAGACTAATCTTATTGCATTCTTTGATAATGTGACAAAATTAGTGGACCAGAGGAATGCCGTTGATATAGTTTACTTGGACTTCAGTAAGGCTTTTGATAAGGTAGACCATAACCTACTACTAGATAAAGTAGAAGAATGTGGGTTAGACAGCATCACCACCAGATGGATTGGTAACTGGCTGACCAACCACACTCAACATGTAGTTCTCAATGGAACTGCATCTACATGGAGGGAAGTATGCAGTGGAGTACCCCAAGGCTCTGTTTTAGGCCCAGTACTCTTCAACATCTTCATCAATGATTTGGATGAGGGAATAAATGGGGAACTCATCAAATTTGCAGATGATACCAAGCTGGCAGGAATAGCCAACACTCCAGAAGATAGGCTTAAGATACAGAAGGATCTTGACAAACTTGAACATTGGGCACTATCTAATAAAATGAAATTCAATGGTGAAAAGAGTAAGGTTCTACATTTAGGCAACAAAAACGGAATGCACAGGTACAGTATAGGTGATACCTTACTCAGTAGTAGTAACTGTGAAAGGGATCTTGGAGTCCTAGTGGACAACCATTTAAATATGAGCCAGCAGTGTGCAGCAGCTGCCAAAAAAGCCAACACAGTTCTAGGCTGCATCAACAGAGGGATAGAATCAAGATCACGTGAAGTGTTAATACCACTTTATAATGCCTTGGTAAGGCCACACTTGGAATACTGCATTCAGTTCTGGTCGCCACGATGTAAAAAAGATGTGGAGACTCTAGAAAGAGTGCAGAGAAGAGCAACAAAGATGATTAGGGGACTGGAGACTAAAACATATGAAGAACGGTTGCAGGAACTGGGTATGTTTAGCTTAAGAGAAAGAAGGACTAGGGGAGACATGATAGCATTATTCCAATATCTCAGAGGTTGCCACAAAGAAGAGGGAGTCAAACTATTCTCCAAGGCACCTGAGGGTAGAACAAGAAGCAATGGGTGGAAACTAATCAAGGAGAGAAGCAAATTAGAACTGAGGAGAAATTTCCTGACAGTGAGAACAATTAATCAGTGGAACAGCTTGCCTCCAGAAGTTGTGAATGCCCCAACACTGGAAGTCTTTAAGAAGATGTTGGATAGCTATTTGTCTGAAACGGTATAGGGTTTCCTGCCTAGGCAGGGGGTTGGACTAGAAGACCTCCAAGGTCCCTTCCAACTCTACTATTGTATTGTATTGTAATTAATTAGTGTGAAGATTTGTTCATGACTCTCAGAGACTCCTTGCCAATTGTTTTCTTGTACAGCATTGTGTTTGGAAGATAACAGCCTGGCAGCTCTTCAAGCTTGATAAGGTCTGTGGTTGTAAATTCACCCTTGAAAGGCTGTTTGCCGGGACTTTGCTGGATGTGAATGAGAGGAATTCACATTAGCTTAATAAAAGCGGTTTTTGTCAGGACAAGGAGTCTGCTTCATGATTTTGTGAAGCCTGGGTCAAAACAGCATCACTGGCAAAGACAAGGAATGAAACAATCAAAGGCAAGCCAGACCCTCATGGCAGTAAAGGTTCACCACCTTTATGTGATTATGTCTCCACTCTTGTTGCATGTACACAAGCTCCCAGTTTTGTCCTCCTGTCTTTAGGGAGGGTTTTGGAGAAAGTGGATGCATAGCAGCTCAGAGGACCCTGGATGAATTAGATTACATGGTCTCTTCTTGGTAGGGTTTTTGGCTGGGTTATTGATCATACTCTTAGGGGACCTCTGACAGAAGAATGGGCATAATGTGACCATTCTTGTGCTTCTTGATCTCTCAGTAGCCTTTGATATCATCATTCATGCTGTCCTTCTGGACCAGCTTTAGAAATTGGGATTGGGCAGCAGTATCTTACACATCTTCTTCTTTGTTCAGGGGTTAGTTCCACTTGGTGTTGATGTGGAGGTGGAAATCTCCAGCCATGGCCGCTACTTTGTAGAGCTCAGTTCTCTCTCCCCTCCTATTAAATATTGACATGAAGTTGCTGGGTAAGATGATCTGATAGTTTGGGGTCAAGTATCATCAATATGCTGATGATACCTTGTAGAGATAGAGGAAAGGTTACGTAGATGCCATGTGCAGCACACTACCATGACTTTGAACTGTTTACCTCAGATGCCTATGAGCTCACCTAATTAGCAGCACCAGGCACCACCAGGAACTATCAAGATATGTGTGACTTTACCCTGGCTGGGATGTTCTTAAAAGATTGACAAGGAGAATACACCAATTATAATGCTGTTGCTATATGGTCTTTGCTTTGCTTGTTAAAACTGTATAAAATGAATAAACTCTGTGAAGGCAGACAGACATTTTGGATGAACCCTGCTATGACTGGTTTCTGAATCCATCAATACCTAGCTTTATATCTCCATCCCAGTGTGCCTGAGCAATGCTGTGGATGTCCTGTCTTAATGCCTGGAGGCCATAAGGGTCTGGATTGATGCGATGGGCTTCAATTGAACTCAAGCAAGAGTGGATTTAGGTATTTGAGCCATCTGGTGACAGTATTTTTCTACCAGCAGCCTGGATGACATTACCTCAGATGGTCCCAGCACACAATTTGGGGTTTCTCTTTGACTCACTAGAAGAGGACCATGGCCAGGAAGGCCATTGCACACCTTAGGGTGCATCAGTTGCGCCTGTTCCTCAATTGGCAGGCTTTTCTCACAGTTACTCATGTCCTCGTGACCTCTTATCTGGACTACTGCAATGCACTCTACATGTGGCTGCCATTGAAGAGCAACTGAGAGTTTCAATTGGTGCATTATGCAGCTGCACAAATAGCAAATGTTCGACATAATTAACACCACTGTTTTGTGAATTTTGTTGTTCCCAGTGAGTTCCAAATACAATTGAAGATGCTGGCTATCTAAGGAATCATCTTCTCTCAGTTCTTTCTACCCATCCAATTTGGTCAGCCAGCTTGGTATACTGAAGATCCTGTCACCTGGTGGGAACCAAGAAACCTGCCTTCTCCACCATAACTCTTACCCTCTGGAATATTCTTCCTTCAGAAATCAGGACATCCCGGATTCTGTTGGCCTCTTGCAAGGCCATGAAGATTTCACTATGTCCCTGAGTCTATGGCTCCAAATATGTCAAGGGTCCTATTTCCTGGATGTATTAACATCCATAGTAAAAGTTTTAATGGTTGCAATTGTGGTCTGCCGACAGCCTGCAGACCTGGCAGAAGAGTTGGACAGCAAGGAGGTTGGGGAGGAACATGGGCCAGTCCTGGAGTCTGGGGAAAGCTCAGCAAGGGCTCTGTGTCGGAAGCAGAGAGGGGGCCAGGGCCATCTGGGAGTTATGTGCTGCCTCTGGAGGCTCCAGAGTTGCACAGCAGCGAGGCAGTGCAGTGCACGCATGTGCAGAGCTGCCAGAAGGCAAGACAGAAGGGATGACTCCGGAGTAAGGCTTAGAAGTGATTGGCCCATCCCATGGGACATAAAGGAGAAGCAAAGGCATGTGAGCCTTTGCAGGAAGCAACTTGGTTCATGCTGGTTCAGTAAAGTCTGAAGCTCCATTTTGACTCTTTGCTCCATGTGGCCTTGCCAAGCTAATTGCCAATTAAGTCTTTGGCAGCATTTCAAGGAAGATAAAGGTGGGTGTTTATCAGCCTTATCCTGAAAGACCTTGGCAGCCTACTGTAGAACTCTTTACAACTATTTGGGACTCATTGCAGGCTGTGAATGAACATAATTCACAGCCTTTGAAATAAAAAGAGGGTTTTTGGGAGTAAGAATGTGCTTTTTACTGTATCGGGAAGCCTAGGTCAGAACAGGTGTGTGTGTGTGTGTGTGTGTGTGTGTGTGTGTGCGTGTGTGTGTGTGTGAAATATATATATATTTCGTACTGTTCTAATTGTTTTCAACTGCTTTTAAGTTTTATTATGTACACTGCCCACTTGTTGAAATGGGTGGCTGTAGAATCAAATAGATAAATATTCATCCTCTGATCTCCCCTTGAGCTCTGCAGATTAGTTAATTGCCAGATCTTGGGTGTTTTGTCATGACATATTGCTAGGGGATCTCAAGATCTGGTAGGCTGGACATGATTGCAGTCTAAAGATATTACAACTATGATATTCCAAAATCAGGGTTGGCTCCAGGTTCCGAAATCTCTTTTAATCAATAGGAGAAAATAATCAAGGGCTTAAACATCTTCCTTCTCAGTTAAAGCTACAAAATTTGGGATTTTAACTTGGTAAAAGGGAACGCTGAGAGGGAACATGATAAAGTGGTTTTAAAAGCATTACATGATATGGGAAAAAGTGAAGCAGGAAAAGCTTTGTTCCATCTTTCAAAACACCATGAAGGTGACTAGAAGATTTAAATAGAAAAAGAAAACATCTTTTCACTTGGTTCACATGAGGGCATGATAGTCATTAACTCAGACAGTCATCCAATGCCATGGATGAAGACCTTGGAGAATTTGGCTTCCATCCCTTATGAGCAGCCCAGAGGGGCAGCTGTGGGTTATTGTTAAAAGAGAAAAAGCTGATCTAGGATTAGGTTTGGCTTGCAACAATGGACCAGCCTTTACAATTTGGAGGGGAAAGCAACAAAACATCCTTTCCTGATTTGTACAGTATGTCTCTAGTACTCCACGCTGTTTCTAGGAATATGTGAAGATAGGGGTGGGGTGGGGACGTAGGCAGCTATGCTATCTAGGAAAATTGCAGATAAAATGAAGACAGGTAATTGAAAATCTAATTAAAAGTTTAAGTGTTTTTTTTTAAAAGGATAAAAAGGAAATTTGAAAAAAAGGAGCCAGAAGAAAGTAGAGTAGAGAAAAAATGCCACAAAGAATACCAGCTTTTTTAAACCTAATATTACACACGTAGTTACAAGTCATGGGGCCTTGATATGATAGGACTTGTTCTGCAACAGCAAATTAGGTAAAGCTGACATTTTATTTATCATAATGTTGTGATGGTTTGTGAACAGCTAAAGATCCCCAGGGCAGAATGTATGTATGTATGTATGTATGTATGTATGTATGGATGGATGGATGGATGGATGGATGGATGGATGGATGGATGGATGAATTTTATTATATGGCATATCATACATGGACTTACAATATACATTAACATTTCACCTAGATTAAAAAAAATTAAATTAAACGAACAGAAGTGCAAAACATTAAAGGACAATTATTCATTCTGCGTCTGTGTCCTAGATGTGATCTACAATTTGACGTGGGACTCAGTAGTCACATTGAGGGGAGGATATTATGCTCCATTTATACAGTGAGTCCTGACATACTCTGTGTGAAGTGCAAATCCTATTCAGGGCTGTTCCCATCCCATGTCAGCATGTTACTAACGTGGTCAGAAGAAGCCTGGCACCGTTTTTTGAGGGATTATTTAAATGTCTTTCTAAGTCTGAATGTTCAGCAACTCATTTGGCTTTCCTTTGAGAATCAATGTGAAAGTTGATGAGCAGATGTCAACTAACTGCCTGTTAACAAAGTTGATAGGAAGCATACAGCTGGTTTTCCATTAAACTATGGAAAATTGAGGTGAAAAGGCCCCACTGTTAAACCAAAGTGATTATTGGGTAAGGTAGCAGCGTAGAAATGACTTCAGTTGTTGGCTTGCAAGCAAGGTCCTTCCTAGCTAAGTCACACCCTAAAACTTCAACCATGTTTGAGCTGAACAGAAGATGCTGATAATGCCTAGGAAAATATAACAATTGAAAAATTCATTTGTGTAACATCCAGATTATAGAAATCATATTCTGAGCCCAAATATTTCTCAACTCTACAGAGCCAATGTAGATATTCATTTGGGCCTTGTTAATTTCCATCAATCAATCAAAAGTATTTTGGACCTTGGCTATCCAAACTTTGGACATACCAGGCTTAACATAGGATATCAGATCCAATTATTTCCTTACCTAGAATAGACCTGAATAATTATAGCCCAAGTAAGCATTTTGGTTTTGCTCATGGCACTTCTTTAAAAGATGAGACATTCAGCCTCTTGGAGAATACTGGACATTCAGATGTTGGCCATAGCACCATGTCCATTATCATATTTATATTTACTGCAATGCATTTACTATCAATATTTCTCAACCACAGCAACTTTAATACTTTGGACTTCAGTTTTCCAAAACTCTTCAACCACCATACTATGTTCCATATGATAACTTCTTTTTAAAAGGTAAAGGTTCCCTTCACACATATGTGCTAGTTGTTTCCGACTCTAGGGGCCAGTGCTCATCTATGTTTCAAAGCCAAAGAACCAGCGCTGTCCGAAGATGTCTTCATGGTCATGTGCCCGGCATGACTAAATGCTGAAGATGTACAAAATGCTGTTACCTTCCCACCAAAGGTGGTTCCTATTTTTCTACTTGCATTTTTTAACATGCTTTCGAACTGCTAGGTTGGCAGAAGCTGTGACAAGTAATGGGAGCTTACTCCATTACACGGTGCTAGGGATTCGAACCACCGAACTGCTGACTTTTCTGATTGACAAGCTCAGCGTCTTAGCCACTGAGCCACTGCGTCTCAATTATCTTCTTTTAAGACTATTCAAAAGTTTTTATTTGGACAACATGAGACAACAGAGCTAAATCAGTTGGTGTCATTGTAATTCTATCACTCAGATACTGAAAGATCTGCTGGTGGCCAGCAATTTTATGGTTTTAGATTTTATGGTCTTTGTGATTCCCCCCCCCCCCCCCAAATTTGGGCTCTGTCTATCTAATGCTTGCCTCATTAATGAACAGGTCCAGTTAAATATGCAAAATCTTTTGATATCATAGCATGTGAGGTAGCTACATTTTCCGCAGGCAAGAAATATATGTTTATTTATTTATCCCACCTTTATTGTTCTTTATAAATAACTGAAGATGCTAAGCATACCTGGTGCTCCTTCCACCAGGTGGAAGTGAAGTGGGTTGGAGTGAAAGAGAGTGATGGGCCAAAGTCAGCCAGCTAGTTTTTCCATGTCTAAGGCAATACTAGAACTCATGGTCTCCTGGTTCCTAAGCCAGCACCTTAACCGCTAGGCCAAACTGACTCTCAATGTTCAGTATGGTTCTCAACAGCGAAATGTTTCTTTTGTTATTGGAATTACTGCTTTCAGGTGCTCTGACACATTTTTACAATGAGGCTGAGGTTTTAGAAGGCTTTTGTAGGTTTTTGGTGTTTTCGTTTTTCCTCATCAACATAGCTTATTATTAAGGTGTCAAGAAGGATAAATCTCTTAGGTCCCGGGTCACTTGATATTATGGAATAATTCATTTCAATTTGTGCATTCATAATATTTAGGACAGAAGAAATGATGTACAGGCCACTAATGCAGTCACTGAAATCATTCATCAGCACCCACACTCCAACCACTTCCTATGTATTTGTAGCAAATACTGTTTTTTTTAAAGACCTTGCTTTTCTGTGTGACAATTTCTCTTTTGTTAAAGCTCCATTTAAAAACACATTGGCTAGCATTGTATCCCCAGGGGTGCCATTCTTGTGTGTTTAGAATGCTGTAATAGGCATTTTACAGCTTCTTAATTGTCTCCTGCTGGAAAGAATGTGAAAGAATATTGCACCAGGTTAAAAATACCAGAATAAATAGAGCCTCCTGGATCAAACCTCTAGGTAAGCATATGGCTTAATTCAAAGGCTAACACCATGAGCTGCTCAGAATGGCTAAAATATGTAGTGGGGAGCTGCATAATAAATGCAATATAGCAGACTTGGGGTGTATCAATGATGTTCTAACAAGTAAAGTAAGGGCAAGGGTGCATATTTGCATCTCATTTCAGGTGATAGCATCTTAACTTCCCCATTCCAGATGGAAGTGATGCTGTTTTTTCTATCAGCTTATTTGCTTACTAGACGTATACGGACATGGTGGCTTGATGGCTAAGACGCTGAGCTTGTCAGTCAAAAGGTTGGCAATTCAGCAGTTTGAATCCCTAGCATCGCGTAAGAAAGTGAGCTCCCACTACTTGTCCCAGCTTCTGCCAACCTAGCCGTTCGAAAGCATGTAAAAATGCAAGTAGTATAATAGGAACCACCTTTGGTGGGAAGGTGACAGCGTTCCATGTGCCTCGGGCGTTTAGTCATGCCGGCCATATGACCACGGAGATGTCTTCGGACGGCACTGGCTCTTTGACTTTGAAACAGAGATGAGCACCACCCTCTAGAGTCAGGAACGACTAGCACATATGTGCAAGGGGAACCTTTACCATTACTTTTTAGGCATATCTAGTTAGCCATTGTAGAAAGCTGGAGGACAGCAAGAGAATTCTGCAGGGCTTGATTCAAATGCTTTTATAAGGTGAATATTTGGCCTGATCTAGCAGAGATCTGCATATGTTCCAATGGGATTGTGAAATGCAAGGCAATTTTTCATCAGTATTGTACCTATGAGTTCGTGAGTTTTGTACAGTTGTTAAAGTACTATCATCTATATCATATGCCCAGTTCTGTGCAATTCAATTGCTGCCATGGACAGAGATGATAGATGCAGCTGAAATTGGTGGTTATATCCAGTGCCATTTCTTTTTAGTAGAGATTAAAATGCAAAATAAATCTAAACTGTAAATCTGGAGATCACTCCCATCAGCCATTTTACTTCCTCCAAATTAAGACTTGGCTGTCCTTCCTGTACTTGAACATACCCAGCAAAGGGAAGTCTCTCTCTTGTAATTGTTTCCCTCTGTTGCTTTTGTTGTTAGGGGGAAAATGAAATACATTGAATTGAACCCGAGTTCTTGTAACGTGAATCCATTATCCTGTCATCAATTCAAATGGATTCTTTAGACTAATGTGGTTCAACCATTGAAATCAACAAATTGAAACATTAGATGATTCCAAGACCCAATATTGAATTTTTCAGATATATATTAGATGTAACTGATGATTTAACAGAAATTGAATAAATATTTTTTTTCCAATTAACAAGAAGACAAACTTGAAGCACAATAATTTTTCTAGAAGACATTTTCCTCCTGTCTCTCTCTCTCTTTTCAATGTAATAGATTGAGGCTGCATAGAATAATCCTTTCCAAGAAAGGATTGAAAGAACTTTCAGAGGTTTCAAAATTTTTAATAATGAACAAAGATACAATGATTTTAGCTAATAGGGCATAGAGTCAAACTCATCGATGAAACAACGATAATAGAAAAAACACTAAGATTTGCATTATTATTAAACCACAGGTAAGGCAAAATGCATTACTTAAAATACATTATAAAGGAATTGTGGATGGATAACTACTGAATAATTTAGCTAAAACAAATATTTGAGAAGCATAATCTATGCTTATGTTTTGAGTTTTAAATATGTATCTTTTGTGTGCAGCCAGATACACAAATATGCTTTAGCGCTATTAAAAAAAACCCATTCTTAGATTGTACCTAAATGTGGGTTTTATTTTTAAGTCCATTTGTAGCTGACTTTAATATTATATCAAGTTTTTTTAAATAAACTGGAATTGAATGAAAATCTTGACTTAGGGAATTACATTATACAGAACTATTTGTTATTAATTGATCTTACCTTTTATGGATAATTCTTTGAATTACAGGCTGTATTTATATGGGACTGCATGGGATCAAAGTGGTCTATTCTTCAGAAAGAAGAAAGCCTAAGTAATGTACATTTTAAGGATCAGGAGTAACAATCTGAATTATACTGAGTTTTCTCCCGAGTTCAATTATGTTCTAACACATCAGAGGCAGGGAGTCTATAGAGCTGTTGAGCTAAATTGGACTAAATGGGAACATGAGAGATATCCATCAAAGAAAATACTTAAAACACAAGTACTTCTCTTTTATAAGATATGCTACACAATCTTACCATTATGCATCAAGAATGTTATAGTTCATAGTGCAGAACTGACTACGCTAAAGATCATTCCACTTAAGAGACCCTTTTCAAGAGGAAATTAGAACTATTATACTATCAACGAACGTATTTCATTAGTTCAACTGACTGTCCACATCAGGAAGTTGAGTTTACTACTTGAAACTTTATAATGGTTTTGCTAACACAAACTATGTGGAATCATGAGGACTAAATCCTTTTAAAAAATGGGTGAAAGTTTAGGGAAAATAGCTCTGTCTTTTGGACAAGGTCACGCGTGCCAGGCAAAATTGGCTTTGAGTGCCACTTTGGGTGTTATAAGTCATGACAGTCATAAAGCGGCTAAGTCAAGGACTATCTGCTCATTGGGAATAGTGAAGGCTACACTGAACTCTTTGGAAGGCATTATCACTTTAGAAACGATTATTTAAAGAGATCAGAAATACTGTCTTTTCCATACGTTTTTGCCACAGCTTGTGTTTATATTTTGTCTAAATGGCTTTGTAAGATCGATAACATGATTGTAGATTCTATAACTTACATATATAATAACCAATGTGGCCATAAAAGTATTAATCGCTTGTGGGAAGACTAACATTTGAATGCAGGGGAAAAATAAAAGAAAGAAATCTTCCCAAAAATTAATATGGATTTTGTACTTGATTGAGCACACCTGATCTTAATTCTTACATTTTCTGCCACTACTATTTTTCCACTGGCCCTCTCCTCAGCTAGATCTATTTTAATAGTTATTTATAAATGCTTATTAATGTATTTAGCTTACAAGTTAGTTCAATAAACTTAAAATCTTTGCCTATGGTATGGTATTTTGATTATCTTTTAATTTTCCTTCTCTTACATTACTCAACCTATTCTCTTTCTAAACTTCATTTTCCCTCAAATTACTGGCCAGTCAATTCACCATATTTATATTTTCTGAATTTGGCAAAAATAAGGTTTGTTTTTTTAAAAAATAATTTATGTACATACCCAATTCTTTCTAAAATAAGCTATATTGAAATGAGATCTTAAAATGTATATTTATTTCAATTAGTTGGAATTATTCAATCTCCAAATTTTCTTTGCTTCTCACATAAGTGCTCGACTCCTTCCATTACAAGTGCCTTATGTTCAGTTTGACTTCCTCCTCCTTCCTTTTGTGCTATGCTTTGAGCCTTTGTTGGCTTGCTATAACGTCAGTGAATTAATGCAGCATGCAAAAGGGTATTGATAATCTCCACATTTATGTAAAGTATCTAGACATTTCAACAAGTTTCTTTATAGATAAATGGGATAGTTCAATGCTGCCAATTTAATCAAGGAAAACAAAATGGTATCTGAGAATACCGTCCAAAGGAATTTTATGTTTTTTACATAGTAAGGTAAAGGCTCCCCTGCACATGCTTGCTAGTTGTTTCCAGCTCAAGGGGTGGTGCTCATCTCCGTTTCTAAGCCAAAGAGCCAGAGCTGTCTGAAGAAGTCTTCATGGTCATGTGGCCGGCATGACTAAACACCCAAGGCAGACGGAGCGCTGTTACCAAGTGTTATCACTGTTACCAAAAGTGGTCCCTATTTTTCTATCTGCATTTTTACGTGCTTTCGAACTGCTAGGTTGGCAGAAGCTGAGACAAGTAATGGGAGCTCACTCTATTATGCAGCGCTAGGAATTCGAACCGCTGAACTGCCAACCTTCTGATCGACATGCTCAGCGTCTTAGCCACTGAGCCACCACATCCCTTATTATTACATGGTAGAATACAATACTTAAGCTGCTGAAATTAAGAACAATTTTTATAGTGGTTAGCGCTAAAATAACAGCTACCACCCAATTAAACCTCTTTTGCACATTTTCAGGTCAAGATTTCTAGTCCTGAAATTTAATGTTGTTCTATTCTCACCTCTGATATTTTTTAATGGAGTGGCTGCAAATGAAAGCGGCATTAAGAAACAGGAGGCAAGGTGACTTTGAATGCCTCTCTGGATTGTGACTGTTCATCACATCTGAGGACAGAATTGTTCTTTCTCCCCAGTGTGAAATTAAAATCAATCGTTTTAATTCTCAGGTACCCCTGGCTAAGTTTGAACATCTTTTAATGATCTTTGCAAATTAGCAGCCTGTGGTCTTATCGATTAAACTCCCAGATCCATAAGCAAATCATCAAACAATTATTGTTTTGCTGCTCCACTGATATTTCTCATAATAACATTCAACTCTTCATTGTTATACTTCTACACCAATTTGGCTTCAAGACAGTTGAAAAGTCTTAAATGTAGTATTTTCCCATTCAGGATTTTTTTCTTGGGTGGTGGTGGTGGTGGAGAGTTAACAGAATTTCTTTAGGACTTTCTGGGCTCCAAATCACTTAAGCCAGTAGTCTCAGTGGAGGGGCATCCACTGTGTTTAAAACGAATTGAAATATAAAATCAAAGAAAAGAAGATTTCTAAGACAAACCAAAGAAAAGGCTGTTCTGGGAATCACAGCAGCCTACCTCAATATTACCAATTCACCAATCTGGCCATGCAAAGGACCAAATTGATTGCAGGCAGATTGCGTGTTCAATTTGCCTATTTCAGGGGTGTCAAACTTGATTTCATTGAGGGCCACAACCAGGTTGTTTGACCTCGGGGGGCCAGGGTGGGTGTGGCCACCTCAACATCACCTGTGTCAAGGGCGCCTGTGGTGGCCCAAGTGCTCTGCCAGCAAAAATGGGCTCCTAAGCTCTGTTTCGGCTACGGTGGGGTCCTACAACCCACTGGCAGCGAAAAGGGGTGCTTGGCAGTGCTGCCCATAGCCCTCGCAAGATCAGTTTTCAGCTGTGATTGCCTCCTGCAATGCTGTGCCAGTGAAATCGGAGCTCAGGAGGACTGCACGTGGCCCTCCCGAGCTCTGTTTTTGCAAGCAGAGGCACTGAGGGCCAGTCCTTGCTGTTTCTAGGGCAGTTCCACAGGCCAGATCTAAGCACCCTGCAGACCGGATCCAGCCCCCGGGCCTTGAGTTTAACACCCCTGGCCTTTGAATCTTCCTTCTTCAGCTGTTGGCTGACATGATACAGCCCAAAGTTGCACAAACCATACTGACAATGGATTCCTTGGTGTTCTCTGAGCTTTGTTGCTTTCTTGCAGGCATTTCATCCACTATTAAACAATGTACCTAGCCCTGATTTGCAAATATTTGCTTCTATTAATACTAATAATCCCTGGAGAATGAGTCTTCTTCTGACTCTCACATAGAGAATGACGATAGGAGGTACAAACCCAAAGCTTGTGTTGTTTTGTGAAATGTAATGTCAAAAATAGAGCCGGACAAATACACCGCATTCTTCCTTAATTTTACCACTGGAATCACGTGGATGCTTTGTATGGAAATCTTTATTTGATAATAAAAATAGCATTCAGAGACTCTTTCCTTTATCATAGCTACATCATATACATTGTATTTTGTCCCAAGGAAAGAATCTCAGATTGAGTAAAGTCCACATCTACTTAGACTACCGTCATGTATAAACCCAATCTTTCAAATAAAGCTATGGACAATGCCGTATTTATATATGCATAGGGTTTTATAAAAAAGATTGGCCCACATATGCTTCTCGTCAACACAGAAAAACAGCACTATAACTAGACCATATGTTAAGAAATGATAATTGAAGAATAGAAACCGCATCCCGAGGCCTCCGAGAGTCATTTTCCACCCCACAAGAGGACATGATAGGATACCCCAATCAACAAAATCTTCCAAGTCACTTATATTGTCTTCTGTTAAAACAGCTTTACATACCTGATTCGGTTTACATTAAAATATATCCCCGTGAATCAATTTGTTCCATTTTTCCCCCCCAGAAATATAAACATGTAGCACATTCCTCACAGCTAAATTCTGTCATAAAGTCTCTTTTATACAAGCAAAAAGGCAACTGTTTCTTTTTGTTTGCTTTCAACAGGCTGTTAATTACAATTTAAAGTCTGTACACACAATGACAAGCCATCTTTTGTCTTTCATTTTTCTTTACAGTACCAGGGCAATAACAGTGATAGACTTGTAATCTTATTTTCTTTATGTATATGTGTCTGTGCATGGGCATATGAAAAAAAAACACCCCAGTGGAACAGTATTACATGTACACATCAATGCACTGTAAAATAAAAAGCAGCAGTTTTTTTAAAAAAATTAGTGGTCCAACAGTAACGGCATTTTTTTTTGGCTCAGCTAGGCAGTAATCCATTAATTCTGCTATTGGTACT
Source organism: Natrix helvetica (assembly GCF_964273705.1). Classification (NCBI taxonomy): domain Eukaryota; kingdom Metazoa; phylum Chordata; class Lepidosauria; order Squamata; family Natricidae; genus Natrix; species Natrix helvetica. Next base: position 332,659,795 of record NC_138548.1, on the reverse strand, counting down.
ACAGTATACTTACCGCACAAACTCGTTGCATGAAAATACCTAACAGAAAATAATCCTGAATAGGTTTATTCCACTCGTGACAGTCTGATGCAGAGCTCAAACCGTACCTTTCTCTCAAGAACTCCATACCCCAATTTTTAACTTTGTTTTTGTTGACAATTTTGCTTCCCTTTGTCTCACGTAAGGGTGCACCAGAAAGCGGAAAGAAGGTAAAATAATAATAATTTTTTAAAAAACCTAGAAGCCCAGAGAAACAGTTCCATTTGGCGACAAGAGTACTTAAATGATCTAAAAGCATTTAAACTCGGCCTATGAAATGAGTATTTGTTCCTCAAAATGCTTCTTGAATAAGGAATCAAATTCATGTCAATTTCCTTTTCAAGGCAAACAAGTGATACTATTCAGGCTCCAATTTCATCTGAATGGTTCTACTGGTTGAACAAGAACAACAGTGGTGCTGCCTTTGTGAAATTTCATTAATGGTCACAATTATTGAACAAACATGGTGGTTTATCCTACACATGATGCCATACATGATAATTACAGATCCTTGGCCACCTTACTTCCTTTTAAAGAAGACCCCAAAGTACTTATTGTTCAATGGAACATACTACGCATTCCTCAACCGATTGTGCTGTGTAGATCTGTATAAATATCCTTCATCCCAGCAGTAGTCTCTTCAAATTAGTTATCTTACTTTGAGAACTAAGTTCGCTATTTGTAAAGAAAAAAAGAAGTCCCTCCGTAGTAGTTCAAAGTTTTACTGATCAACCCTCTCTTCCTCCAACCCATTCTTTAGAAAATCATAAATTCATGTTTGCAATGAACTCATCAACAAAACATCACACACGTTTAACTACTTGGTTGGCTCGCCCACCATAAAACTAAGAAAGGAACCACTAAGCCACAGAAAAGTACAACAAATCTAATGCTCACATCAGTGTGTTAGGAAGGGAGACAACTTCCATCACACTTTGGGATGGACATTTGGCAAATATGATTTGGAATGCATATACTTTAATGGTGTCCACACCATGTGCAAAACATGTGAATGGGTTGTGATGATTAGATTTTATTTGTGTGGTGGCTGCGAGAGGCATTTGAGGTTTGCTACCTTCCTTCCTAGGAACTCTGAATGCTGGAAAGGCCGCAAAAAGTATTGTAGGTAGGGCTTCAAAAGCCACTAGATACTGAGGTCAGTGCTGCACTCTTTATAAGCTTTCCGTCTTTGTTCTGTTGGGTACCTGTTACTTTTATTTGTGTCGTATCTCAGCGTGCCTTCTTCCTTCTCCCGAAAACTGACTCTGCCATTTTTATTTCGTTTATCGGGAGACCTCTCCCTTCTTCGTTCAGGGGTTCTCTCTCTCCTCCTGTCCGTAGACTTAGCCCTCCTTTCGGGAGGTGAGCTCTCCTTCTTCCTATCTGGTGATCTCCGCTGATCCATAAGTCTTTCGAGAGACCGTCTTCTCTTGCTGGGCGAGTTATCCCGTCGGTGAGTTGGTGATCGTTCTCTCCGTTTCTCTGGAGAAAAGTCTCTTCTCCTCTCATGCCTGTCTCTTCTCTCCAGTGTATTTTCAGCACTCCTGGTACCTTCTCTCCTCTTTTCAGGTGGTCTTCGTTTTTGTCCATTGATGGCCACTCTCTCGGTTTGACGCTCGTGCCTTTTTTCTGGTGACCTATCCTTTTTTTGGATTGGGATGCTATTGCTGTTTTTAGAAGTTCCATTCCATGTGTGGTGCTCGTTTGATTGTCTGCCGAACTCTCTGCTGCTTTTGGGGTCCTTAAAATATATCCGCTTGTCTCCATGTTGGGGTGATTTGTGAAGAACTGGTGGATAACTGGGCTCCAATGGTAAGTGTTGTTGTCTGTCGTACTGCACATGCTTCACTTCCGATACTTTTTGTGAACCTGTGGCTGGGCTGCTCCTGTCGCTGCTGGGGTCTGAAAAAAAGATAACAACACAATGTTTGGCAATGTTGGCCTGAATTTAGAGTTGGATACCAGTCATTATTCTGAAGACTTCATTAGTAACAAAAAAACAAGCAATTGTTAAGCAGTCAAAAAGATGCTTCCTGAAGCTTTTGTTAATTTTAGCAAAACAACAAAGGGATGAATGCTCTACATTAGTATGGATGCTTCTCAAGGCAATGTCAATCTCTAGTTAAATTCTGGTCTCTACAGTATCAGGAATGGGAAAGTTAACTTTTCCCCAGCTCCAAATCAGAATATGTTAGCCTAACATAAAGCCTTTGTAGTGAACTCCTCCGTAGCCTCCTTTTCATTTCCTGATAAAAAACTTGCAATTCAAATAATTTTAAAATATTTTTTTAATTTAAAAAAAAAGAAAACTACATCTGGAAGATGGCTTGTAACTTGTAACTAAGCTTTGAAGACAGATGCATTTTTAATTATTTCAGAACCGATTCTCAGAACTCTGGAATGAGATTCCCCAGAGCTCAGGACAGCTGTCATTCTCATGATGCTCAGGAAGAACACGCTATTCTTCCAGCTTCTGGGACAGAGTAAAAGTTGAGCCCCTGCTGGGTACTTTTTTTGGGTGTGTGTATGTGTGTGTGAGGGGGAGTGTTATCAGTTGCTTCGGTATCATTCATGGTTCTTCTTTTTTTTTTGTACTTTATACTTTCAATTGTAAGCCACCCAAAATCATTGGGCATCAGAAGACCTATAGATTGTTTTAAATACACTCAGTTGAACACACAACTTAGCCCCACTTTATATATAACATGTGCAAGCATTGAGGACAATTTTGGTTTTGCCACAATGATTGAACTTTAAGCACACACAATGAGAGCAGCGAGGTATGTGAAGACATGATTCCGATCTTATCAATGCAACAGTCTTATTTAGTTCTGCAGAAATATCGGGTAAAATATTTACATTTATCCTGTTGCACTAAACACAGACGCTGTAAGCAGAAGCAGCAAATCATCTCGCTGGAGCAACCTTTTTACACGCACTTAGCAATCGTTGATTATGAATTGCTTTAAAAAGGGCAATTCAATTGCTTTGAGGTTGGCACTGTAATTGTTTATTACTTTGGGGGGGGGGGAACTCACAAATATCTTGTGTGATAACGCTTCCTGGATTCTAAGCCAAATAATTACCACATGCCCACATTAACATGATCATAAGTAATCACAAAATTCCTTGGACTCCTAAAGTCCTCTCTCTTTTCTCCTGAATATGAAATAAAATTCCCTGATGCAAGCTGTCTTCCAGACAGGCATGGTGAGCTTAAATTTTCTGCAGGCTTTTGATGATTTCTGAGAGGAAACCCTGGATCATTTACGCCACAAGACTTCAGAAATGAAGGACCAATGTTTCATCTTCAAGTGAGGCCAAGTCAATTTGGCCTCTTGTGGACTCTTGGAGAAGAAGACCACGGGGTATGGGGAGGTACTTACAATTCATGGAACTGCAGGATGCTCAGAATGAATTGCCGTATATGCAGAGGTTTAGCAAATAAGTGGAAAGCAAGGTGAGAGAATTAGGCCACAGCACAGAAACACCTAGTATTGATTTTAGCTACAAACCGTAGTTTGATTATGGCCCATAAGGTAGAAGCAAGATTCCCCGAGCTTGTCATTTCTCATACATGCAGCGAGATTAGGAGGTATCATCGCTGAGGAAGGAAGAGCCCCGGCACCAAGAAAAGTAGGAGAAAGAGAAAGAAAAAAAGTAGAATGTTTAGATTCCCTTATAATAAGGAGGTAAGGGGGGGGGAAAAAATCTTCATTTGTTTAAAAAAAATATCAGAATAAAGAAAATTTTATTTTTTTCCCCCCAATCAGGATTGTCTAGGCATCACCCAAATATAAGGCTGCAGAAACAGCAATTGTGAAAGCGAGACAGTGTACTTAAAACATTGGGGGAAAAAAAGGTGACTAAACAACCGAGACATCTAAAATATCAAGTTTGGAGTGGAAAGGAGAGAAGAGAGACATAATTGGGACAGTGAAACAGAACGTCAGAGATAAAACAATTGACAATCAACAACAACCAAAAGAAACCCACTACAGATGATGACATTGAAGAGAAGTACAAAACTCATTACAAAAATATACAGCCTCCTCAGAGAAGCGCGTTCCAACGGAGTCAGAAAAAAAATACTGGAACCTCATTCTTTTTTTTTTTTTTCCTTTTCTTTTTTTTGAAGCAATTTGTTAGTGACTGCAACGAACAGGAATGAGACAATTCCACCACCCCCACCCCCACCCGCAAACATTACAGGCACAGGACAGCAACTGGGCAGCCCCTGGCTTGAAAATGGAATTTGTATGGGGATTTTCAAAAGCAAATCACAGCCCAGACTGAAAAAGAAAAGAGAACAAGCTAACAGAGAGACAGAAAAGAAGCTACCCTGCCCCAAACCCTAGTAGTTAAATTTTGCATTCCTCAGGGCAACAGACATTCTGGAAGATGTGAAACACTTTTGGATAGGCTATATTTGCAATGTTTAGTATATGGTACAATACTTTACAGCCAAAAGAGCATAGGAAAAAGACAGAACATAAAGAACATTACACAGTTTTAGTCCTGCGGAAACATGGCCAATTAAGTGTACAACAGAAGTGCAAACACAGGAATTTTAATCATGACATGGATTAAAATGGTAGAGTGAGCTGGCTAAACTACTAAGTCGTCTGACTGTGTAAAGTTTTCAGGATGTTCTAAATAATAATAATAATAATAAAAAGGACAAGTCTATGTGTGACATACTAATAGAATCCTTTTAAGAAACTGGCGTTGGAGGCAACACCAGAATAATTTTAAGGGCAATGTTCTCATCCGAAAGCATGCCAAACAATGTTGCCCTAAATCCAGGGGTGGGGGACTATGACCCTTCTGTGACTTGTGGATTTTAACTCCCAGAATTCCCGAGTCAGCCACGCTGGCTCAGAAATTCTGGGAGTTGAAGTCCACAAGTCATAAAGGAGCCATCATTCCCCACCTCTGCCCTAAATGACTGCATAAGGTTTTTTTCACTTCTTATAGTACCCGTGAGGTCACTCTTGCTGACACCTTATATATAATCTCCCATTCTTTTCTTTTCTTTTTTAAAAAAAACAACCACTTATTAAAATGAATATAAGCCACCTTTTTCAGATTATGTGGCTTTACAAGGAATATAACTGGGCCTCTATCCACAAGCACACGTCCATCTTTCTCAAGACAAACTGAATTGGTATATAGATATCCACCGATTCATTTATAAGACCAGTTCAACCTGGTGCTAATATAATGGAGTGAAAAAATAAAGAATTTTTTTTCTCTTTTTGGTAATTTGTGGGGATACAATTATAACCTTGGAAAGATCCCACCCACGTGTTGTTGGACACTTCTCCCATCTCTGGAGGACAAAAGTAGAAAAGTACAATAGTTGGGGACTTTGATACTGTTCCATACTAGGAATAAAAAGAAATATAATTTATTGGTATATTATCCCAAATATGGGGAAACATAAAGGACACCTGTTCATTTGTGTGCTTATAACTCAATAACTGGTTGGAAACCAATTATATTTGGGGAAAGCCCTACATCTAGGGCGTATATCTGAATAGCTATCTCAAATAAATAGGACATCATAATATTATATACAGTACTAAGCCACCCAAAACCAATACTACAGAACTTAAATACAAGTGGGATTTTTAATGCAGATATATCCCTCGGCAACCAAATTAAACGACATCTCTTCTCTTATAATAAACATTGAGAATGGCAATATTAATTTGTTCATAGCTGACACAGTTGTGAACAAACAATCTAAAGGAAAAGGGAGCGGGGGGGGGGGGAATCCAAGTGAATATATTCTTGTATTGCATACGTTTTTAAAAATAAATTTATAAATATTTACATAAATGTACGGGGACAGTAAACGCCCAGACACCATTGTGGAATTCATGCCTATGGTTACAGACAAAAGCCAAGGACAACAGTTTCCAAAGGATAACACAAATTTCCCAACTCTGCATTGGTCAGAAGACGAGAGAACAATTCATCCGCTGAGAAACAGTTTGGCACAGTTCAATAAACATTCCTTGTTTGGTCGGACAGGATAGTACAGTTTTGGTTTGTCTATACGGTTTTTGCCCCCTTGGATCACCAAAATACTGCTCTGAAGATGGTCTTGCCTGTACACTGTGCCCCCACAAAAGTCCATAGTAGCAAGCAAAGGATGAAAAAGTGTAGAGAAAATTTCAGCACAAGCGAGGCAATTAACCACGGTTGTCAAGGTTGATAAGACATTGGTGGAAAAAAGAGAAAAAGAAAGAAAATGAAAAAGAAGAATCCCCGCTTCAGATCTTGGAGATATATCATTCATGGTGTGATGCCCGGAGCAAGATAAGGAATGTTTTCATAGTTTGACCCACCATATTCCGGTACAGAGCCATCTCCACGTTTGAGAAACAGGCGAACTTTGCGGCCACCATTTTTAATTAGTTCTATGGCTCGAGCGTGCTTCATGCTCTTTGTGGTTTCTCCATTAATCTCCAGGATTTCATCCCCAATCTGTGAAAATAAAGTACTCTATGATTAAAGTAAAATGCTGGCAGGAAAACATCACATTAGAAGAATGTGGGATGAGCTGTCTGCCAAAGTGCAAACTTGAACATGAGCCCAGCTCTAATGTTTTGAAGTCGGAATTCGAAAATCTGAAAAGATATCTATGGATAATGACAGTTTGAAACTATCCATGTATCTAAACCCCAATGTGAGGATGGCAGGATAACCAATTTTGCTTACAGAATCCTGATAGAGATTTTTTTGTAAACGTGCTACTTCGAATAAGATAGTGGTATGGAATAACACTGCTTTTCATTCCTTTTTTTAAAAAAACAAGCAAGTTAAAATATCCTCCTCCCCACCGTCCCGCCCGTTCTCCCTCTGTGTGGTAACTGAGGAGCAGAAAGATGCCTGCTGCCAGGTTCAGTTCGAAGTTGAACAATCCAGACTAATGCTTCAAAAAATACATAGGTAAAAAAGAAAAAAAGAAACTACCAACAGCATCATCATCATCAACAGAGAAACGGAGAACAAAAAACATGAGCACGTATGTATCCTTCTCTGCTATGCCCTATAGATCAATGCATAAGTTGATGCCTTACAGCAGTAATGGCTAACCTTTTTCTCCTTGCGTGCCAAAATTGTGTGCACATGTTTTTGCGTGCATGTGCGTGCCCACACCCACAATGCAGTGCACCTGCCCCCCTGAGCATGTGTGCACAACCCCCCCCCCCGCGTGGTCTACTCGGCCTCCTGCACCAAAGCGGGGTGTATGTGTTTTCACCTTCCCCAGGCTACAGAGGCTTTCCTCGAGCCTCCAGGAGGCCTTCCCCGTGCTCTGGAGGCCCTCTTTGAAGCCTCCTGACACCAAAAATGAAGCTTGGGGAGTGCTGCCCCCGGGCTCCCCCGCACATGTGCACAGGTCTCCAGAATGTGTGGCATAGACCCAAAAATCAGCTAGCCAGCGGGAAGCACGCGTGCGCATGCATGGCGGAGCTGAGTAGGGCGACGGCTCATGTGCCTGCAGAGAGGGCTCTGCATGCCACCTGTGATACGCGTGCTGTAGGTTCGCCATCATCGGCCTATAGAATCAATTAATTCTGCAAAGACATAGGGACAGTTTCTATAGATTTTGAAAATGTGTTTTTTTAGCGACAGGATGGGGAAATCTCTAAATAGTTTATACTGGGGAATAATTTTAATTGAATGTATGCGTTCATGAAATAAAGTCAAGTTTTTACAGGGACCCTTCCTATTATTTGAAGGTATTCATGTATGGCATGTCACTCAAAGATAAAGCATAGTGGTCTTTGGTCCAGAAAATGTTGCAGATTTAAGTCTGTAAGTCCTAAGGATTTCTTAGTGAAATTCTACAGATGGCATTATGAGGCCTTGTTTAAAAAGGTAGCAGTTCTAAAACAAGCAAACAAAACACCCTCGTTCGAGCAATTTCGAGAATGGCATCTGAAGCAGTGAGATATTCGCATTGAATAGAGGAAAATCAATAATCTAAGCACATATTTATATGGGCTAAAAGGCTTTTTCACTTTCAGACATAACAAATGAAAAAAAAATCATTTGCTGACGATTTTTGTCTAATGGCTTGAATAAGGTCATCTACATTTTGCAACCAAACAGAAAAAAAGGAGGAAACTGAGTAGAAAGGTAGGCCTGCAAATAAGGCAAAGGAGAAATGGTAGCTCATGTGAACTAGTAACATACCCTCATTTTTCCACATCTCTCAGCAGGTCCATCTTCTGCTAACCGCAAGACATAGAGATCCATGTTATATTCTCGACCACCTCTCAGACTGAAGCCAAACCCTTTAGCTCCTCTTTCAAGTTCCACAGTGTAAAAATCTTGTTCTGGCTGAAAGAAAGTAATAAAATACAATTTGCAACCTTAACCATCAAGAAGATTTAAATTACTTACATGCAAAGAGCAGAAGAGCATTGGTCCAAATGATCAGGCTGGTTGGTACATCACATTAAAAATGAACACAGGACATAAAAAAATGAAAATGCCCCAGTATCAAATTACTCATTTTCAAACCGCGACCTTTGATTTATTCCTTAAAAATTAAATTAAATTCTTATATCAAAAGCAAGATAGCTCCCCGTTTTTAAGAAAAATCTTGTGGCATAGTTTGCCTTGGCGTTCTCCAAAAGCTCATTAATTAAGTCATTCAAATCTGTGATAAGACCACTTAGAAGTGCTGATGCAGCTGCTTCTTTCAGAAGTTTTGGTATAATTGTTTGGAAGGTATCCTGGTAGAATAATTGGTATGCATGCATGTACACAAACTACACTATTGCCACCATTGTCAGCAAAACGTATTTGCTCTGTATTTTACTGCATTTATTTCATTGTTTATTTAAAAGATTTGCAAGGTCATCCAATTTAGAGCACAATTTTGGGTGGCTCACAGTAGCACATATGTATATACATGCAAGAGACAAACTGAGAAAGCACTCAATGCAGATCCACTGAACTTTCTGTGGGAAATACATACATACATATAGTTTATACAGAAAGGGGAAGAACACTGTATACTTGCAAACTGCAGTCAATAAGCTAAAACTATAGGCAGCAAATAGCCTTACCTGGGAGGCTGTTGGTGCTTTGAAATCAAACTGGGATTCCTGTTTTGTCTTTGCATTGTTTCTGTTCAAAATAATAACAGAAAGAAGGAGAACAAAAAAAAAAGATCAGATTTATGGGAGTGAAAATACGTGGGAAATATTGAATGGACATTACAGCCCAGTCACTCTAAGGGAGTGGGGCATTAAACTAACCTGTTCTCCTGTGGCATTTGTTGAGGATTATGTGTAGTTGTAATCGTAGCAATTTTTTCTGCGTTGGTCAATAACGTTGCGTTGGAAGATTCTGCAAAATAAAACAATGCTTTTAGTGCATCAGATTATTCCTGTAATTAGGATAGGTGCACAGCTTCTTGTTGGTGGAGGTAACCTTTTTGAAGTTATCAAATACATTTCTCAACACTATTCATGAGGGATTTGCTCAGATCTAGCTCAGATTTCGGAAATCCAATAACAGAAAACATACTACTGTACAGAAATATTTATTTAACAACACATTCATGAACACACTGCCTACAAATCTTTACTATGAGGGAAAGGAGCAAAGAAAAAAAACCCCAATGCAATTATGAAAATCACAAGAACAATTTCTGTTCTCTCACAGTAGCTGTGAACAATAGCATGGAATATCAAATCAAGGCCTCAGGCTGTGTAGCTGTTTTCTCCCTACTTTTAATTTTACCCTATTGTTTAAGTCCTCTTATTTTCATGAAATGATTCCAGTACAGTTTAATATCCTTTTGCTTCCCAAGATTCTAACACAATTTCCCAGCTTTTTTCCCCTTTATCCCCCATAACCTTGGATTCATTTGCCAATGTTATCATTTAGTCCAAGAGCTTACAGTGACCTATACTGTTTTTCAGCTGCCCTTGTCAGATATTGTATTGATTTTGATAAAATCGCATAGGTCACAGTGACCAACCTGATTAAATCAAAGAAGGAGCAATGAAGGCAGAGAAATAAATAAAACAGAAAATTCAGTATTAGTCTGTGGTATTCCTAAACCAAAAGATTTGTTTATTATTTCATGCTCAAGTGTGCTAGTAATCCAACACAACAGGCAAACACTTGCAGTGCCACAAACACAAAGCTTTCCAATGAGTCTATTCAAGATTCAATTGCTCATTGGTAATTGGGTGAATAATGTGCAAAATAAGTAAGCAAATAAATGAATGATTATTAGCCAATCCGTCACAAGCTTAATGCCCATTCCATACTGAATGTTTGGGTAAAAATAGATTCCGTGAACAGACCTTTGACAGAATATCATACCCAGTCTCTAACTCAATGGTAAACAAAGTGGTATCCTTCAGATAGGTTAGAAACTCCTATAATTTCTTGTCATTATAAATTCTGGGTATTATCTGAAGGAAATTAATCCAAAACTATCAGAAGAGCACTAGACTAACTATTCCTACCCTAAACTGATTCAACTGCATAACTGCTGATTCAATTGTACAGTTCAAATAGAAACTACAGATACATGTGAACTTTTACTCTTGTCCTAAATTATCTTAAGAATGTTTGTTTAGCAGCTTTTCTTTTCACGAGTGAAGGCTTATTAGCCTTAAATTTCTCTCAAATAAAGTGTACCCTTAAAAAAAACTTTCTGAAGAGTTGAGGGCTTCGGCAAAACACAACTGCAGTTTTAAAATATAGAAAACAAATAAAAGTTTTAAAGATGGAGCAACAAGTTAGAAAATTTTACAATGTTTTACAAACTTGTATGTGAAATGTAAATTGTTATATCTGGTCTTTCATACTTGTATAGCAAAATTTTCAATGCTTTCAAAATAAATAAATAATCACAGTCTAATATATTCATATCTGAACAACCTACACAACAATTAATTTACAAACTGTTAAACCGCTTAGTGCTCCTGAGATTTTATAATGCACTGTTTCAAACCCATCTGCATGTGTTAAATATACACTATGACCAATCATCATTAGTTTTTGGCCATGCCATCTGGAGATTTCAAGAGTAGAGAAGACTTTTCTAGCGCACTCTTTAAATTCCACCAAGAAGCTCTTTCTAATATCATTATTCAGCTATCAAGCTGAGTAGCCAAACACATCAAATTGCTCAAGAGACTAAAATATAGCTTTGAGTCTTATTCTCCAAGAGCTTTGCATTGTTCCCTCACAAAGAACTCTAAACTACCTGGATGGATTACACAGAATTTTTTTCAAGTTCCAACATTATGGGTCTCACAATGGCCATTCAGAAGCCTGTGGGAAGTCAAAGAGAAGGCCAAAAACAAAATGATATATAAAGAAAAGAAAGATGACAGGTTTTTTTTTTTTTTTGGCATACAGTAGTGTTAAGATAACATTTATCTCAAATAGCGTACATCGGTATTATCTCCACAGTTTCCAATTCTAACATAGTCACTGTATCAAATGTATATCCTTATTACAATGTAGTTCCCATTGGTGAGATTCTAGATTAGCGCCAATGGTATTGTTAACGTCTATCACAATGGGGCTTTCTTGAAATAGTCACAGACCGTAACGCCGACTACGGTGTATTATTAACCGCACTGTAAATAACTGTATAACATTCTTTTAAATAGTGTGCTTTTCTTCAATTGAGCTCCAACCCTTTGGAGGTGCTTCATGTTGCTTTACTTCAGTCTGCTTGGAAAGCTTTCAGTCAGTACCATGAAGATGAATTGTTCATGGCCTTCAACCTGCTTGCCAAAAGCTTTGGAAATGCTGCCGAAGAAGACACACGGCAGCTTTTGTGAGTGCTATGAAGGATGTGCTGTCTTCCTTCCCTGGCATGCCTTACTCCAAGCTTTGGTGAGCCATGCTGGAGAACATCCATCTCAATCAGGATCAGGCTGTGGTTCTAAGAACCTCTGCCCAAATGCAGTGTCTGTAAAGAAGTGTCTTCTGGCTTTGGGAAGTGACAGGTGAGAGGCAGCGAGAAGATTTGAGGCCCTGTAAAATGCTTCAGTGAAATAAATATTCACTTTGATGAAAATAATCATATTGCCTCTTTAACAAGGAATCTTTTGTCTAAATGAATCTAGGTCACCTTGCATAGGGCTACCAAATAGTGTTATGTCACATTGCTCTATTTTTACAATGCTTTATCAAATCTTGCATAAGTGTAATAAAATTACTTGAAAAGGAAAAGGATTTTTCCCGATTTCTTTAGAAGTATAAACTCCTTACTGCCAACTCTGTGATTAGTCAAAGTCAAGTAGAAAAGGTCGTGTCTGCAATTGTCTACTTAAGATACCTGGCAAGACTGTATATACATAAAAAGGCATGGGAACTATTTTGTATGAGCCTTCAAAAACTGGGTTATTTTACCCATAATAGACAACTCATACTGATAATCATTCTAGATTAAACTGTCATACATAACCCTGAATGAAAGGAGCAATGTTTAGACAAGAATTAACATAAATCAGTTCACTGATTTCTTCATGGATGGATTTGCAGTAGGATAGAAGATAAGAAAAGAGTATAAATACATTGAATTGCACAGAGAATGAAATTTAGAATATCTGAATCTAATGAAAAAACGCATTTGCAAGAAAATGAACCCTAAGACTTTTCATGACTATAAAATCAGCCGTCAATTCCCATAAAGAACTTCAGTATAATTGAGATTACTGGCATAACATTCAAATCCTGTTTTTGTTGAGATATTCTTTCTGCAGTATAACTAGTTAACAAGAAATAGTGTGATCAACATGTTGTCTGTATTGTTTAAAAACATTTTTGTTCAATTTGATTGGGGGGGGGCACTTTTTTTCCTAAAGAAGAAAATTTGAAGTGTATATACATAGATTGTAGGATTCTTGGTTTTGTTCTCAATTGTAAAATGTTTGATGGAATGCATGAATACCCTCAATTTCATTCTACAATATCTTTCCTGTGAACACACAGTTTTTCCCAACTTTAATTAAATTTCCCAAAGATACCCAGAGGGTTTCTTTCCATGGGCATTTTCAGTTCTACCGTAGAAGCATGAACAGTAATCAAAGAGGCTGCAAACTGATAAAAAGATGTGCAACAGAAAAATAGAAGTGCTTATGACACGTAAGCTAATCAACATCACCAAAACAAATATGATGCTAAAGAGGAATACAGTCTTAGAGGCATTCTTCACTTGGCAGGCAAGTAAGCATTGATATATACATACAGTATGGCTCAATGCTCAAATGCACTGCATTTCATCAATACCTTTAATTATTTATTTCCCAAATTAAAGCACATCTAGTAAGCATTAATATCTTTCCTTGAAAGAACTCTGGGTGACAAACAATGACAACTTAATTTAATATTTACTGTACTAGATTTTAAAATGTCATAGCAGTAGAAAACCAGATAATGTACCTACTAAAGTTGCACATGTCAGATTGCAGAATGAAAAGACTAGCCTACAAATGCATCATCCGATAATATTCCTGGTTTGGATTCTGGTTTGGGAGGGCATGTCCTCAATCAGGAAACATCTTCCAAAAAGCTAGAAGATGAGCACTGTTACTAAAGCTAAAGAACAACCCTTTAAGTCTCCCAATCTGAACAGAAAAACAACAGGCTTAGTATAAGGCAATGTGTTTATCAATGACCTTTGTTTGCAGACTGCAAACATCCAGATTATACCCCCTCAAAATGGAGAAGAACCAATAACCTCCTCTGCAAAGACAACTCACACTAACAAAAGCAAACTCATAAACATACTGGAAGTACATACACCGTCCAAAGCCCCTCCTTGAGGGAGATGGATCGTCTAGAAATGTGATGGCGAACCTATGGCACGCATGCTGGAAGTAGCACGAAGAGTCACCTCTCCGGGCATGCCAGCCATCACGCCTTGCTCTTCCGGGTTCTGGCGTGCGTATGCTCGCTGGTCACCTGGTCTTCTAGTTTCTGGTATGCATGCGCGTGCGAAGACCAGTTGGTTTTCATGCATGGGAGTACCGGAAACCAAGAGCAGTTCCTTGGCGCACATGCACGCGCTGTGAAGCTGAGCTTCCGGTTTCTGTTGCACATGGGCGGGCCTGCCAGCTGGTCTTTGCACATGCATGCATACCAAAAACTGAAAGACTAGGTGACTGGCACGCATGCGCGCATTGGAAACCAGGAGTTCAGCTTCCCAGCGTGCGCATGCATGCCGGGGAGCTGCTCTTCCAGTTTTCGGCGCTCCTACACATGCGTGCTGGGGAGCTGCTCTTCTGGTTTCTGGTGCTGCCCCATGCATGCTCTTGTTTCAGCACTCAGTGCCGAAAAGGTTCGCCAACATTGGTCTAGAAACATAGAATATAAATAAAGAAAAAATTAAATTAGATTTTTTTTTATGGTATTTAAAGACGCCAAGGATATCAATAATTTTACAAAACTGGAGTTCAGTTCCCAATTCCTCCCTATAGAAAGAACCAATGGTTTAGCAATTGGTTCATAATCCCCCCCCCCCCCCCGGAAATATAGAAACAGAGATGCTGAAATGAGAGTTATTTCCACTCATGTTTAACACAGGAGTGTGTTACCTTCACAGGGACATCTTTTAGCACCAGAAGCTGCTTTGTGTGATGTGCTGTTTTTTTTTTTAGTTTTTGAAGGTGTAACATAAGGGAGAGTAGGCCTAACCAGGAGCAAGAAAAAGAAGGCAAAGCAGAGAAAGAGTTTTACTAAACATATGCAGCCAACAAGTACAGAGATGAAGTATTGATCAGGAGTGAGTGGCATGGCACTGGACCTCTGAAGCTCACACATCAAAAAAGTACAAGATGTGAAATGTTAAAAAAATTTTGATAATTTTTTTCTTTGCTGTTGTCATATGAAGTGAGTCTGGGAAATACTGAGAAAGTCGCCATAACTTGTTGATACTTGACAACATATATTAAATAAGGAAGAGATAAAATAGTAGAGAATGGATACTAAGATGGATGTCTGTCAATCAGCTGCCTTTTAGGGAAAGAAACCAGATGTGGATGGCAAAAGCGGAGGAAGAATTACTAAGCAAAGGAAAATAAAGGGTAAAATTTAAAAAGAAAAAAATAGCTGAAACTAGTTTATATCAAGATTATTCCATTTATTGTACTTCTCTTTCAATTTCTCTTTTTGCAAAGAGAAGCTTTCTCGGTCTTCCTCTTTTACACAGCCCATTTACTTTTTCTTCATATACTTTTGCAACTTTAGTTATATGTCTTTTTTATTATTCATTTTTGTATGTAAGCCACATTCATTCTTGACTCTTCTCATTGGAGAATGCACAATTCTTAATACCTATTTCCACAGCAGTTCAAATAGTTTTGGGATTCTGCTGACATATTCCACTCTTCCATACCACAAAGTGGAAAAAATTAGATCCAGGAAACTACAGACCTATCAGCCTAACCTCAATACCAGGAAAGATTCTGGAAAAAATAATCAAGCAACGAATTTGCGAACACCTAGAAGCAAACAAAGTAATAGCCAAAAGCCAACATGGATTTGTCAAAAACAGATCATGCCAGACTAATCTTATTGCATTCTTTGATAATGTGACAAAATTAGTGGACCAGAGGAATGCCGTTGATATAGTTTACTTGGACTTCAGTAAGGCTTTTGATAAGGTAGACCATAACCTACTACTAGATAAAGTAGAAGAATGTGGGTTAGACAGCATCACCACCAGATGGATTCGTAACTGGCTGACCAATCGCACTCAACGTGTAGTTCTCAATGGAACTGCATCTACATGGAGGGAAGTATGCAGTGGAGTACCCCAAGGCTCTGTTTTAGGCCCAGTACTCTTCAACATCTTCATCAATGATTTGGATGAGGGAATAAATGGGGAACTCATCAAATTTGCAGATGATACCAAGCTGGCAGGAATAGCCAACACTCCAGAAGATAGGCTTAAGATACAGAAGGATCTTGACAAACTTGAACATTGGGCACTATCTAATAAAATGAAATTCAATGGTGAAAAGAGTAAGGTTCTACATTTAGGCAACAAAAACGGAATGCACAGATACAGTATAGGTGATATCTTGCTCAGTAGTAGTAACTGTGAAAGGGATCTTGGAGTCCTAGTGGACAACCATTTAAATATGAGCCAGCAGTGTGCAGCAGCTGCCAAAAAAGCCAACACAGTTCTAGGCTGCATCAACAGAGGGATAGAATCAAGATCACGTGAAGTGTTAATACCACTTTATAATGCCTTGGTAAGGCCACACTTGGAATACTGCATTCAGTTCTGGTCGCCACGATGTAAAAAAGATGTGGAGACTCTAGAAAGAGTGCAGAGAAGAGCAACAAAGATGATTAGGGGACTGGAGACTAAAACATATGAAGAACGGTTGCAGGAACTGGGTATGTTTAGCTTAAGAGAAAGAAGGACTAGGGGAGACATGATAGCATTGTTCCAATATCTCAGAGGCTGCCACAAAGAAGAGGGAGTCAAACTATTCTCCAAAGCACCTGAGGGTAGAACAAGAAGCAATGGGTGGAAACTAATCAAGGAGAGAAGCAACTTAGAACTGAGGAGAAATTTCCTGACAGTGAGAACAATTAATCAGTGGAACAGCTTGCCTCCAGAAGTTGTGAATGCCCCAACACTGGAAGTCTTTAAGAAGATGTTGGATAGCTATTTGTCTGAAACGGTATAGGGTTTCCTGCCTAGGCAGGGGGTTGGACTAGAAGACCTCCAAGGTCCCTTCCAACTCTACTATTGTATTGTATTGTAAAGTGAACCAAATCCTGCTCCTATATAGCGCCAATTTTGCTTTTTTCAATAAGCATTCCCGTCCTGGAATAGACTACATCAGAGGTGTACAAACTGGGGGCCCATTGGTTGGATGTGTCATGTATGGGCCGCGCCCACCCCAGCTCTGCGAAGGGAGAAAATGTGAAACGTCGCGTGACTGCAACGTGACACCTCAAGTTTGACATATGCGTACTACAGAAACTACGCTATCATTATTTATATATTTTATGATTATTTCATTTTTGATTTTTATTAAACATTATTTGAAGTTGTCTCAAATATGCTTTTTCAAAAGGCAATTGGACTTCTTTTTTTTTTGAGGAAGAACAACATGTTTTGCTTTTCATCGAAGAAGATTCATCAGTTGTGAAAGATAGGTATCCACCCACCATCACAACTGATGAAGTTTCTTGGATGAGAAGCAAAATGGCTGCTTCTTCCTCAAAAAAAAATCATCCAACTGCCTTTTGAAAAAGTACCTTTGAGACAACTATAAGCTAGTAGTTGACCGAGAATCTCCACTGACATTATTTGAAGTTATGCAAATTCATCTACTTGCTTTAGTTTTTCATAATCCCCTCCCGGAGCCCTGGAGACCCTAGAGGATGAGTGAAATAGTAAGGTAGTTCCATTAATATTAAAATCCCTTTGTCTTATTAATTTTGTTTTACCTGTTTCATAGTGTTCTAGTGCTTTAATATTTGTTAATGATAATTAACAAATTATCGCCCCGAGTCCCCTTGGGGAGAGGGGGCGGTCTATAAATTTAATAAAATAAAATTAAAATTAAATTAATGATTTTAGATATTTATTATTTTAGTTTTGTAGTATATCCCCCAGAGTCACTTACTTGTGAGATTTATTTATTTAATTTGCTAAATGCCCCTCCTCTCCCTTATATGGTGACTCTGGATAAGTGGCTATTTAAATTAGATAAATTAGATAAATAAAATAAAATATACCTTACAGTTGCAGGCAAAGCTTTAGTTATCCTTAGTCCGGGTGTTGACAATCTGCGGCTCCGAAACCACATGCGGCTCTTTGACACCTCTCCTGTGGCTCCCTGCTGACCCAGTTGCATGACCTGCTCTCACCCTGAGACACTGGCCCAACCTGGCTGTGACCGACACCAACCTTGCTAACACGAGGGCTGGGGGGTGGGGGTGGGAATGGAATCCGGGAGAAGGGTATGATGGAAAGGGGGACAGCTGAGGAGTGAGCAGGAACCGCAGTGGTGGCTTCCTGAAGACCCTCCTCCTTCTCAAGAAACCCCAGACCTTCACTGTTTCCACGGCGGCACCACAGGCCAGATCTAAGCACCCTGTGGGCCAGATCCACCCCCCGGGCCTTGGGTTTGACAGCCGTGCTCTTTACTCATAGCCTTATCATTTTTCAACATTCTCATAACACGTTTGACTTCTTTTTCATTTTTAGTTTGATAGTAACTTTAGTACAGCATTCATTTCAACACCATTCTTGACATTTCGCTACCATTCCCATGTAAAACTTTAAAGTACTAATTCTAGCATCTGTTGTTTTCAAAATATGTTGCTGAACAGATCTTTTTTTTACCAAACACATACTCACCAAAAGTCAACAATCTCATTCATTCTTGGCCTCTGACTATCCCAGTTAGTTGTATTTCTATACTTTCTTGTCTACCCATATGCATCATCCTCCAAAACTCCAACGTTCTTAAGAAAATTGCACAATTTCTCCCTAAACCCATCTTTGTTTTTCCGTTATAAGAATTTACTGGAACATAACAGGTTACCATTACTGTTTATTTGTTTATTTGATTTCTGTAGTAGCTGCTCTCAACAAGTGATTAATATTTCATTATCAAGTTGGTAACATCTTCAGCGGAGTTTAGGAGATTCAGTGTCCTTCTGTTTATAGGGGCTTCATGTGTGGGTGTGTCAAGTGAGGTTCTTTGATGGGTCAGGTTTAAGTCATCAGTGAACAGAAGAACACTGATATCACCTAACCTCTGCTGAAGATGTTACCCAGCCTGATAATGGAATGTTCCAAAACCAACCCACAAGCTTGGAGAATGAACCTTCACCCTCATCCTGCACCCGAGCTGCAGATATTCATCACTATCGCAAATCAATTCATCTGTTCTGAAAGATATTGTAGCCGTAGGAGAAAACAGACAGCATTGGAGGACAGAGTTAAATGCATGATCAGTTGTTGCAGTCCTTGTGTTGCCACAAGACATTCAAGTCCAGGCCCACCCTTTGAATTTGGTTGCCCCTTATCTACCACCAATTTAGTGCTGGCTGATAGTTGACCTGATTCTCATGTATAGGCATGAGCAGTAAATATGTCTGAGCTACCATATTTCCCTGAAAATAAGACAGGGTCTTATTTCCTTTTGACCTCTAAAATAAGCACTTGGCTTTAATTTTGGGGAGGTCTTATTATTTTTGAGGTGCAGGAGGCGGAGAGTGTGGTCACCTCATGGCTGCTGCTGTGTTGCAATATTTGGGGGGGAGTTATTTTCAGGGAGGTCTTATTTTTGGGAAAATACGGTACAAGTCAACCTATGGTTCTGATCCTTTGTGCCTCAGAGTAGCCCTTTAATGCACAACTACAATCTCCCTTTTCCTTCATGTATTCATCAGCTCAACAACCCTAGATCGGAACACCTTCATTCAACTATTATTATTCATCGTATTATAGTCATTCCCTCACTTTCAGAAAGACAAAAATATTTTTTTTTCTCTCTTTCATTTCATTTCCTTAATTCACGTTCTTTACTATTTACTCCATGTGGGGGATGGGTGGTTAAGAAGTTTGATAAATAAATCAATATTTTTACTCCGCCTACATTTCATTCATATTTCATAGGGTGGATAAAAATTGATGATTAAAAAAAAACAACCATTTTTAAAATTTAAATTGGATTTTTAATTTTTTTTATCAAATTTATTTTAATAAAATGCTCTAAAGATACTTTTCTATTTAAGATACATTCATAATTTAGTTTATTCAGCATGAAATGGAGCTTAGTTATGTAGCATGAGGCTGTATATTCTGTAATATTTATACTTTTGGTAAACTCATTCAATAGAATCCAAGCTATACAAGCTGAGATAATATGCACTGCATTGATGCATTCACACAATTTCACAGTAACCATGAGATAAATCATAAAACAAAGTTCAGGAATATTCCTCCACCCCATTGTGATTCTTTGAAGAGAAATGTATCTGTACCACCAGGCTCTAAATGTGAGGAGGAAGGGCAAGCAATAAAAATGAAAGTGAAACCTTCTAAGCAGCTTATAAATATAATATTAAAGAGCACCTGTCATTTCAGATCCATCATGGCAGTGCCTGTTAGCGGGCATCCATTCGCCTGCTGCCTGCCACGTCCCTCACCTTGTTACATTACTGCCCCATCACCAGCCATCCCATTAAAGTGAATAGGACTCTGGGTGAGTTAACAGCAGGTCAGAGGAGGAGCTGCTGTGGGACAGAGATGACAGTTCCTCTTTAAAAATTATGATTTAAATCAAGCCTTTTTAATAGTGATTTAAATCATGATTTAAATTTTAAATCGACTTAGTTTGGTTTGGTTTTATTGGACTTATATGCCGTCCTTTTCCCAAAGGACTCAAGGCAGCGTAAACTTAAAAACACATATGACAAAAGTTAAAAAAGATTAAATAGGAAATCCAATAACCTTCAATTGACAATTTAAATCAATTTAGGATTAAATTAAAATTAACAATTAAAATTAATAATTTAATTTATTCTATTCAGGCCAGGCCTGCTTGCTGAAAAAGCCAACTTTGTAGGGCGCACCGGAAGGACCGGAGGTTGGGGATTATGCGAAGCTCTGGGGGCAGCTCATTCCAAAGGGAAGGCGCTTCCACAGAGAAGGCTCTCCCCCTGAGGGTCGCCAGCTGACACTGCCTGGCCGACGGCACCCTGAGGAGGCCAACTCTGTGGGATCGTACGGTGGGAGGCTACCGGTGGCAGTAGGCGGTCTCGCAACTACCCTGGGCCTAAGCCATGGAGCGCTTTAAAGATCATAATTAACACCTTGAATCGCACTCGGAAAACAACTGGCAACCAGTACAGGCCGCCTAAAAGGGGTGTAACATGGGAGAACCTAGGTACCCCCATGACAACCCGTGTGGACGCATTCTGGACCAGCTGGAGCCTCCGGGTGCTCTTCAAGGGCAGCCCCATGTAGAGAGCGTTACAGTAGTCCAGGTGAGAAAGGATTAGGATGTTAGTGACTGTGCACAGGGCATCCCGATCCAGGAAGGGGCGCAACTGGCGTACCAGGCAGATCTGGTATAAGCCCCCCCTGGTCACGGCCTTGACTTGATTTAAATGAAATCTACCCTGATATGTCATATGGTAAAATCAGAATGGCCCCTAAACATTAAAACCTCCAACCTCCAAGTAATCAAATGAGGTTTGTAATCTGTAATCAAATGAGGTTTTCACATACTGCTTTTTAGTAAGATATAGCAAATAGCACTCAGACTTATATACCACTCCATAGTGATGTTTGGCTAAGGCTCAGTTTCCTCCACCTCCTC
Source organism: Natrix helvetica (assembly GCF_964273705.1). Taxonomy (NCBI): domain Eukaryota; kingdom Metazoa; phylum Chordata; class Lepidosauria; order Squamata; family Natricidae; genus Natrix; species Natrix helvetica. The sequence goes on along the minus strand of NC_138548.1, from coordinate 332,638,391 downwards.
TTCATCAAAAGATAAATTCAGCAGGGTCATCAGAAGATAAATGGTTGGTGACTTAATTGCACCCATAATTTTACTCCATGGATAATGACAGTGACAGTCATAAAAAGCAATTACAACAGTAATAATTTAGTATATTTTGGGCCAATATGCCAACAGACACAACCCAAACGTAGTTTTAGCACAAATATAGGCTATGCATCTAACACTCTAATCCAGAGACTAACTTGCAAACCAATATACTACTGTACACATCACACAACTAAGAAGCATATGCAATGTACTAATACACACCCAGAATACATGGATGCTCATACCAATCGGGAGGAAAAATCAAAGCAGCAAAGTATTTTTTTAATCTTTGCTCTCATTTACAGACACTTTTTGCAAACACTGTATCTATGTATATGCATCTATACCGAAGATGGCATTTAATTTCGTTGCACAAGGTACAATGACAATAAAGTAAACTAAACAAAACAATTTTTCTCCATAAAAATAGCATGTTTTCTCCCCATGCCCCAGCACACAGGTAATTCTTGACTTACAATGAAGATACAACAGACACTCCAAAAGCTATTGACAACCAGGTTCCAAAGCTACAATGGCTGCTTTCCCTGCCATTACAAGGCAGCATTTTGGGTGTTTGGCAACTGGCCTACATTTACGGCCATTTGTAGTGTATTGCAGTCACATTTTTTGTCAGAAATTGATGTTTACTTCTGCTTTGCAGCAAAAACCTGCCCCATAGCAAAAAAAAAATGGTTTTGCTTAACAACCTCAACACTCACTTAATGACCTCTACTAAAAAGGTCCTAATATTGGATTGGTCATGTGACAACCCACATCATGACAATCACAACTTAGGGCTGTAATTGCCAGGCTCAATTACAGTTGTGAGCCAAGGATTGGTTGCACACACACAGAGAGAGAAAATCAGGAGGAGGAGGAGGAGGCAAAACAGAGCAATGCAACTCAGAGCAATTCAACAGCACTATTGTAGTGTAGGAAAGAGGGTAGGGTTTGAAACAGAGAATGAATACTTTACCATCTCCTGGAATTATGCGCAGAGTAACCATATTTCCTGCTTCTTTAATTAGGTTGACGATGTCCGAATGTGATTTGTTGGTGATGGAGCATCCATTAACGGCCAATATCCGGTCCCCGACTTTCAGCTTCCCGCACCGGTCTGCTGGGCTCCCCTCAATTATCCGACCTATTTTGTGAGGCATGGCCACACATGCATTGCCTGCTTTTGAATTGATTTTTTGTTTTTGCGCGTGTGCATTTTTTTTTAAACAAATTGTTTAAATACGTTGGGAACATGGCGAGAGGGGGAAAGGAGAAAAAGGGTTGAAAAGGGAAAGAGAAGGTTAAGGGTTAATTAATTAATGCATCAAGCAAACGTTATTAAAGGAGAGCTTTGCTGCCAGTGTTCAAAACATTGGCAATTGACTGTGAGCGCAAATATTAGAATGTGCTAATCAGCGCTTCCTATGCTTCTAATAGTGCTTCTCTTCTGCACATAAGGCTCTTCTTGTTACATCGCAGGGTATGTTTGAATGAATGGGTTGCCACTGTGCTCAGCAGACCTCAGAATACAATCTCTGAGGATTCTCCTTGTGAGTCTGAAATTGTTGAATGGCAACCCAACCCTTTTTGATTTTCCTTGAACCCAACTTTGTCTCATTCTTTTATCTTCGCCTACGATGCTTAAAATCTCTGCCAATGTTTTGTTCTTTCTCCGTTTTGAAAGACAATCATTGTATTGCCTACTAAGGAATGGGGTTTCTCTTAAGTCAAACTCAGAAGGATAGATTCTACAAAAAATAACTTCAGCAAGGATAAAAGCAGTAGGGAATTAGGAGTTTCTACTACAATGAATCAAGGAACTAATTGAGGCCAGGAACAAAGCCACTAAAGATGGACCAAGGGGGAATATAGAGCGTTCCAAAAATGTTTACTTTCAACACAATTTAATATAAACTGTCAACAGAATAAGTGGGAAATCTTAATGATACCCCAAATATCTCAAGAATCTAAATACAGGTAGTTGTCAACCCCTATTTCTATAACTAATAGTTTTAGATATGCATGTTAAGGATGGGGGATTAAATGATGACAGTAAGGGACAAGGGAAAATATATTTAGAATAACTTTTTCCTAATCAACTCTACCAAATGTTTCTAGTACCAAAAGCTTTAGCCAGTGTGGGTAATGACGAGGAGCAAGGGAAATTATTGTTCATTTTATTTTTATTTTGTTTTATATTTATATATGTCATGCCTTTACTAATTTTACACCAGTCTTTGGGGATTAACAGGCTTGTTGGCCTTGATCTATACCTGTAACTCTCATTATTGGGTTTGATCCACCCTAAATTTGTGTATATTTTGGATAGTTCAGCAAAGCTAGATTGAACTCTTTCCTATTGTATAATGTATAGTGAATTGTATAATGATTTTCTACCCTACTGCTATTTTAAAACAACATTTAGAAGTAATGAAAATCTTCCATCTTTAATAAAAAAAGAGTTACTTTATGGACCAAATTAATGGATTACATAATCTAAATTGCAATGGTGTTTAGGTTAAGCTACACCAAGCTATTTTTCAGTTTAAGCTGTAACTATTTTTCAATAGTTCTGAGTAACAGAAATTACTTATAATTATATCCATATATCTGTATATTCATTTTTTTCTGCTTATAGAATATAGAAAACCAGCGATTTTTAAAAATTTATCAAATAAGGAACTTTTAATGGCTTTGCTTGATTCAAAATTGATTACTGTGTATTGACATCTTCTTTATATTTTAATATCTTTTACAATCAATCTAAACCATTACTACTACTGCTTACTCCACTCTTCTTTGGACATTTTATTTTCCTGGCATTCTGACTTGGCTTCACATTTCTATCTCAATTTGCCAATTTTGTTTCCACCAAAATTCAGCTCTGGAATTGCAATGTGAATTAACATCAAACATGATTGTACCCTTACCTAACTTGGCTTCATCAATATTTCCTGTCCACATCTCAGTGTGTTTCTTTAGAACATTCCACATAATTGTGTTTTGAAGCACCTACTTCACTCACATTGCATGGGGCCATAGTGACTATGGACTGGAGGCCTCATTTGTGTGTGAATGGAGATTTTACGAAGCCTTCCAAATATCCAATAATTCAAGTGGATTAACTTGTACTGTATTTGTATTAGTAATTTTAGAACTATGTCTATGTTGTGATAACATGAAAAAAATCACAATGAAGGATGAGTTAAATGATCAGCCATATACTATCCGAAGTCCATTGTAACTCGTAGAATGGATTATTTCCATAACAGATAGCAGCAGTCATGGTTTATTCGTAAATATAAACACCATACAAGAAAAATATTTCTTGGTTAATTTCTAAAAAATTAGGAACGCACAAATCTAATCCACAGGACTGTAGAAAAGACCACTTTGATCTAATCTGACCCACTTTTGTTGACCACCTATATAAAACTATAAAGCCTCCTACAGATACAGGGTAAGCACTGTATAGCAAAGGACAAGGATTTCATGCAGAATATGGGAGCAGAGGAGAAGGGGGGGATTAACTTGAAGTCAAGACATAAATTTGCTTTCACATGGTCTTGTATGTCTAGCTTTCAAGAAACTTTTAGAAATGAACATAAATCACTGGTGTTCCAACCAAACTTGAAAAGTAAACATTTAATCATCTTTATTTAACAGGCCACTCTATCCTTTCAATCAATCTTGCAATGCAATTCTCTGAGCTTGGAACATGCATTTTTTACCATTTGTTTGTTTGTTTATTGGATTTATATGCCGCCCTTCTCCCAAAGGACTCAGGGCGGCGTACAACATTAAAAAAAACCAACCACATATTACAAAAGTTAAAAAGGAAATTAAATAAAGTATCCAAAAACAAACCCAATTAATATTAACAATAAAATTTTAAAAATTAGATTAGAATTAACAATTAAATTAATCATTTATTTTATTCTATTCAGGCCAGGCCTGCTTGCTGGAAAAGCCAACTTTTTAAGGCGCGTCAGAAGGACCGGAGGTCGTGGATTATGCGAAGCTCTGGGGCAGCTCATTCCAGAGGGAAGGCGCTCCCACAGAGAAGGCTCTCCCCCTGGGGGTCGCTAGCCGACACTGTCTGGCCAACGGCACCCTGAGGAGGCCAACTCTGTGGGATCACTCTGGACAGTGGGAGGCTACTGGTGACAGTAGGTGGTCTCGCAGGTACCCTGGGTCTATTTTAGAATTGCCTTCTATATTTGTGAGTTTGTACTGAATGTGGGTGGAATTTGAGTGGTTTTGGGCTATATTTGCTGCATTATTTTTATCAGTCATTATGATTTTTAATAGGCATTCATTATATCTACTTAGGCTTTATTAAGATTAAATAATTATCTGATTCCAGGTGCTTTTTTTTTTTGGCTTTTTACAATAAATGCAAACAAGAACCATACAAATTCCTCAACGGAGGAAAAGAAATTGGAAAACTCCCCTGTTAACTAGGGGAGCACCCGGTATGTACAGAGCCAACAGATGAAAATTGGAAGACAAATCTTTTTGTTGTTGTTGTTGTTTCAGCAATAAATATATAAACAGGCCTCAGAGTCAAACCCCATCTCTAGTACATTTAGATTGGTTTGGATATCAGCTAGGTGCAGGGTTAAACCCAGATTAAAAAGCTCTAGAGATAAGAAGCTTCCACCGTATTTTTTTATTTATTTTTATTCTGCAGGAATGTCTTAGACTACCTAAGCCTCTCCGTTCCATCCCTGTGCCAAGAGAAATATAAATGGAATAGTGATTCACCATTGATTTAGGCTTTAGTTAATTTAAAATGTATTCAATGCAATGGTGGGAGAATTGAAACAAGTGGGTGCAGGTGTTTGATCTGCAAGGATCACCTGGAAGGTCAAGCCTTACCTAGAAGGCAAATGGGAAAACACTCACAAGGAAGAAGAGGTTACCTGAGAGGCTTTCCTCATGAATGGTGCCATGTTTTAAAAAGTGATTCAAAAGGAAGGCTACGCCAATGACACAATCCACACTGCTACCACATATGCTTCCTTTACAGTATCTTCTTAAAAATTCTTAATCTGTTTATCTCAAGAAAAGCCATATGCTACGGAGGGTTTTTCTTTTAAGCATAGGATTACACCCCCTGTTGTCTTTCCACCCCCCCTCCTGCTGCCATTATTTCTAGAATCCCAATTCCAAAATGTCTCTTTTAGAAAGAAAACAAAGTCAACACAAAACAAAAATTGTAATTCAGCTTTGAACAAGACCTGGGAGGCACACATTTCCCAAAGCCTGGCTTTCCAATTAGGCACATTATCAAAAAAGAAAGGGGCACATTTGTGAATTTTAATTACTGTTTTGGTATTTATAATTACTATTGTCATTGTACTCTAGTGCAGGGGTGTCAAACTCATGTCGTCAGGGCGTTGTCACGTGACATATCGCAACTTCACCCCTACTTCACTAAACCAGGCATGGGAGTGGCCAGCGTGTGACGCATCTGGCCCATGGGCCACGAGTTTGACAGCCTTGCTCTAGTGTAACAATTTAGGTTCTGTTATTAATCTAGGGTTGCTGTCTTTTCCCTTGCTCTTGTTTTGGTCACCGGTGAAGATTTATTTCTTCAATAAACACTACAGATACATTAAGGATAACCCTCCCAGCCAAAAGCATAACTGGAATCTCTATGTCCTTTTGAAGTTAAAATACTGATAGGAGTCACATAAACCCTGTACCAAAATCTAAATTTTAGAAGCATATTCTGTACTTACCAAAAGTTGTTCCAGCTTCTGGGCGACTAACCGAGGACACAATGACAAATCCAAAACCTTCATTCTCTCCACGCCGTATTTCTACATCATAGGGCTGGACCACAGTGCTGACCACACCACTGCCTCCGCCCCCACCACTACCAATTCCACTGGTGCTGCCACTGCCTGAACTGACAGTGTTGAGTGAGTTTTGACTCCCCTGTGGAGTACGTTTCTCCTCGGTCAAAGAAGCTGGTTGGTTGCTGCTGTGATGAGAAGAAGCTGGAGAGGGAACCTCATTCTCTGCTTTGGGGACTGTTTGAGAAAGATGCAATCCCAGATTAACAGCTTTTCAGCAATGCCAAGTTTTTAGAAGTATTACAGAAAAATATGAAGCTGATACATGAGGTTTCTGCTTTGTATCAGCTAATTGTAATGGTCAACAATTAAGGAAGATGTAAGACAAAATATCTTGAGAGGAGGGAGACATCTGCTATTGGGATGACTTTTAGGGATAATCTTTTTCTACACATGTTTCTATATTCCAAAGTTCATATGAGGCTTCTGTTTCATATATCTCTATTCAACAGTGGCACCCATCTGAGGGGACACTAACACCGGAGAAGAATACCCATGATCAGTTTTTGTTCAAAGATTAAGAGTACCATTCAAAGATTTAGTATGCCAAACTATTTTTTCTATAATAGAATTTAGTACAGTTTGACAAAAAGTTGTATTACTATTTGGAATGTATACAATAATTCATTCTTTCTCCTTTGTACTATATTTTATTATGTGTTTGTTTTTCATATTTTGAGGAGTAATCCAAACTAACAATCACTAAGAAGATACTCTTAATACAGGGCGTCAGTTAAGGAAAGGCATTCTCAGCCTTTCCACTAAGCATGCTTCAGAGAGCCATACTGAAGGCTGGAACTCTTGAATATCTGGAGGTCGTTTTCTTGCATAGTTTGCCTTCCACCATAAGGTACCATAAAATCTTCCTTAGGTTAATTTAGTATCTCTCCCCCCCCCTTTCTCTCTCTCACACACACAGAGTTTTATCCTAAAAATTGAGAATAAATGGCAGGAGTATGACCATCAGTCATATCATATCATTCATATCAGTGTAACTTTAGAAGCATCTGTCGTAAACAGATAGTTTAACGAAATGAATCTGGTCATATCTAGCAAGGCAACTTTTATAGGACAATATTCAGCATGAATCCTGATCACTTCGGTAATTTTGCTGGGTTACATTCAATACCTTCACAGGTGCTACAGTAAATTTTCTTCCAAGTATTGTATTTTTACACAATGATGTGTGGTGATGTTACCTAGTTTGGATAATGAAACGTCTGCAAGAAAATAACTGAGTTCAGAGAGCACCAAAGACCTCTTATTATATGTTTTTCCTCCAAGTACAATACACTATTCTTCCAAGTATAGTATAGAAATAAAACACCCACACAATCACATTGAAGCCTACCTGTGTATACCACTTTGCGTCTGATAGTTAAATTCACATGGCCTTGTTTTGCAGCTTGTTGCATAAGTTGGACTACAAGCTGGTGTGATTTTCCAACTACTGGTGTTCCATCCACGCAGATCAATTCATCTCCAGATCTCAGGCGACCATCAGCATCTGCAGCGCCCAATGGCACAATATGACCAATGTAAATCTGTGAAGAGGAAGGGAATGTACATGAGAATAGCTGTCACTTGCTCAAGAAACAAATCAGGATTACTTAGGCCCCAAACACCTTTGAAAAGACTGGTCCAAATCACAGCTGTTATCCTAATGGATTCACACCCCAAATATCCAAAAGGACTGATCTGATTACCTAGATCTAATATCTAGAAAACATATTCACAGAAAGGATAATGAAACAGACTGTAGTAACCAGTTGATTCCACAGGGGGAAAAATACTACTTTCCTATTTCAAACAACAAGCAGGATTAATTATTTTTGGTGGTTTCATTAAAAAAACACCCCATTTTTAATTGATATGTTATATTACAAAAATTTCCTGTACTGGTATTTTATATTACAGAGGTTTCCTATAATATCCAATACAGAATTTCACCACAAACTCACTTTTAGTTCTTGTAGATTTCTCTTAACTGAGACTATACAACGCTTAGAAGAAGTCTTACCTTTAGCTTGATTCAAATCATCAACAGACTAGAATTGATAACATCTGTTTAATGTTCAACTCAGTAGCTATTATACAACTGCTTCAGGGCTAAGCCAGTTGCTGATGGAAACTGCCCACTCGTATTTGAGCTGGACCGAAATAAGACCATATCTATTCAGAACATGGCTGGTCACTTTGTTTTCTATTGGGTTTGTTTTTTGGCTAGCATAATCAAGTGCCATATCCAAGAGACAATCAAAGGCTATGCTAGCAATATACATTAGATAAGCAAGGCCATGTTGTGAGGAGATGATCATAGAAATTAAGAAGATATGAAAAATAAAAAAGCTAATTTCACAGATACTTACTGGTTCCCCAGGCTCATTTCCACCAAGAATCCTAAATCCAAAACCAGTTTCTTTCCTCCAGAGAAATATATCCTGTTCTTGATAATCTGGAACTGTAAGGAAGTAGAAGGAATTTATGATTTATAATTAGCTGAATGTCTGCTTTGTTGATCCGAGTATGTTTGAACAAGGGATTACAAAACACAGATATACTTGTATTTATGGGCAAGGCAAGACAGCAATTTGATTGGCAAGGAATGACATCCATTTTCTACAATGAAGGAGATGTAGTTTACAAAATGCATCCATTGTTGATAGTGTTTTAAAAATGGCACAGTTTCTAAGGCCGTCTAGATGATCTTCTCATGGTCAAATTAAATTAAATATACCTTAATGCCACCTGATCTTGACAGGATGTAAATATGATACCCATCTTCAAAACCTTAAAAAACAGGCCAATGACTTTGATCCAGATTTAATCAGGTTTAGAGTATATACCCAGTAGTTTCATTGGAACTATTGTAAATTTTGAGTTTTGGTTTAGATCCAAGCTCACATTTTTAAAATTTACTTACGTCTTATATTTATAAACCTGTCACATGAATTTCGAAAGTTAATATCAGAAAGTAACGCATTTGTCTATTTTGGAATAAGGCACAAGTAGGACAAAGCAATCAAAGCATTTTTCTCTCTGGAACAGTTGTTTATATGGTTGCCAATCATCGCTTGAGAGTTTTCAAAAAGAGGAATAGCCTTCAGCATATATCCTACTTCCAAGATACATGTGCCAGGGCTTCACAGGGAATGCAGGCCCATAGTCCAGTGCATCCGGTCTTCACCAGCCAAATGGATTGCAAAACCAATATAACCCACTTCTTCTCATACTTGGCAAAAGAGATTTTTGAGGAATCCATTTTTATGACATTGCCTTTCTAGTTCAATGTAAAACTACCCACTCAAGATTTGTATATGTATATATGTGCAATTGTAATCCATGCCACAATCAATGCACTATATGCATCTAAAATAAACTTCTTTTGAATCTAAAAGATGTTACTGTAACCTCTGTCAGTGTTTAGGAATCTTTAAAAGTGAATGGGATTTGAACAGAGGTACAACCTGAAATATACCTTGTTACCCCGAACATAAGGCAGGGTCTTATTTTCTTTTGACACCCCCCCCAAAAAAATAAGCACTTGGACTTATTTTCAGGGAGGTCTTATTATATTCGAGGTGCAGGAAGCGGCGAGCGTGGTTACCTCAAAAATATTGCTGTTGCAATATTTTCGGGAGGGCTTATTTTCGGGGGAGGGCTTATTTTAGTGCATGTGTTCAAAAGCCCAATTGGGCTTATTATGTGGGGAAGTCTTATTTTCAGGGAAACAGGGTATCAAATACACAAATCATTAATTTATATACGAAAGAAAATTGCATATATAAGGAATATAAAACAATATCAACATGGAAAATATATTATCATGGATGAACAATTTCAGCAAACACCTGAATCCATGAATTTAGATTCCCTATTTTTGCAATAATTCAAAACTATCTGCTATAGACAGCCTTTAATATGGTCATAAAAATATTTTATTTTTTAGTTCTCAGTAAGCGTAAAGCATGGCTTTTATTTCAGATGTCAACTGACTGCCAATTAAGTATTTGCTCTGTGCCGCATTATCAGAATTTGTCGATGCTAGCGTCGGTTATAAATCCCTGATCCTTTTTGGAAATAATGAGTAGATAGTTTTTTTGTCATTAGGCAAATGAGATCCTGTTAAGAGTATAACTCCATTAGTAGTGTAGTACTGTTGATTTTCTTTTCATAAGAGAGATGAGAAATGGAAAACAAATCAGGAGAAAGAATTTTTTTAATAATGAACATTTGCAAACCTTTTTTTAAAAAAATTGCTAGCATAAATTAAGTTGACAGTACTATAAATGGCTGGATACCGGGAACAATCTATACTACACTGGGAACAATCCCTTCAAAATATCTGCTACATTGACTAAGAATATATCTCTTCTATAGTAAAGGTTCCCTTTGCACCTATGTACTAGTTGTTCCTGACTCTAGGGTGCTCATCTCCATTACAAACCGAAGAGCCAGTGCTGTCCGAAGATGTCTCCGTGGTCATGTGGCTGGCATGACTAAACACCCAAAGGTGCACAGAACGCTGTTACCTTCCTACCAAAGGTGGTTCCTATTTTCCTACTTGCATTTTTACCTGCTTTTGAACTGCGAGGTTGGCAGAAACTGGGACAAGTAACGGGAGCTCACTCCGTTACGTGGCACTAGGGATTCAAACCGCCGACCTTTCTGATTGACAAGCTCAGCGTCTTAGCCACTGAGCCACCACGTCCCTGATATCTCTTCTATACAACCAGGTTTATATAGACAGTACTCTCCCAGGAGAGATCTCTATTTATCCACTGATCAGACCCAGGTTCAGTACTGAAAAAAGATCAAGGGCACAAAGACTAATGTCAATCAGCCCTCTTGTTAATGATTGTAGCTTCAATGTCATATTGCAAGTATAATGCAGAAGTCATTTTAGAACTGAACATTTCTAGTGTCCCCCAGCTCTAATAACACACTGCCTGTATATGGTGACTTTTCTCTTTCCGGCTGTTGTTCTGGCTTGGGAATTGTTGTCTTTCTTCAGTTTTTCCTCTTCCCATCAGCTAAATAAATATGATTCTGTCACAACGCTTCACTGAAATTTGGCTAAAAAAATGATTCAAAATGAAGGCAATGCTTTTTGCTCATTTTGAACTGGCTAGCACCATTACTCTCTCTCTCTCAGTTCTTCCCCTGTTCCCAGAAATGGCAAAGTGTGGCATGTGCATGCATTGCAGAGATTTGCAGCAACCTGAAACATTGGCAAGGCTCAGTAACACAATGCAGCAGCAGCAGCAGCAGCAGTAAGTAAGAACAAAATGAATGTATTGAGTAAATGGAATATGAAGTATTCAGGATGAAGTTTGCTTTGTGTTGATAAACATAACATACTGGATCATTCACAACACAGTTTATGGTCTGTGATAGCAAATGGCAACCAAGGACAGTAAATTAAGCATAAACTTTATTTTGTCATTTGTGCAAGAAAGGAAACTTCTTTTCCTGAACAATGACTTCATTTCTGAAACTTTTCAGGGAGTAATATCGTTGTACTAACATGATCAGAATATATAAAATATAGTATTCCACGGGGAAATTTAATCTTTTAAGACACTGATTGTATATGCTAAATATTATGAAAATCAGATAAAACCAAGGGTACTAATATATCAGTCAAGTAATTACTCTTAAATGCATCCAAATACAAGGCTCCATATGCAGTAAGAAATGGTGTTTTAAAATTGAAATATTTGAGTGAAGGTAACTAATCCTCACTATTTCTATGAATAGTGAGTTCCAAGTTATTTTTAAAAAAATTCTTTGAAAACTTCCTTTGGCTTTTGAAAATCCAGTGCCAAGGAGTCATCCAGATACAGAAATGATCCCAGAGCAAAAGAACAGTCACGGGTAAAACCAAGTCCCTATTCTTTCATGGAAGTGTTGAAAGGAAGCCAATGGCATCCAATCAGCTTAAATAAAATGAATTCTGGATTCTCTTAGTTGTGGGTAACATTAAATCAAGCATTGTGCTGACAATTTGTTCTCCACTGTGGAGAATGACTGAGAGTTTAAGTATTAAATTAGTGCATGAACTAAAGAGTTAGAATAACAAAAAAGCACATATGCTGTACACTGGTTTTTCTTCTATTTTACATCTATTGATTTCTGCCTATATTTTCTGTGCCCCATCATCTTAACCTATCAGTGTTTATTACAATAAAGTGGCTGTAAAGCCTGCATGCATTAGTATTCTCAGCTACAACTCAACAATGTTCTAAGTATAATGACAGAATAGTGAGATGATAGGATTGCTCAATACTTAGCTATCTGAAGGCTATTATCTTACAGCAACTCAATTTAAATGCAAGCCAAATTGCATTAAAAAAATATGTGAACTTTGCCACTAACTCAAGCTGAAGGTCAACTGTATTCTAAACTAATTGGTCTTGGTTGCTGCCTCTAGTTCACAAAAGCTAAAGGTTTCTTCCAATTAGGTCTAGGTGAAACATGTTAAGAACTAGCCTGATATATGCAAAATAGCTTCTGCAGAACATTTCTGCAGCACTTTCTCACCTATTTGAACCTGTGAACTTGATAATGCTTTCAACCCAAACTAAAGCTTTCTGTTCTTCTATTTTCTCAAATGAAAATATGAACCCTTAAGTTCTGCCTATGTTACTTGCAGTTCTTGCATAGTTTTAATTCGAAAAAAGTGAATGAGAATGACCATTGGCTTACCTGAAGGTCCTTTTCTGGGTGCTGCAAAGGAGAGTCCAAGCATGGGTTAAATACAGCCAATCTGCCCAGGACTGAATTGAAACTTTAAGCCACACCTCTGGTGCTGACTAATCCTCAGATTTTCTTCAATGAAGGCGTGGACAATGCGCGCTGAGAAGTTCAGGAACCAAGTCAATGAAGGTCGTAAAAAAAAATATCCACAAGTCCAGAAGAAATCATATGACAAATGGCGGAGCAGACCCCAGGTGGGGTTGGACTCTCCTTCCCAGCACCCAGAAAAGGGCCCTTCAGGTAAGCCAATGGTCATTTTCCTGGGTGCTGCTCTAGAGAGTCCAAGCATGGGACATACCCAAGCTAAATGTCAGTAAGGTGGGAAGCGGAAGCATCCAGGGTCTCTCTGCTGGTATGAATGCCCTGGAGAACCAACCTCCCAAATGCCCCCTCCGCAGCAGCAAATTTGTCCAGTCTGTAGTTTCGAACAAATGGAGACAAAGAAGTCCACGTGTCAGCCTTGCAAATCTTCTCTATCGGTGCCTGGGTAGTCCAGGCCGCCGTGGTGGCGGCGCTTCTGGTAGAATGTGCGGTGGTATGGCGTGGCACCGGAATAGGTTGAAGAACGTAGGCAAGATAATACAAGCCCGTAGCCAACGTCCGATGGTCTGAGAAGAAACTTTGCGGCCCTGGGATGCAGGTTGAAACGAGACAAAAAGTGCTTCAGAGCGACGGAAGGCAGCCTTACGTTTGATGTACTTACATAACGCTCTACGAACATCGAGCATGTTCCACTTTTTCTCTTTGGGATGTTTGGGGTGTGGACAAAAATCCAGAATTTTGACCTCCTGGGCCCGGTGAAACCAAGAGTTGATCTTGGGTATAAATGCCGGATCCAAATGGAGGATTACTCTGTCAGATTGTATCAAGCATAAGTCCTCGCGAATTGACAGTGCTGCCAATTCAGAAATTCGCCATGCCGACGTGATGGCAGTCAAAAAGTCTGTCTTAAATGTCAGATGTTTGAGGCTGGCCGATCAGAGAGGTTCAAAGGGCGGGCCAATGAGAGTCCGTAACACCACATTGAGATCCCATGAGGGGTACCTGTGAACGACCGGAGGCCTCAGGTTGGTTGCCACCCGTAGAAAACTATGGATGATGGGATGACGACCAAGGGAAGAATGCTCATCTACTGTCAAGATCGTGGACAAGGCCGCCACCTTTTGTCTGAGAGTGTTAGGGGCCAGGCCTTGGTCGAGTCTATCTTGCAAAAAGTCTAAGATCTGAGAAATCATAGCCGTAGTCGCCACAGCATCGTGCTCTCTGCACCAGTTGTCGAAGAACTTCCACGTGGCGTTGTATATTCTGGTTGTAGAAGGCGGTCTGGACGGCTGAATGGTGTGAATGACCTTGGTGGAAAGACCTACTTAGGAGGTCCTTCTCAACTGCCAGACGGCTAGTTATAACCACTTTGGGGCTCTGGATGTTGAAGCGCCCCCTGGCTGAGAGACCTCGTGCTGGGGAATCCGCCAAGGAGGATTGACGGAGAGACTCACCAGGTCAGTAAACCAGGTCCTTCTGGGCCAGTAGGGAGCCACGAGTAGAATTTCTGCCTCCTCCAACAGGATTTTTCGAATCACCCTGGGAAGAAGAGGCAATGGGGGGAATGTGTACATCAGTCCCTATGGCCACGGACAGTGGAGAGCACTGACCCCCTCGGCTTGCGGGGTGTGGAACCTGGAGAAGAACCTGGGAGGTGCATGTTCTCCGGGGTGGCAAACAGGTCGACTAGGGGACGGCCGAACCTCTGAGACAATTGGTGGAACAGATTCGGGTGCAGGCACCATTCCGAGTGATCGATTGTGGCCCTGCTCAGACAGTCCGCCTGGATGTTGTGGACCCCGGAGATGTGCTCCCCTTGGATCGAGCAAAGGTATCTTACGGCCCAACTGCCCAGGCGCTCTGTCTCCTCCATCAGGGACCTGGAGCGAGTGCCCCCATGGCGGTTTATGTGTGCCTTTGTGGCCACATTGTCCATTAGGATTCTCATGACGCCCCTTGATGCCATCTTGGAAGTGAACGAATGTGAGCTGCACCGCTCTCAATTCTAACCAATTGATGCTGTGGGACACTTCAGGCATTGACCATCTGCCTTGCGCAATCTAGTTGTGGAGATGAGCACCCCAGCCAAATAGACTGGTGTCCATTGTGATGGTGAGACAGTCTGGTTCTTTGAAGAGGGTGCCCTTTGCCAGCGTGGGAGACAGCCACCACTGGAGGGACTGACGTACCTTTGGTGAGACCTGAACCAGCTGTTGAGAGTTGCTCATGTTGGCCCTCTGGTAGGGCAGGAGGAGCCATTGCAGGTGTCGAGAATGAAGGTATGCCCAAGGTACTATTGACAGGCACGAAATCATCTTGCCAAGGAGTTGTGGCAGCTGCACGATCGATGCCTGCAGTACCTGCAACACCTGGCTTCCGATGCTTGCCAACCGCTCTGGAAACAGGGAGACCTGGTAACTGGTGGTGTCGATGATGGCGCCCAGGTGCTGCAGCCTGGTGGTCAGATGCAGATGACTCTTTTCCTTGTTGATGGAGAACCCATGATGTTGGAGGGTTTGCAGTGTGTGCTGCAGGTCTTGCACCGCTTGTTGCTGTGACGATGACTGAATGAGGACGTCGTCCAGGTAGCAATGCAGGCGCACTGGGTGAGTTCTCAGGAAGGCCACCACCGCAGCTAGGATCTTTGCAAAGGTACGAGGTGCTGAGGACAGGCCAAATGGCAGAACCCTGTACTGGTAGTGGCAGCCTGAATAAAAGAATCTCAGGAACCTGCGGTGAGCTTTGCGAATGGGGATGTGGAGGTAGGCCTCCTTGAGATCTATGGATGTTAAGAAATCTCCCGGCCTGATACAACCCAGAATTGACTGAAGGGACTGCATCTTGAATCTCCGGTATACTATATGATGGTTTAGCTTTTTTAGATCGAGGATCCCCCTCCACCCCCCAGAATTCTTTGGGACAAGGAAGAGTGTTGAATAAAACCCTGTCCTTTCCTGACCTGGTGGAACCAGTTTTATGGGGTTTATGTCTGTGAGGTGAAGGATCTCCTGTTCCATGAGAGCCCTCTTGACCGGACAGGAAGGGGTTGAACACTGAACAAAGTGTCGGGGAGGGGGGGAAATGAACTCTAATGTTAGACCTATGCGTATCGTCTGAAGGACCCACTGGTCCGATGTGATCCGCTCCCATTGGGCGTGGAACATCTGGAGACACCCTCCTATGGGAGCCATCTGCTGATCGTCACTTATAACATCTGAAGGGTCTGGTACTGGACCCTCCGTGATAGGGGCGTTTAGAGAAGGACTGTTGACGGTTTCTGTCACGAAAGGGCTGACAGTCCTGGGACCTATCCGTGCCTTGAGAATAGGTATTTTGGAAGGAACTGGAGGTAGATGGCTGCTCCGAGTTCTGAAAGGGCTGCCTCCTATAAGTCTGGGAACTCTTGCGGTCAGATTTTTTGTTGACTGAAGGCATGACCTTCATTTTGTCCTTATTTTCAACAAGCCAGCCTGTCTGGTACAGGCCCTGCTGGTGGAGGAACGAATCTGTTGCTCCTCAGGGGCACCATCTGCCTTGATTGAATGTGGAGATGTAAGGCCTGGAAGGTAACTTTCCCCCACTCACCAACTCAGATGAAACTGGCCTTAGCGCTCTGGTGCAGAGGCATTGAAGGCAGGGGTAAGCAAAGCTCAGCAGTCCTGTGATTGGTGAAGGAGAATGGTGTGAGCTCCAAGCTCCTAGCACCCACGTAGGTCAATTAATGTGGGGCGCAATCACGTGGGCCACAAACCTCAGCTTCCGCCCTCTACTGTAATAGTGGAGCTGTGAGCTGGCAAACCTTCCGGAATTCCGGACAGGAAGGCTTCTAGTGGTGACCTGCAATAGACAGGCAATCAGGCGGCTGTAGCTGCTTTTCGCAGCAAAAGTAGGTCAACAAAATGGTGGCCGCAACCTTGGCCCTTTCAAAATGGCCACCACCACGTGCAACCCTCTCAAAATGGCCACCACCACATGTGACCCACTTAAAATGGCCGCCCGCATACACCAGAGCTCTGAGGCTCCGTGCTAACAGACGGCTCACTCAGAAGCACGGTCAGCAGTAATGGATGTCCCAGTGGGGTTACGATCACAGGAGGATCGCTGTGATCGCGCTGGCATCAGCACTCCGACCCATGTGTCTTCCCCAACAGCAGCCTGTAGCCTCACGCCACCCGAGCAAACCCAGGACACCGGAGAGGCTGAAATTGGTGAGAACCAGGGAATTAGGGTAAAAGGAAAACTCACCAAGCCTGCTCCAATAATCAGGAATAAGAAGATAAATTTTGTAGTAAAGTAGAAAAATAGAGAGTCCAAGTAATCACTTAGGAATGAAGAGAAACTGGAAGCGCATCCACTGGGCTAGCTGAATTGAAAAAATCTGAGGATTAGTCAGCACCAGAGGCGTGGCTTAAAGTTTCAATTCAGTCCTGGGCAGATTGGCTGTATTTGACCCATGCTTGGACTCTCCAGAGCAGCACCCAGGAAAATAATGCTGTTTTTCCCCTTACCGTAGAGCTATTTTTAAATAGTAAAAGTAGCATGATGGCAAATTAAGTTGTTTGCATCTATCTGTTAACAGTGGTGGGTTGCAGGCGGTATGCCCTGGTACGTGCGTACTGGAGCCAGCCTGGAGCACTGGCTACCGTTCCGGTACGGTGCTCCGGGGGCCCACCCGCCTGCCCGAGCTCCTTACCGGAGTTTAAAGGCTTTTGCGCTTCCACGCAGGTGCATGGCATATACAGCACCTGCGTGACGCTCTGCGGAGTAGCTGGAGCGTTGCAGAGGCGCTTGAACGCATGCACGCGCGCTGCGCACATCCATGAGGACACTGCCGGCCCAGTTCCAACCATACCGGTTGGAACGAGATTTGCAACCCACCACTGATCTGTAATGACTGTTCATGGAAACTTATTCCTGAAAATGTGACTTAGTATAAGGAAGATGACATTTTCAAGGTTAAGAAGTTTGTTTGCTCTGGTAGATTATTTCAGGCTTAGTCACTTATTCCATTTATATTAATGATTCCTTCATTAATTCTTATGCACTCATAATTCCATGCAATTATCGTTACCTCACTGATGTTATGAATTTTAATTCTGATGATATATGGACAGAGCATTCATAATGGTTTGGGTTTGAAACAATCCAATCAAATGTAAAATCTAGTACACGTGACTGCTTACAATTCAGCAAACATTTCTCAAGAGTCTCAATACATTCTTATTTTCATTAGGGTTGACACAGTCTAGCAGTGAATCTCCTTTGATGGGAAAGGAGATAGTAATAAGATAATGGCATCATGAACTACAAACACACATGTGCACAACACAACCAAAAGTGAATCTAAACTCATTTTACAGCCTTTTGCATCAATTGATCCAAGTATATGGCTAATCCTAGCACCTGACTGAGTGGCAAGCTAAACAAAATCTTACTTTAAGCCCCTCCTGATATAATTCCATATTTTTGGGAGGCCATTTAATTGGTTATAGTGCTAGCTAGAGGTAGCAATGGAGTCACTGGCTGGTAATCTGGAAGTTGTCATCAAACATGAAGTCTCAACATTATCTGATATTTCCTCTGATGCAATGGTAGAAACTGACCGAGTGGCATTGGTTAGAAACAAGCCACATGGACAAAAAAATGTGAAGGGGATTCCAAATTATAAATGTTATTGCCTGTTTTTCCTCCCATTAAGGTTTATTTTGAAAACAATGTTTGAAGACTGATAAGCACACTTAAATGCTGATCAGCATAATTATCATTTCAAATTAAAGGACATTTTAAAGGATTAGTAACCCTCCTGGAGGGGGAAGGGAACCCTCTATTCTACAATGACTAAACTTGATTCTGTCTTCAGTCTCCCATGATGTAAGGATCAATTTTCACACCAGTGGCTTATCCATACTGACTCGTTATTGCAATCTCTCAATGACTTCATGCAAAAGTTATAAAAAGAGTTCTTAACATGGGATGAGAACGAATGATAACAGGTGGCTACAAGTAAACCTTTTTTAAACAGAGCAGTGCTAATACTTTGCTTTAGCTACAATATTTTTTTCATTATGTTGGTTGACAGTGACACATTAAGGAAAGCATTAGTGACTCTTAGTACATTTCATGCTTCATGCCAAAATCTCCAACCAACCCAGCCACATGAATTCCCCCAAATCACAAACACTACTACATGATGGACAGCAAGACAAGATATAAAATTCTCAACTCATTCTTACATTCTCCAAAACTCGTGGAATTGATTTCTCTTTCTCTTTCACCCTTGCTCAGTCCAGTCGTAGGTGAAGGTGACATAGCTGTGAATATTAATTTTAACATTTTGCAAAGCTTAATGAAATCCATTTTTTGTTGGCTCAATTCAATTTCGCATCTGTTTTTATACCTATCTTGACACCCCCAAAGTTACAGCTCCCGAGCATTACAACAGACCCACCAATTTTAATAGATCTATCTAGAGCTGTAAAATTTGAAATTGGAATAATTGGATCAAAATATAAGATACAAACATGTCCTAACCAGGTTTTAGAAAAAAGAAGCATTTCTTGCTTTTGACAACATGAATTCCTAAAGGGTTGGAAAGCAAAATCTACAGCAAATTACATTTAATGGTTTTCAATAAAATATTGATTTATTGTACCCTTTTAAAATGAGAGGTACCCAGAAGCAGAAGGAAGTTGAATAAAACCTTGCCTTGTGCTGTTTTAGAACTCCTGCTGCAATAAAACATTTTTGCAACTTTTTATTATAATGAATACTCATTACTTGTACATGAAATAACCCTGGCCGCATAGTTTTGATATTAATATACATGTAGGCCCAGCTGATACAGACACGGTTTCCCAAATTATGAAGAAAGCTGTGGTGACATGAATTATATAAACTCCTATGAAAAATTTCAATTAATCTGAAAACCATTGAAGAGTTCAAGAAGCACTAGCCTAATAACAGGCAGATTTAGGTCCTTACATACTCAATGCGTAGTCCTCAATGGAACTACATCTTCAGTAAGGCATTTGATAAAGTAGGCCACAACATGCTACTTGATAAGATAGAAAAATATGGGTTAGACAGCATCACCACCAGATGGATTCATAACTGATCAACCACACACAATGTATAGTCCTCAATGGAACTGCATCTACAGTATACAGAGGGAAGTATGCAGTGGTGTATCCCAAGGTTCTGTCTTAGGCCCAGTACTCTTTATATCTTCATCAATGATTTAGATGATAGGATAGAAGAGGAACATCTAATTTGCAGATGACACAAGTTGGCAGAAATAGCCAGCACTCCAGAACATAGACATAAGATACAGAAAGATCTTGACACAGATGGAATATTGGGCTCTATCTACAAAATGGAATTGATGGTGAAAAAAAGTAAGGGTTTACATTTAGGCAAGAAAAATCAAATGCACGGGTATAGGATAGGTAGTATCTGGTTTAATAGTAGCAAATGTAAGAGGAACCTTGGAGTCCTAGTGGACAATCAAATATGAACCAGCAGTATGCTGCAGCTGTCAAAGAAGCCAACATGGTTCTAGGCTGCATTAACAGTGGGTAGAATCAAGATCACATGAAGTATTATTACCACTTCGTAATGTCTTGGTAAGATCACACTTGGGATAGTGTTGGGCACTGCAATTCACTATTCTATCCAAAGTTTTGAATAAAAAGTCTGGATTCAAAATGAATGTGAAAATGAACCCTTTCTGCAGTTTTATTTCTAGGTCTGTAGCAGGCCTGGACCGGATCCTACAGCAAGTAAAGACTATTGTCCATGCCTTAAAGTCTACCAAGTTATGCAGTCCATATTCTGGGGCAAAATCTGACTTTTCTTTGATAGCTTAAAACTGCCAACGTATTTCCTTTTGGAGAAATAGCGCACCTCTTTTGCTCAAAAAAACTCCAATCTTAAAGCTTTATTTCTTTTCCATTTTTTAAAAAAAGTTCAAATGTCGTTTTTGTCCTTTCTATTTACATTCCCACACGAATGGTTGTACCCCTCAGAAGTTGGACTTTTACAAATAGGGTAACACTAATTCTAGGATTTTCAAATAGGATACAGGTAGTCTTCGACTTAAAATCATTCATAAGGGTGGCACAGTGGTTAGAATGCAGTACTGCAGGCTATTTCTGCTGACTACTGGCTGCCTGCAATTAGGCAGTTCGAATATCACCAGGCTCAGGATTGTCTCAGCGATCCATCCTTCTGAAGTTGGTCAAATAAGGACCCAGATTGTTGGG
Source organism: Natrix helvetica (assembly GCF_964273705.1). Taxonomy (NCBI): domain Eukaryota; kingdom Metazoa; phylum Chordata; class Lepidosauria; order Squamata; family Natricidae; genus Natrix; species Natrix helvetica. Next base: position 332,617,396 of record NC_138548.1, on the reverse strand, counting down.
GGCAATATGCTGACTCTGTAAACCGCTTAGAGAGGGCTGTAAAGCACTGTGAAGCAGTCTATAAGTCTAAGTGCTATTGCTGTTAAGCAAAGTCAGTTAAGCTCAGCAATGGAAATTCTGGTCGCAATTACGGTAAATCGAGGACTAGCCGTATGTTTCAATGTGGTTGCTTGTTTCCTAGCCATGCAAGGATAAGCACTTCTAAACTCCCCCCAACAAAGAAGCCAGCACTTTGTTTTAAAGCTGCTTCATCAAAAATGTCCTATTTCTCTTGCTCTCACATTTTTCAAACTTATCTAATTATGGATTAAGGAATTGCTTCATGTGCTTTTCTGTTTATCTGATTTACAAGCCGCACATCTAGTGTGTGACTGCAAATAAAATCCAAATATTAAAAAAAAACAAATGAATGCAGTAGTTGTTAAAGCTCTAAAAAAAGGTTTAAACCCTCTTCTGCATTGTTTTAATTAAAGCTTGCTTAAGCCTTTCAAGGGGTTCATTAACACATCTGCAATTCAGATTAATTCATTTTGTCACTGCTGCTTTGACAGATGGCCCCTACATAGGATGTGGCAGCTTTGTAAAGCTTGCAGGCAGCACAACAGATTGCAGCAATCCTTAAGGAAATTTTAGACTAAGACACCAAAACAAAGAGGAGGGAGAAAGAAAAAAGCAACTTCTGCGAAATCTGTGTTTTTAAGAAATAGGTTGCCTATTTCGATTCAGGGCACAGCATTTGCTGAATAGGTAAAGGATGGATCTTGAAAATAACACTATTCTAAATATTAGTTCTTGTCAGTTTTTATTCTGTATTATCTATATCTTCTATCTCTCTCTCTCTCCATTGATCCATCTATCCATCCACACACAATGCAATAGCAATTACTGTTATGTACAAAGGGACAACTGAACTCATATACATATAACAGTAAGAAAGCAAACAATATATTAATTGTGGGACACTCCTCAGATATCATGAGGTAAGTAACTTGTTTTCATACAAGAAAAAATTAGCTGTCTTGTCTGCTAAGGTTGAGCTCCATTATAGTTTTGGAACTGTCTAGTAACATAATGTTGATAATAACAACTATATATTTGAAATTGACCAAAGATTACTGACCTTATAACGGTGATTTAGACATTAATAATATAAAATCCAAGGAACTTCATTTAAAACACCCAAAAGACCATCTGGAATGTACAGGCTATTTCAGAATTGATCAATGGTGAACACTACTTTATTAAGCATTTCTAAGTAAAGATCAAAATTGCATTAACTGCAGATTCTTTAAATTAGCAGGCGATTGGACTACATTTTTTGAGGCCCATTTATATTTCTATGACCTGAATCTTCTGCTAATTCTTATTTCTGTTACCTTATGTATTGTTTTAATCTGTATGTTTGATTATTTTATATTTGAGCACTTTTTCTAAAAAATATAGCCAATGTATTTCAATTAAATGCTTTAAAATAAGCCACCTACTCTTTAATGTAGGTAAAAGATGACTGAATTTCATTGAGGAAAAAAGGAAGGCACTGCATTGCTAATGGTAGAAATTTTATGATTGAAGGAATGGACACCAGCAAGACAGTAAGAAGTACTGTTTTGATTTGATTTGCACTATTACTACTTATTAATATTTTTTTATTTGAGTATGCAAAGACATAGGTTGGAAGCAATCAATGTTTTGATTCCAAATTTCTTGTGAAGCCATTTTGGTATTCTTGACAACTCCACTTTTAACAGAAGATTTCTAGCCAAAGTATCAATTTCTCCAACAGCAACTCCAATCAGAGTCATACAAGATGGTGGGGACTTGATGCTCTGTTAACTTTGTTGTTTCCTTGAAGACGTTTCATTAGCGAACTAGTTAACATCATCAGTGCTAATAGGAAGTGAAGTTAGCTCTCATTCTATAATGTAGTGGTTTTTCCAATTAGTGTTGGTGGGAGTGGTCTTGATGGTTCCTTGATTGAAATGTTGTTTACTGTTGTTTACTTTACTTGTTTGGTATATTGTCTGCTTCTTGATTGTTGGGTCTAATGTTAATCTTGGTGTTAATCTATGCTCATCTGGGTATTGACTGCTGGTGAGGATGTGTTTTGGTCTTTCTGTTTCCTTTTTGGCTGCCTCTTGAATGGCATGTAGATGTTGTTTATGTCAATATGCTGGTTGATGGCCAATATGTCTGAGTCCCAGGTTTCCAGGAATTCTCTATGGTTCTAGACTTGGCTTGGTCTAAAATGGTCATAGATCCCCAGTTAAACCTATTGTTTAAGTCTGTCTATGTATTGTGAAATTAATTTTTATCATGTCTTCTGACTGCTTAGTTGATATTCATGGATGTGTTCTGCCAATCTTCTGCAGAGACTTGGAAAGTTTCATGGAGTTTCATTTAAAGAAAGGCTGTGTATTTGTGCAGCATCAGCCAGTGAAGACATTTGGACACATTTTGTTTGACTGCAAATTGTACTCTGCAGAAATGGCTGGTTCCTTAGATTCTTAGGAGCCATAATGGCAGAGTGGTTAAAATGCAGGATTGCAGGCTAACTCTGCTCATTGCCAGGAGTTCAATCTTGATTGTCTCAAGCCTTCCTTGACTCAGCCTTCCAAGGCCAGTAAAATGAGGACCCAGATTGTTGGGGGCAATATTCTGACTCTAAACTGCTTAGAGACTGCTATAAAGCACTACAGAATGGTATATGTAAGTCCAAGTGCTATTGTTATTTAAAAACTTAAAAAATGCTGAGGCAGCCAGGAGAAATGGTCTTATCTCATGCAGGGAATGAACCTGCATATCATTAGTAAGATGCACGCTTTATTTCAAAGGCCACTTCAAAGAGGACAGAATTTAGATCAGTTTGGGATTAATTGCAGAGGTGGCAACTTACTATGAACATGTCCTATTGTTTTCTTTGTATCTACTTGTATATTTGTATTAGTTTTACTGATTTAGTCATTTGATATGGTCAAATGAATAAATCAATAAAGATTGTATTGCATTGTATTGTATTCCGTTTTGTTCTGTTCTGTTCCCTTTAAGACAAATAAGGATTTGCACAGATTTGCTGAAATATCTCTGTGATTAAATCCTCCATCACCAGCTACCTGAACATCCGAAGCAGCCTGCTTTGTGAAATGCAGGAGCATTTTAGCAGTCTGCACACACACACAGTGCTCTGAAGAAATAGGCTATTTTTATTCTGAAAGATTAAGATACTATTGGTATCTCTGACTCAAGTAAGTAGAAGCCTAGGAGTAAAAATAATGCCAGGGAACACTAGAAATTCAAGTTTGTTCCATCTTGGGAGAATAGATTCATTTACCTGTGCAGAGCAAAGTATATTTTAAGAAAATTCATCTCTCATTGCCAAGACAGATTTGAAATATCCAGGTAGGTTTTCCGGATGGCTTATGCAAAGGCTACGCCCACTGTTCTAACTCACACTGTATACATTTCTTATTCAAAACATTCTTCAGATGTTTTAAGCAATGTTGGGGCACAAGGGAATCACCTACATTTTTTTTTGTGGTTTAGGATTGTTTTCTGACCTCAGGAAATACACATACACACAAACATAGTCACAAATTGAGAACTGGTTAAAGGAAAGCATGGGAACCAAATAGGTTTCTAAGCAATACAAATTGTTCTGTGCCTAAAGTTTGGCAAAATTTGGGTGGTAATCCACATAAGGTGGATAAGCTCACTGACAGAATGCACACCAGGCCTCAGACTGTCTGCCCAAGGAGGGGCTGCAAAAGGTGAGTTTCACAAGCAGTCCACTCTTGTTTGCATTTCTGTGATGAATCAAAATGAGTAGTTGCTAGTTAGCCGCCCATCAGATCTTGTATGAACCAAAGTCCCCAAAACAGATTTTGTTGTTTGATGGTATAAATGGTATTGTTGTGGGATATAAGCTGTTCCAAGTAATTGCAATTGACTGTTTGCAATTAAGATGTTCCAGATGTTCAGACTGGATTGGGCATTTTAATCTACCTATCGAGTCCTTCCCAAGAACCTGGGATAGGCAGATGCGGATGTTTCATAGTGTTACAGATATCATCACATGATGTAAACTGTTCTAAGTAAAGTTGCCTTTTGCAATTGACTGATGGTGAATTTGACAATGCTGATGGTGCATCAATTGGTTTGAGATTGTATTCAAACCAATTGTACAACAATATTACTATTGTATTATTAGTATCATCATCATCATCATGTGACAATTCTACCATTGGAAAACCTGAAGGACTAGATTAAAGACAGATAATCATGGAGAAAATCTAAATGGTCACTAAGAATCAACATCAACCTGATAACATATAATCGCTCAATCAGGATTAAAATATCTAAAGTTATTATCTCGCTTCTATTTCCCTTATAATCTTATAATATTCAGTAATATTCTTTATTATGTTGCTTTTTACTGTAAATGTTTCTTCATATATTATTTGTTAAAATGCAAAATATTTTAAAGTAAAGGATAATTCTGCTCATAGATTTAAATTTCTCAAATAATGTTCAGTTGGGAAAAGTCACTTTAAATGGCAAATAACAGCAACATTGAAATAACAGTAAAATTAATATTTCAAAGAATTTGAACTTTTCAAAGTTCAAACGTAAAAATTTGAATGCTAATTCTGATTAACTAACTTACCCCATTTCTTTAAAAAGCGCTAACATTTTTAAAAAAATGTTATTACATTTTAAAAAGCAAATATAATGTTAAAATATGCATGAGATAAAACCCTATGCAAGTGTCAATGGTCATACAATTTACAGCACTTCCACAGGCTTCTTTTATTCAACCCGGCTGGAACAATATTACTATGAGAAATCCCCTTTAATCAATCTACCAGCCTTTGAGGTACTGATGTGCAACAAAATACTCTTGCATTTTTAAAAATCTCACTAGGCATTAATATCCTAAAAGAGAATTTGATTTTGAAAATACTTTCAAAACCCCTTTCTTTCTGGGGAAGCATGGAGTCTGAAGAAGTCGAATCAGGAGGAAGGAAGGGCCATGCTTAGTCATCTATGAACTGGATAAGCCTATGTATGAATATTTTATCTTTCATAATATACTTTATATATAAAGTATATTTATAAGGTAAAGGTTCCCCACGCACATATGTGCTAGCCGTTCCTGACTCTAGGGGGTGGTGCTCATCTCTATCTCAAAGCCAAAGAGTCAGCGCTATCTGAAGACGTCTCTGTGGTCATATGGCCGGCATGACTAAATGCCAAAGGTGCACAGAGCGCAGTTACCTTCCCACCAAAGGTGGTTCCTATTTTTCTACTTGCATTTTTACATACTTTCGAACTGCTAGGTTGGCAGAAGCTGGGACAAATAACGAGAGCTCACTCCGTTGAGCTCACATCCCTACGGTGCTAGGGATTTGAACTACCAAATTTTCTGATCAACAAGCTCAGTGTCTTAGTCACTGAGCCACTCTGTCCTGTATGTATGTATGTATGTATGTATGTATGTATGTATGTATGTATGTATGTATGTATGTATGTATATTTATAGATGGCATTATATGTCCTCAGAAGCTGCATCCATCCTGATTTCCTCTGCTTCCATTTACATTACATTTCAAGGAAAAACATCCCTACTTTTTTATTCTTTCTCCCCCCCCCCTTTTTTTTTCTTCTTCTTCTTCTTTTAAATGGGGGAATTGTCAGCATCCAAGAAAGTCTTTGAGTAATGGAAAGTTATAGAGCAGGTAACAACAACGTAACGGCAGATTCGCTGCGACCTCCAGCAACAAAGAATCCTCCTTGCCCAATATTAAGGAATCCAAAGCTCCTAAAATGCATGTAACTTGTGTTGTCTAAATATATAGATGGAGAAGTTGAGAAACACACACACACACACACACACACAGGAGAAAACAGATTGCAGCTGAAACTGTTGAGCTTATTCTAATTAGTAATGAGCTATTTCTAATAACCTGCTTAGCTGGCAGTGTTATAGATAGGTATTGGGAGGGGATCTTCGACAAATGTGGTCTAGTGGTTATGGCACCAGGCTAGAACCAGGCGATGCCATCTTTGGTTGTCGTGGGGAAAATTGGAGGAGGAAAGAGTACTAGATATATTTGCAGGCTTGAGTTATTTATAAAAAAATAATAAAAGTGGGATAAAATAAATAAATAATAAATGTTACTGCAGGGATGATTGAGGGAGGGAACAGGAGACAAAAACGCCATATAATAGAAGTTGCATGATGAGAATGCAAAAAATTCACAAATCTTTTTAGGCCAAGCTACATGCTTACATTAAATGTGCAACTAATAAGCCCCCAAATGATAAGGGATAGTTTCTCCTTGTAATCTGCATTAAAATTGTACTGATTTAGAACATCAGAGTTGTGAATTTCTTTAACATCACACAGGATTATATTCCAGTTTTTCGGTCAACTGCTACCTCCCTTGAGTCATTGTCACTTAAAAATTGTGCAGCCAACCCTGCTACCAGCTTTCGAAGCTAAAAAAAAAAGACAAGATTTCACTCAAGTGAAGGATGAACAGAAGAAAATCACTTCTTCAAATCTAGAAGGGAATGGTAAATCATAAAGTAGCTCTTTGCACAAACCTCGTAGGGCAGATGTTCGTATGATTGTTTGGCAACTGGGATTCTTGTCATTGTTTTCTAACAGCATTTCTTGACCCTGGCCACTTGGAGATGTGTGGGCTACAATTCTCAGAGTACCCCCATCATAATGGGCAATTGCTAACGGGGGAATTATGGGAATTGATAATCACACATCTTTAAGTGGCCAAGGTTGAGAAATACCGTTTTATAGGATGAGAAGGCCTGCTCTTTTTCTGGCCTAGTGTTAGATAGATCAGGTGTCCTCCCCTGGCTCTGAGATTCTTCCTAGAAGGTAGGATTTAACCTTGGTCTTCTGATCATCAGAAACCAATTCCTAACTGTTCCCTACTCTAAAACAGTTGAACATTTTGAGAGGGAGAGGAGATGCTACTAATACATTGGGTAGACAAAGGAAGGGGGAACCTCACAGGATCTATTGTCCTGGGCAATCTATGGGCAGTTAATAAGTCAAACATATTTTTATCCCAGATTTCCAGAATTGAAACACAAAAATAAATTTGGTAATGTTTTATGGAAGATGTACTTTTAAGCTCAGAATAGTATTTGTCCTTTTTGGAGAATTTTTTGGTCTAGTTCCTAGTCTGCAGACATCCACCCACATGTAAAAAGTTAATATACAAGCCCATTATGCTGTTTAGAATTGGTTGTATAGAGAAACATCCTTTGCCATTCTCTTAGAACAAATATGAGTAATACGATGGGAACAGCCAAGCAATAAAGAGACTTTGGCATTGTTTTAGCCTCAAAGTCTCTACAAACATTTTCCTACCCTTCATGCAACACATTCAATCCTGATTTTACTTTAAGTCCATTCAGTTCACCATAGACAATGAAAAATCCCAACTCCACATGAACAAATGGCACTTTTTTATGTAGGTAGTTTCAAAGCTGCTTTATCCCTAAGTCACTCTTAAATGATCATTCATGCTATTTTTAAAACAAAAATTCCATTATTTAAAATCAAAAGTATATTCACTGACATCTATTTTTAATTTTATTACTTATTATTTATTCATTTTATTTGTACCACATTCTGTCCCAAGAGTATATTGGCTATCAATCTCATCATAAAATGATCCATAAACAAAAGAGGGAAAAAAAGAAATGCATTAAAATAGGCAGAATAATAAGCAAACAAAATCCTTTGGAATCAAATCAACCCTCTATTGAATTATTTGTGCACTGACTCTATTAATAACTAAAATAAAAGCTGCTTACTGTATATATTTGTTTTCTGCATTGATGGAACAATACATAATAATAAAAACAAGCATGGCTTGGCAGAAAGTCACTCAGCCATGCATCTGTATATTTTTTTAAAACAAATTTAGGATTACAGCATTTTTGGATTTAAACCTTTGCACTTCAAATAGTCAACTAGGAGACATTAGCCTGACTAATGAAAAACAATGGAGTAATTGAACACACAAGGGCCTGATGCTGCTACCCAAAGGTTCTTTAAGCAAAATACTGTGATGTTCAATTTCAACCAATTCCTTTGCAAAATCAAGGCTTGAGAGCATAAGATTTTGTAGAGATTAGCTACAAACAGGAAAAACTGCCCACTTTTGTCTTTATGAGGAAAGCATTTGGACAATCTATACCAGGGGTGTCAAACTCACAGGCCAGATGTGTGACACGTGGGCCACGCCCACCCCCGGTTTAGCGAAGGGGGAAAAAGTCATGATACATCATGTGACTACGACGTGACGTGAGTTTGACACCCCTGATCTACACAATATATCTCATTTTAGGAATGGATTCATTTTTAAATAGAAAATAAAAATAAACAGAGACATTCCCCCCCACACTCCAAAGTCATAACATTGAAAATATGTGTCCTTCTTTGCTCACCTTTAAGACCCCAATCTACCTCTTGCAAGTAAGCAATGCTCCTCCAATTACAGGGAATTTGCTAATCTTCCTAGTTGCAAAATCTTGATTTCTTTCCCCACCCATTTCTAGCCACAGCCAGCCTCCCTTGCTCACATATCCCACTAATGCAATCAAAGGCAAATTTTCAGTCCAAGCAAACGTCTTTCTGAAGTCAGAAGTTGATCATAATGAATAGACGCTGCTGTCTAAAGCTGCCATTAGCATAATAATATCTCGCGGCATACTCACGTCGGCTTTCATACATGCTCCTGGACTGGGCCCAGATTTTGAATGGATCTGGCTTCTTCTGCCCTGCGTTGTCCGGCTGGTCTGTCGCTGGTGTTTCAGGAACAGGGTATTCGGGAAGCACCTGAGTGCTGTGAATCGGAGAAGCCGTGTGGGTGCTGTGGTGGCTGGAGACGCTGTGCTGGGAACTGTTTTGGCTGTCTTTCCGTTCAAGTGGTTGCTGTCCAGGAAGAGTGCCAGAAAAGAAAGAAGAGTAGGGATGGGATGGGGAATCCCGAGAAGGTTAATGATCTGCAAGCAAGCAATTTCCCTTAGCCCCCCCCCCCCCCAAGCTTCAGCACTTCTGCAAGTTCCTAAACAAATATATAAGGGCACTTTGGGGCTTTGGCGATTTCCATTTTTTGCTGAGCGCAGGAAAATTCACCCAATGATAGATAGACAGAATGACGGAGGAAGAGAAAGTCATCCATCACAAACCACACCGGCATCCCTCCGATACGACACAGACACATTCCCCAATCAAGGATTCTGTATGGATTAGGGACTCAAAAGAGTCGTCTTCTGCTGAGGACAGCATTTCAAATCCAGGAATAGGAACAAGGAATGGATCCTATTAGATAGATTCAAACAGTTTCTCTTTGGTACGTACAATGAGTCAGTGTCTCTCTTTTTCACTCCCTCCTAAATGCTATACACAGCACAAGCCGACACACAAAGTTTCTTTGGCCATCATAACGAAGTTGAGGCTTGTACTCAAACATAGCTTTTTTTCTCAGATAAGAAAAACAGCTACCAGAAATTAAATCTGAAAGGTGCAATATTTCTTGTTTTAGATTCTTAATCTGCTTTTCGGCAAGAAAACTTGTCTACCTTACTTTAATCAACCCCTGAACAGAATCAACACATATAAGAGACAGAATCAGGCACAACACACCAACGTTCCCCTCGAAGGTTAGATATCTAAAATCAAAGTTGCGTTGAATTCTTACATTGGTACAAAAGCAGAATTCTTTACCAACTGAAATCCATTAGTCTCTAATACGAAATGTAAAGGGTCATATGTGGAATTCTCTTTCAATTCTGATATCTTACAATAGATTGTTAAACACAGGACAAAAAAAAAATCCAGTGTGGGAATTAGATCGGCCATCTATAATTTATCACAACGTTTAGGTTCAGTGAAATGAAATTTACAGAAGAGATTCTCATTCTATATAAATGATAATGCCAAAACAATATGAGCATAAATGACATCAACTTCAGCGGAACAAAGCAGTGTGCGCAACTACGCGGATTCTATTTATCTCCCATACATCAGCAGCCATGACAGCTCAAAATCAATATACATTACAATAACCCAGGCCTGTAATAATGTTCTGTTTCCACTGTATGTAAGAATATTCCGACGCATCACAAATAGGAAACAAATCTCAAAATAATGCTTGAAACCAAATCAAACCAAATGTTTAAACTCTGAAAATCATTATCCTCTTATTTGAAGTATCTCTGATAGCTAGAATATTTGGATTATTTTCTACGTCATGTTTTTAAGTTGCTTGTGGTATAGAAAGCATGTTGTTGAGTAAGGACACTTTCTTTCAGTCCAATACACTTGGGCAACACAAATAACACTAAAAGAGATAAAACAATGGTTTTCAAAGGAGCTTGTCTGCTCATGCTAATCTTTTCATTGAAAGTACCAGAGAACTCCAAATGACAGTCTAGAAACACTGAATTAATCTATCAATGCCAATTATTTTCATATGCTTCAAAGCACAATTTTATAACATCATCACTAACATGAGATATAAAGGAAAACAGACAGAACAACTAAATTGTAGCTCTTACATCTTAGTACAAAAATATCTTTAAAAAGCATATCTTGGCCAAACCATATTGAAACAACATGACTATACTGAAAAAATCTCTTTTAGCATGCTTCTTTGACGGAAAAACTGCAATGGTATCTTCCACTAATCCCATCTATATCAACTTCAGCCTTCTGGTGGAAAGATACTCTTTCTCCCTACCATCCCTTTCCCCCCAAAATCTGACTTGTGACACCCCGTTGTAGACAAAGCTGATTGGCTGCTTGTTTTTCTCAACTGATTGACAGCAAGAAAATACTGCTAGGGTTCCAAACTGTTACATCTCTAAGGTAGAATTTCTACCGCAGTGTGTGTCCTTGCTGATTAGGATCATGTTTCCAACTGAGGAAGAGACTATAATACAATTATGAAAAATTATGCCAGCGAGAACCTGCCAAAAGGAATAGGGAATGTGAGCAAGCAGGAGAAAATGTAATTATGGAGTTGGATACTACAATCTGGAGCTACCTAAGCTCACTTCATTGTCAGAAATATTCAGTGCTCCAAAAAGCTTTGTCTGAAATATGTAGCGTATTTAAAAGAAAAGTTTTAGAAGCACTTTTCAATAGCATTTCATAAATAATGTATTCATTGATTATTGTAACAGCATTTTTATATCACTGACTCCCCTGGCAGTTGATTTTTTAAAAAAACTAATATAAACCCATAGAAACAATGCTAAAAAAGACATCATCCCAACATCAAAACAGTGACATCTATTACTACAGATAGTTCTTGATTTGTGACCATTATTTCTGTGGCTAAGCCAAGGCAGTTGTTAAATGAGTCACAACCAATTTTTCAACCTTTTTATAAAGACGCTGTTAGGTGAATCACTGCAGTTAAATGAATCATGTAGTCATTAAGTGAATCATGCAGTCATTAAGTGAACCCAGCTTCCCTCCATTGATTTTTGCTTGCCAGAACCTGGCTGGGAATGGTAATCACATGACGCTGGGATATTGCAACCATCATAAATTGTCCAATTTTGAGCACAAGACAATGGGGATGCTGCAACAGTCATTCAGTGGGAAGTCTGGTCATGTCACTTTTTTCAGTGCCTTTATAACTTTGAACTCTCAGTAAACAAATGGTTGTAAGATAAGGACTACCTGCACTCAGCTTTCATCCATTCATTTTCTTAAAAGCTACCTGATTTGAAGGATTCTTTGTCGCCCACCATACACCAGACAACATAGAAATAATATGATAGGAAACAACAGCAACCAAATTAGAACCGAAGGGGGGAAGAGAACAAGATGGCAAATGCAGCAGAAATCCCAAAACATCCCACTGCAAAGGCGTGCAGTGTTCACCTCTCTCTGAAATGACTGTTATGGAGGCTCCATTTAGCTCCTCAGCAGCACATTATTCTAGTGGAGAATGGGCCAACTCGCTGCAGCCAACTCATCATGGCCAACATGCTGCAGGACAACTTGGCCAACTTGCCGTGGGACAATTTAACAATTCTATTTGATTATTTAAAATAAATAAAAATTATTTTATTTTTTTCCATTCACATTTTATTGTGTCCCTCCTTTTGCATCCTTTTTAAATGATTCTATTCCACCATTTCTTTGATATTAGTGTAACACTTATCCCGCAGTAAGTTATCCCATGGTGAGTTGGCCATGGCGAGTTGGCCAAATTGTCGTAGACCTACATAAGAAGCAGGATACTCACGCCCCCTGCTTAGAACTCTTAGCATCCCAGTTTGGGATGAACACACTGGATGAGTCCGACCTATCTGAAGATACCTATCCTGCAGGTATCTTGCAGATACCTGAGGCTTGTAGGTTAAAGCGAGGACTCAAAATTGTACTCAGAAGCCTACCGGAAGCAAACATAGCATTTTCAAAAGCAAAGTTAGGTAGCACTGGTGCCTCTCAACCATGACTAGGCTGGCTGCTGCATTCTATCCAATTGCTCCTTCTGGGTAGTCTTCAAGAGCAGCCCCATGTAGAGCACTGCAGTATAAAATTTGAGAGATGATGACGGCATGGGTAACCACTGCCAGGTCATCCTGCTCCATGCATCCTGTTGCAGCACAGCAAAATATCCTTTCCCATGGATTCCACACACCTATTAGTAGCTGTGAGTTCTGAAACCGGCCACGTCCATTCAGGGGGGAGCAGAACCATGGAAAACCAGTCCTTTTCTCTTCCAGCTCTATACGTAATATGCAAACACACCACCAATGGTCAGCAATGTGAAAAGCCATTCAAGAGGTGAAATATAGGTAAATGTAGGTAGTAGCCATGCACTGAACCTCTAAAATAGACCATCCATCAGAGCAACCCATGTGGCCCAGACCATCTGTTGTCTCTAGAACAGTCTGGAGTTGGAACCTCATCATTGTCTCAATAATTTGCCCTAAGAAGAGGAGGCTGAAGCAGGCAGCCCATAGCAAGAGTTGCCACATGCAGGAAGAAGGCATATAATGCCCCCTTCAAAGGTAGAACCACAGGTGGGATGCTATTGGTTCGCACCGGTTCAGGCGAACAGGTAGTAAACATTGCGACTTGGTCACCAAACTGGTAGAGATGGCAGGCTTGCCACGCCCCCGAACTGGTTCCCCGCTCGCCGCGGCATATTTTTAAAACATTTTTTTATGTTCTGCACATGCGCAGACCAATTTACAGGCAACTGTGCACGCGCGCAGAGCGCGCACACAAATTGTGTGCGCACTGAACTGGCAGTAACACTGGCAGATACCCACTCCCTTGGTGAGTTGACGTAAGATCTAACCTTCCGCCCCACCTCCAATACCTCTGGGACGGTACCTGAGGTAGAGCAAGAATCAATCCTACAAGTGGCAGAACTCAAACCACAAATCACCCTGTCCATTTTCTCAGAGTTCACAAACCTAAATGAATCCTGGGTTAAACTGCTAGATTCTACCCACGTCATTGCTGATTCTCTCCACGTGGAGTGGGCAGAACAAATAGGCGTGGTTTTATGTGTGGAAATATTTGCCACATCTTATTACAACCTTCAGTAACAGCTTCCTGTTTTCTACACACCAAGAGGGCATGAGTCACACTAAATATTGCTGCAGGGACATCACCTACAGCAGGGGTGTCCAAACTTGGGAACTTTAAGACTTGTGGACTTCAACTCCCAGAATTCCCCAGCCAGCCATGCTGGCTGGGGAATTCTGGGAGTTGAAGTCCACAAGTCTTAAAGTTCCCAAGTTTGGACACCCCTGACCTACAGTGAGAATGAGAAGAAAGGCCACTGTCCCCTTTTTCACTATGGTGGAAAGTCAATCATGCTCTTATTCATATATGACCACAATTTAAAGTTCTTTTAATGGAACATAAATGTGTAAGGAGATTCTCAGTGATCCAGGTTCATGGTTGCACGCTCATTTGCATTACTCAGGGGACGCTGAGGATACAGACAAACCTCCAAGTGTCCTCAATGGCTCTCTAAAAGGATGCAAATGACCAGCTGTCTGCAAGGAGTATAAATCCTTCCATTCCCCACCATTCAGTCAGAGCTGAAGAAGCTTCTTGGATGAGAAATGAAACATCTTCAAAGAAAAACAAGAAAGTTGCCTCTTGAAAAAGCACCTTTGGGACAATTGGAAAATAGTAAATTTAACTCCCAGGTAGCCAAACACAGCAAAGTTAAAGAGGTGTGCCACTTTTGAAATATATATATAATACAGGTGGGATTTCATTCTGTAACAGCTGTTTTATGTTGAACTCTTACACCAATTTACCTTATAAGACCTAAAATATGACAATATCTATTAGTAACTGCTATGGAACGATAGCAACCCATGCTTTGCAGTGATGAGTGAAATCTAAGAAGTACAAATGAGCATGGAAAAATAAAGCAACTTTTAATATTGCTTTATATGACTGAAAGTGCTATTTTGTTTTAAATGTATACAAGTGTGTTTCTTGAGGAGGTGTGGCAATTCCAAGAGCAAAAATTGTTTTGCGGCTTTATTCACACGTTGTAGAAGCTTTTGTCCCATCAGTGACATTTTTCTAAAATGATATACTCCGAACAGATGTAAAAAAAATTAACTTCAAATGACATTTGGGCTAGCTCTCCTTTCTCAAGTGCTACATTTTCTGTTGCTTAAAATGTGGCCAATTTTCTCCTTATCAGGTATGACTAATTCACACCTAGCTTAAAAAAAATACACATACTGTGAAAACAACCTTTGGATGTAGACAATTGCTTTTCTTCAAGTACAACAGCATAAAACATTTTAGTTGCCCTTTTGAGTGTTCCCACTTAAGTATGCCCGCAGGAATTAAGGCGTGGGAGGGAAATCCATTCCAAAAGGTGGTTGCCAAATTTAAAACTGGGAAAGCAAAAGAGAAGCAAAACAGCAAACTATAGGAACTAAACCATTGCTTAATCAACTTAGCATTCTTCTAAGCCTTTGCTCTGGCTACCTTGCTTTTCTTCTGTCCATTCCAATACATAGTAAGGAAGCTAGAGAGATGGAGAAAGAGAGAAAAAGTGAGAGAGATTGAGATTGTCAGTGTGGGTGAAAGGTTAAGGCATTATATTTGGACAGAAGAAACCCATTTAATGGCAATTCACACAATGACTTTGTCCCTGTCTTTCTTCTCTCTTAGCCTCAATTATCTCACAAGCTTGTTGTGTCATAAAATGTAGGGGACATACATTTTATGGCACAACATCTTAAGGTTTCAGAGAAAGGTGGATAAACCCAACCACTCAACCAGTCACGTTGAGGTCACATGAGTTTTCCCCATTTGAGGAGCTGGGATGGGCGTGGCCTGCACATGACCTGCACAGGCCGCCAGTTTTACATCCCTGATAAAGATTCAAACCAGGTTTCCAGATCACAACTTACTTAACTACTGAGTAAGTAAGAATTGATTGGATTTATACATCATTTGATGAAAAAATCAAACAAACCGCATTATGTTTTGGCATGATGAATGAACTCCAACTCAAAAATATTAACAAAGTAAAAACATTTGGTAACTTCTTTAGAATCTTTCTATGTCAGAAATCTACCCTGTTTCCCGCAAATAAGACCTCCCTGGATAATAAGCCCAATTGGGCTTTTGAGTGCATGCACTATAATAAGCCCTCCCCCCAAAATAAGCCTTCCCTGAAAATACTTCAATACAGCAGTAGCCATGAGGTGACCATGCTTGCCGCCTCCTGCACCTCAAAAAAAAAAAAGGCCTCCCCAAAAATAAAGCCAAGTGCTTATTTCGGAGGCCAAACGAAAATAAGATCCTGTCTTATTTTTGGGGAAACACGGTAGTATCAATGTGAAAATATCCATATGCATATTTTGAACTGCTTAAAGTAGGGAATTTATTTAATTAGTTAATTTATATGGCTGCCCACTTACAAAAAGTAACTGAGAGGTTAAAACCTCTCCAAAGAATAGTAGAAATTAAAAAAAGAACATAGTGCATATGAGACAAAATCATTCAAAACCAACAATGCCCTAAAAACAATTGTAGGAAGCTTCGATTCAGAGATTTGATATGAGAGTAATTTGATTGAAATCATCAGTCAAATTGAATCTTTGAACCAAATCAATGAGTTAAATCAAGTATAGGTGCCTTCAAATCAATTCAATGAACTTTTGCACAAACACAAATGACCCTTATTTTCCAAAACTGCAAATCCAAATCAAAGGAAAACACAAACACATAGGAAAACACACACTTCAAGCAAATTGATTTGAACTACAAATCTGAATTGGATCAGGGCTGATTTGTATACCCTATTAGAGAAACTTTAAAAAAAAAAAAGTCTACTTCTCCTTCATTTTCAAAAATGTCTTGGAAATTTCAGCACTCAAAATTTTATTTAATAAGGCTAAACAGAAAGTTTAGAGGGCATATCTAGAGGAAACAGAATAATTATATGTGAAAATGACAAATGCGGCCATGACTATTATTACAATAGATTGTCACAGCCATAGTAATTTGTTGTCATAAGATCCAGCATGTTTATAGAGAAGAGGACTAATATATGCATGGGAAAATAAAGATATGTGGTCAAAATGTAAAAATAAAGATATCATGTATGATATCTTTATTTTTACATTTAAAACTCCATTGCAGTTTTGAGCTTTAAATATACAATGGAGTAATGTAATATTTACACCAAATATTGAGACTTTAAATAAGTCTTCTACCTTATTCTGACTGATACAACAGGAATCTTATTTACAGTATTTCCATGTCGGGGATAAAAAGAATGTTATCTCTTCTCCACTAATTAAAAATTGTTTCCCAATTGTGATTTATGGATTTGTTTTTCCTTTAAGTTCCTTGTTTCAGAAGTCCTTACATCATTTAGTGCTTCTAAAACACTTACTCATTTTATTTATTTATCCATCAATCAAATTTATATAGCTGCTCATCACACAAAAACTGATTCTGGATAGTGTACTTAAAACAATAGATATATGAAGTCATTATTAAAATATAAAAACCACAAGGCACCCAAAAGAATGAATGCATGAAGGCAGAATTTTGAAATTACCCATAAATGATCTCAACCTTGTCCTCTCAGTTCGCCTATGAACTTTGCTTAATAAGAAGTAGTAACATGGTCCAGTGAATAAAAAGGCACTGAACCAAGTCAAGGCAATAAACAGAATGCAGAAGTGGGAGGGCCTATGCACCACCATTTTCCTCTACCCAAAATTATTCTCAAGACTCATATTTCACTTTCTGCTTTAAGAATTTCACTGTATAAGTATTCCAATGCCAGGCAACTACCAGATTTCTTTGCCTATTTGCTTTCTCTTTGAAATAATGGAGCCTACCTTGAGGTCTCAAGCCATTGACAACTGTCTACCACAGAGAGCATAGAAGAATGCAAAGAGACCCTATGACTCTAGCATGAAGAGAGGGAGTGCCATTTTCTAATGTTTGTTTGGAAATACACTGTTTTGGTGTTACGCAAGTGCACAGAATTGATTGTGTGAAAAAGCATATTCCTGCTATGGAATATTCTGGTGTCTTCCCAACATTTTCTTGGTTTTGCCCATGATGCATCATTCTGGGAGTCATTCATTGATTTCCAGTAGTAAATGTGAAACCGAAGTAAAATTCTTTGACACCAAGTTTTACAGTGTTGCTATTCAATTACTATCATATGCAAGTTTTGTTTTACATATTTGAGTGCCAGCCATTTTAACTGAAAAACTGCAGCCAAATCTCTAATGACTGCGCTATACGTAAACTGAAACCAATCTCCAGGTCTACAATTAGTCTTAGGAATTTGATAAAATGATCCAGGAAAAAGTGCACAATAATAATAATAATAAATGTGCTAGTCTTTATGATAGAGGATTTTTTACTCTTAAGCTTAAGGCTAAAATAGAACTTGCTTGATATTTTGATACCCTATCCTATGCTGCTAGTCACAAAAGCTCTGTCAAGCTAAGTAGAAAAAAAGATTAAAAGGATAAATGCATGGACTGTATTCCTAACTAAAACATAAGATTTGAATGACAGTTATATGAGCAAGAAGTAGACTATTGGGCTTGGTGAGAAGATAACCTCCTTCCAAGCTAATTTCTGTTGCCTATAAAAATCTAGACATATCTTTAATAGTGGGCAGCAGTCTTCTTGAAATACTTCTTTTTTTTTTGCCACCAAAATGATGCAATGTCTTATTATAAGTCCATGGTTCAATCCTACTTTTTCCTTAGCTTCAGAACTTTGGTGCTTTCATTCCAAATGGAAATGCCACACAATTCTATTTTTATGGAATGGCAGCAGTGATTTTGGCTCTGGTCACGTTTATTTATCTGGAACTCAAAGAAAGGCAGCCGAATGCATCAGCATCATTTGGTTATCTGGCAAATTACATTGGTTCGTTAGTCCTACGTAAGATTTCCAGGATAACTCTTAGAATGAAAAAAATGTGAAAAAATAACTATATAACATATTCAAAAATATCTACAGGAAGATTTTGTCCATGCCATGAAGATGGAAATCATTAGGTGTTTTGCTTCTCAACTGGCACTGGTCTGTGTTCTAAAAAATCCTGCATACAATCGAAGGCAAAGTGAAATCGATTTTGTGATTTCATTTCATATAAAAGGTACAGTATCTCATAAATAAATGGGAAAAAGTCTTGCCCAAAAATGGTGTCCTTGAGAAAAAGAGTGGACGTGTATTCGTCTTCTTCCTTCATGGTACTTGCAAGTCTAGAAGATTGCTTCTGTTTCAATGACATTTCCAGAGTTAATAACATGAGCATAAATGCAACATATACAATTTTTATATACAGTATCTTCACCATTTCAAGCATCCTATGAAATAACAGCTACAGTATTCCATCTTTCTCTAAGCTGGTGCTTTCCAAAATTGCCAACCAAAAAACACTACTTTTTAAGTTCAAACACCATAGAATGTTGAAGACTACAATATTCATTTGTAGTTAGAGAGCTTTTTTATAACTGATTTTATGATGGAGATGAACTTAACTCTTTATTCACATGCTTCTGCCAAGTGGTAGAAGGCTACTCCAAATCAGTTACAGCAGCAGATTCAGAGAAGTAAAGAGAATTGAGGGACAATGACTTCTGTGAGTACTTCTATTTTCCATGTAACTTTTCTTTTGATTTGTCTTATGATCTTTCCACTAGTAACAACTGATAGATACATCCTTCTCTACTGATCCTTGTCATAGGGCTGAAGTAATATTATCAGTGTTTATCTGATTCACCTGGCAAAGTGGTTGGTTGCCCTTACTCATTCTACATACGCAGTTGTAGCATATAGCATTACCACTTGTCATCTGAAAATGACTAAGTTGATCATTTCCATAGCAGTTATAGAGCTCCCCTATTTGTCATAGTGATGTAAGGTATCTTCATTCCACTTAGTAAGCAACATTAATTTTTCCTCTATTTTTATATGATGATTAAGCATGGGTGTGGATCTTTGAATGTGGAACAAGTGATAGTGAGCTGCAGCTCATGAAAGCTTATGCCTTTTAATGAAAGTGGTCAGTTGGCAAATGTGCTACCAAACTCCTGATTTTTTGCCACTGCAAATTTGCACAACTTTCCTCCTACAATGACTTTTTTTTGTATTTATGAAAAGCTAAGTCCATTTGTTTTCCACAAGCAGATGCATTCGGTTTTATTTAGATGACAACTCCCATCATATTCCCATCATACTCGTGACGCAATGTAATATTGTGACCAAGCTAGAAAAATGCTCAGGAAAATCACTCCTACTATCAATCTCACCAGGTAGACCAGACTATGAAATCAACTCCACAGGAAAGCAAAAACTACTTTCCTTGAGACTGGCTAATAAAATCTTACAAGTTTGATTTTTCTGCACCTCATGGGTTCAGTGAATTGGGGAGTGCCCGAACCACTTCTAGTTTTGCTTGGGTATTGTGGAGTTTTAAAATGTTCCAGTCCCTTGTGCCTGAACTTTTCTGTCACAGTTATCTTCCTTGCTCTTTAAGCCTACCAACAGGCTTGGATATCATAGAGAGTAGTGGTCATTTAGGTGACTGAAGCCAACTCCCTACTCAGTGCTGGGAACCACGCTAAAACATTGAAGTCATCCAGTGAAGTCATCAAGAACTGAAGAAGCTACTTGCATGAGAAGCGAAATATTTTCAAGGAAAAAAACATAAGAAAGTCCAGTTGTCTTGTGGAAAAGCACATTTGGGACAACCATGACCTGGATGATGGAGAATCTCCGTAGACATTCATCCCAGTGAAGGGAAGTTCACCACCTCTCTGAGCAATTAATTCCACAATCAAATTGCTCTTCCTGTTAGCTTGAATTCTTGCAGCTTGAATTCCATGCCTAACCTTCTAGGATGGGAGAGAAGGGATCCTGATATTCGTTGTCCTCAGGTCTTTGAAGAGTGCTCCTACGCCCCTACTCTATCTTCCCTTCTCAAGTCTAAGTATTTCTAGGTCCTTTAATCTCTCTCTTCATACTTAGTACTTAGATTCTGATCCCTTGATCATACTCCTTGTCATTTTCTCAGCACGATACTCAGGGCGGGACCTGACCGATGCAGAATATAACATTAACATCATGATATCTGTCTGGAGTTGTTATCCCCATAGCATAACTGATTGAGAAAGCAAAGGTTTGCTAAGGTGTATTTTTTAAATTTAATTCAACCAACCGAGGGAAAGTGTGGCCACGAGAGGAAGCTCCACACTGCTCACAGAACAACAGCTAATCTATTATTGATCAACAAATAATTAGTGTTTAAGGGACTCTTGGAAACAAAAACTAGGAAGGTGGAAGGGGAAAAGAAACACAACTGCCAGACCATGTTAGTAGCCGCTAGGGACTTCAAGGGCAAAGAAGGGGTCTGTCAACCTGGAAAGCTGTCAACAAGTAGATTTCATCCAATAGCAGCAACCAGCTGGATAATATTATACAGCGTTTTCAAGGATTGGATTCAGAAAAAAATCCCATGGGGGGTGGGGGAGAAGGGTGGATCATTACATGTCTAGAGAAAACCACTTCAAGCATTAGCAATATGGATTCCCAGAGTGTATACTTTTAATTCCCCCCCCCCATATTTTAAAACATCCCTGTTACAATATTGTGATTGATTTTATCTCTAGTGACATAAAGAAAAATCTCCCGAGATCTCATCTTTCTGTTTCTTGCTACCAGCAAAATGATACCTTCAGATAAAGCCGTTTTATTATTAAAACATAAACACAACACACACACACACACACACACACACACACACACAAACCAGCATTGTATTATTGAACTACTGCCCCATTTGGAAGGTCTTTTTTTTTTAAATGAAATGATATTTTCTGAAGAATTTCCCTCTTCTGAAGGGGATGGAAAATAAAGGAGGCGTGGTATGTCCTCTCAGCAATGCAACATTCCAAGACTCCCCATTCCCCCCCCCACCCCGCCCTTTATGTAAAGAATTGACTCTTGAGACAGATGGACAGGGGGGGGGGGTGAATGAAAAGAAGGAGCAGCCCTAGAATGACAGCTGTTTGTAAACAATCTCTTTGTTCACTTGGCAGAATGATCCAAATCCTCTCTAAATGGATCTCAAATTCCATACAGAAGATTTTGAAGCTTCTTACGAATTTCTTGAGCTGCTCACCAGGCAGGCAAATGGGGCAGCCTCTCAATTAGTAGAGGAGGTGTTCCTGGAACTTAAGTGAAGGGAGAAGACTCTCGCACCAAAGTTTTGGATCCATTCATCAGATTTTACTGAATTCCAGGGATAGGGAAAAATGGGGAGGGGAAGCAGGAAGGGTTACCGTTTATGCTTGCCTGCCCATTCCCCCTCCCACATTTTGCATACCTGCTTCCATTTTAACCAAAGGCTAAATCCTTGGCTGACAGTGACACAAAATTAAACCCAAAGTATGTGGGATTTGAGACGGAGTACAAATTGTGCTTGTCCGTCTCACCCATGTTAAAGCAAGCCTGATCGTAGTAGAGGCCTGGGGACGTGGGCGACTTCAATCAGCCCAGGCTTAAGCCAGGAGAAACCCCATTCATTATATCACGGTTTGCCTTGCAAAAAGTTGCACTGAGACTAGCGAGGGATTTCGGCACATCTCCCCCATTTGTCACACAAAGATGGGCATCCTAAGGAGCCCTAGAAGAATCGGCTGCAAAGTTTGGCAGAATCTCTTGTGACTGCCATCCTCTCCTTCTCTGCCACCCAGAGACTGAAGGCTGGAGATCACCCCTGTCTGCTTCCTTACCCATCATCCAACAAATGAGAAAACTTTCCTCCCACAGAAGCTAACTCCCTAGAAAGCCAAGGTAATCTACATTATTCCTCTGGGTCTGCCTGTGTAAGTCTGCAACATCGCCCGTTTTAATAACACTTCTCTGCAATCACCTCCACGCTATTAGCTAACACGTCAACCAGGTAACTGTTCTGCAAAGAAACAAGATTAGCAAGGACAATACAACGTTGATCCCTCCCTTCTTTCTCTTCTTGACCAAAAAAAAAAAAAATAAAGGCAAAAGAGAAGGAAAATCCAACCTGCAGCATACTGAATGCTGCTAAATCCAAGCGAGAACAATAAAGGATGATTTCCCTACCCAAAGAAAACTGCTTCACACAAGCAAAATGCCGGGGCAGCTCATTGCAGCTACGGGAAAACAACAAAGATACTTTTTTTTTTTAATTGATAAAAAGGGATTTTTCTCTCTGGTAATACTGTTAGGCAGCCACCCTTAAGATTCCCACCCCCCTCAATGCATTATTCATAACAGATAGCACATTAAAAAGCTGAAAACCATTATAGTCATTGATAGGGAATACTATCTTTAGAGGGGGGAACAAACCTTCAACACCGGAAAAGAACGAAAGAAAGAAAGAAAGAAAGAAAAAAGAAAGAAAGGGCACTTCAAGCCTGAATTAAATGCCTCCATAGCCCAATATTAAAAGAAGAAATATGTTAAGTTACTAAACTGATTTCAAGGCAAGTCTTCCCGCCCGCACCAATTTCATTAACCACTTTATGCCCTGCCTTCCCCACCCCCTTTCAGCAAAAGCCATGCCAAGCAATTAGTGCAGCCATAAAATGGTTATCGGGCAACTTTCAAAGGGACTGGCTAAGGTGGGTGGGTGGGTGGGGGGATGGGGATGGGGATTAGGATTGGGAGGCGGCTGCATAGATCTAGCTTCCCACCTTATTTTTATTTGTATTTCAAGAAACGCCCACCCACGCCCCAGACAAAAATAATCAAACAGGTTTGGTAGCTGAAAAGTACTTACCGACTTTGGGCTCTTCTTAGGGGCTGGCAATCCTGCAAAAGATGGCAACAAGGAGAAAAAGAGAGGATTAGCATATAGATCTTTACCTTCCTGAAGGAAAAAAAAAAAACAAAAAAACTCCCCAAGCCTTAGGTGTATCATCCGAACATAGCCATCTGCAGAGTTATGTCAGATGTTTCTGGAGCACCGGAGTTGCAAGTCTGTTCATATCGAATCAAAGCACAGCATTTTTTTTTCCAAGGGTGGGGGGGGTGTAGAGTTGGTGCGAGGAGAGAAATGAGAGAGAGAGAGAGGGAGGGAGGGAGAGAGAGGGAAAGAGAGAGAAAGAGAGAGAGTGTGTGTGTAGGGGGAGGAGATATATCTGCATTAGCTATGCTGACTTGTGCTGCAGCAGCCTGGAGGCTGGAGAAAGAAATTCACAGACCTCAGAGGCCTGGGAAATTGAACACTTGGATAGAATCTCAAATGCTCCCCTGGATTAAGAGAGATTTAGCTTACAATTAAGCTGAGGATATTACCTTTTGATGCAAGCGGCGTGTGAAATTTATCAGACCAATTGGAAAGGTGGTGGGGTGGTGCATAAACAAAAGGACGGTGATGAAGATGATAGATAGATAGATAGATAGATAGATAGATAGATAGATAGATAGATAGATAGATGATAGATAGATAGATAGATAGATAGATAGATAGATAGATAGGTAGATAGATAGATAGATAAACAGACAGAGACAGGCAGACAGGCAGGATCCTAAACACTTTAACAAAAGGCAAAAAGCGTTTGAGACTTCTTGTCACCAACGCATCGATGAAACAAAAGCCAAAGCCGAGAAAGAACAAAGGAAGAAAACATTTTAATGAAAAGCAAGGTCAATTATTACGGTGGATGCTACTGGCAACCCCCCTAAGTTTCTTGCCAAGTCTAGTCTGCATCATTGTACGAGGAGACCCTCAGCTAGCCATGCTGTGCAGAGTACAGAAGATTCACAATGAATGCACCACTAAGATTGTCTGAATAAAGAAAGGTGAAAAGGACCGCTAAGGAACAGGAGGAGGGATGAAAATGCAAATAAGAAAAACCTTTAAAACTCAGTGGAGAAGCCCAGAAGAGGTATTTGCATTTTGAACACAGACCCTTAAAACTGCTGTGCATTTTTTTCTTCTCTTTTCAGGTGTGTGTGTGTGTGTGTGTTGCAAATGGAAAGTATGGGATGAAGAGATTTTCCTTGTCACCACTTTTTGTACTACAATGTCCAGATGGAAATGGGATTTGGTGCTTATGTGAGCTGATTGGTTTAAAAAAAGAGGGGGGGGGGAGAAAACTAGATCCCTAACCTGATGGGAGAAAGGTAAGGAACAACAACAAAAAATAAAAAATAAAAACCAGGAATTGAAGAAAAACCTACAGTGGAACAAGTGGGCAAAGTTTCAGATATAGATCCTCACACTCAGTCTTATAATGTAAAAAGAACTCAACACGTTTCCTTCCTTTTAAAGAATTACCTCTTTAGTGTATTGTGATAACCCAATGCTAAAGATTACACGCCTGATTTAAAAAAAAGAGTAGCACAAAGAACTGATCATGTATCACCATCAAACAATTGTTGCTAATAAACCACTATGATCCACGCCACTAAGTTGTCATCCCCTGAGCCTGTAGAGTAAAGCCCTCCAAATTATGGCTCCCTTTGATCAGAACGCTATCCACCAACAGGGATAAACACGGAATTAAATGCTTTTAGTTCTGATTTGCTCATGCTAAGAGCAGGGCTGCTTTCTCCGCATATTGTCCATATCATCACATTTTCTACACCCTAAATTGTCTATTGACAGTAATTGTAGCTAGGAAACAGTAGCAGGGTGCATGCTCAAACTGCATTTTCTAGCAACTGCCTAAAAATCCTTTTGTTGAGAGCACTTACTTACGTTAACGAGCTGACTTGGGGTCGTATGGTACTGAAAAATTAATTAATTAAACAATTACTTTTGAAGGAGTCTGTGCTTATAAAGCCCTTCCTGTGGCAGGTTACTCAAAGGCAAGAAATGTGATGGTCCCTAAAGAACAAACAAGCCAGAAATATGTTCCCTCTTATAATAAAATCTGCAAATTCTTCAGGGCAAGCAATATTGAAACATACTACAGATAGCTCAAGACATACAATTGGATTCCAGTCTATAGACTGGAATGTCTGTTGCTAAACAGGGCAGCTCAATGAGTCATGTCTGATTTTATGACTGTTTTTGCCATGGTTATTAAGTGAGTCATATAGCTGTTAAGCAAATCTGGCTTCTCCTATTAACTTTATATTTGTCGAAAGTCAGATGGGAAATGATCCTATGACACCCCCCCCCCCAAAAGGCTCTGCAACTATCATAACTACATGCCAAGCTCTTGAATTTTGATCACGTGATCACAGGGACTCTGGGATGGCTATACGTGTGAGGACGAGGCGTAAGTCACTTTTTCAGGCCCATCGTAACTTTCGATGGTTGCTAAATGCGTGATTGTAAATGAAGGACTTTTGGTATTCTTAGTTTCTCCCTCTTTGGCCTCTGGTGGAGTATAGGCTCAAAAAAAAATCAGAAAACAGGTCAAATTAAATATGCACAGTGCAAAAGTCGGTTTTGCTGAATAGTAATTGGATTCAATGTAGCTTTGCAAAATGCCAACCCAGAATTGCTGAGAATTTTGGCCTGGTGGTTCAGAGCAACTTTGCCAGAATGCCGGTTTTTGTCGTTTCATTTCCTTTGCAAACTGAGTTCATCTGAAATATATAGATAGACAGACCACCTTAGCTTTATAGCCATACCTTATCCACAAGGCACCTTGTGGAATCAGTCTAAACCTCTGGCTCCAAACAATAATACATTTTGTCTGGTTACTTCCACTTACTGGAGCAGAGAGGTAGAAGTGGGCATCTGATTGCTTACTCCAAATAATAAACCAGGTTTCTCAGTCATTCTGAGTTAGCATTCTTGGGTGATGACCATCAGGAAGAGCACATCTCCATGGAGCAGGTGTGAGAAATGAGAGCTGTGAATAATAACATGAAGTGCTGAGCATTTACCACTGGAGATTAAATTATTCAAAGCAGCTGATATTAATGATCACAGCCATCCCTTAACTGTACTCCTAAGGGGTCTTTTTCTTGATGAGCTTTCTGTAGTTGACAGGAAATATTGGGTGCCACTGGATTCAATACACCCTTGTCCAATGGTGGGTTGCCAGCGGTATGCCCCGGTACGGGCGTACTGCAGCCTGCCCGGAGCACTGGGTACCGTTCCGGTATGGTGCTCCGAAGGGCCCACCTGCCCGCCCGAGTTCCTTACCTGTGCTTTAAGCCTTTGGCGCTTCCGCGCACGCACATGGCGCGTACAGCACCTGCGTGACGCTCCGCCAAGCAGCTGGAGCGTCGCGGAGCCTTGCAAAAGCATCACAGGCAAGTACGATGCATGTGCACACTACACACGTCCATGTGGGTGACGTCGGGGCCATTCCAACTGTACAGGTTGGAACGGAATCCGGAACCCACCACTGCCCTTGTCTTACCTCTTCATAACATCCCACCCCATTCCTTTGGGATTGATAGGGAAGGAAGGAAGAACATCCTTGGTTAACTCTTAAATTGCTATCCTAAGAGAATCATAACCCTTTTGTCTAACATTTTGTCCAAGGTATCTGAAATGGTTTTTTTTTTCCATTTTTCATTTAGACTTTGTGATTAAAAAACCATCAGAGTTTTTTAAAAATACTTCAAGAATCCTCAACCTTATTAGGAAAGTATTCAAGAGTGAAGAGCAAGCAGATTTAAATTCAAAAAACCAAATGAACTCTCAGTTTGTGGAGAAAATATGATCAACGAATCCACAAATTAGTAAACCTCAGTAATAATGAATGATACATTCCGGATTGTAACGTCAGATGTAGTAGAATAGGGATGTCAAACTCAAGGCCCTGGGGCTGGATCCGGCCCATGGGGTGCATAGATCCGGCCCGCGGGCTGCCCTGGAAACAGCGAAGAATCGACCTGCGGGGGCTCTGCCAGCGAAAACCCAGGAGGGCTGCGTGTGTTTTCGCTGGCAAAGGGTTGCAGTAGGCTGTTGCAGCCGAAAACAGAGCTCAATCAGGCACTAAGCCACAACTGGAATATGACTTTTCACCCTATTTCAGTTATTGAACGAAATGAGAAATTTAAAACTTAATAGGCTTTGGGGTAAATGTTAGGTTTTCACTGAGCCAAGGCAAGGGTGGGTTCCGGCAGGCACTACTGCTGGTTTGCTCGTGTGCATGCTTGATGTGCATGCATGCGCAGTGCAATAAAAATTCTTCTGCATATGCACAGAAGCAAAAAAAACAAGATGGCGGCATCTATGGCACCGCCCGGAGAACCGGTTCAGGGGCGAGGCAGGCCTGGGTTACTGCTGGTTCCAGTGACCCAGGTCGCCAAACCACTACCAGTTCAGCTGAACCGGTCCGAACCGGTAGGAACCCACCACTGAGCCAAGGAGACGAGGCATTACAATTCCTTTCGATATTTGAGAGAGTATAGATGAACTAAGTGGTATGTTTGTTTTGATTTATAAGAATGGCCACTAAGACCCTGCCAATTCTATCAGTGATAGCATCAGTCTTTTGGAAGCAAAAACACAAGAAGAATACAAGTACTTAAATATGAGCCAGCAGTGTGCTGCAACCTCCAAAAAAGCCAACACAGTCCTAGGCTGCATTAACAGAGGGATAGAATCAAGATCACGTAAAGTGTTAGTACCACTTTATAATACCTTGGTAAGACCTCACTTTGAATATTGTGTCCAGTTCTGGTCACCCTATTACAAAAAAACAACATGTTGAGATTCTGGAAAGAATACAGAAAAGAGGAACAGATGGCTGGAGGCTAAACATATGAAGAATGGTTGCAGGATTTGGGTATATCAAGTGAAAAGAAAAAATTAGGGGTTGACATGACGGCAGTGTCCAATATTTGAGAGGCTGTCACAAGGAAGAGTGGGTCAGCCTAAGCATCTGAAGACAGAATGGATGGAAACTAATCAAGGAAAGAACCAATCTAGAACTAAGGAGAAATGTCCTGACAGTGATAGCAATTAACCAGTGGAATGGCCTCCAGAAGTTGTGGGTGCTTCATCACTGGAGGCTTTTAAGAAGAGATTGGACTGCCATTTGACTGAAATGGCATAGGCCTCCTGCTTAAGCAGGGAATTGGATAGAAGGCTTCCAACCCTAACACTTCTAACTCTGTTATTTTGTTAAATCACTTCATCTATATGCTTACTAGCCAGTCTCTCTTTCCTTCATGCGTCAGAGGAAACAGCTGGGAAGCACTAGCTATGCTTCCAACCCAACTGCAGCTTATTCCCTGTTCTTGGTCCTGGATTAGGATTTTAGGATTTATTTTTGTTGCTGACCAGAGTGCACTTGGAGCAAAATAAAAAATAATACATCCAGGGAGATCCAGATGAATGGCGATCTTAATTAATAAATTAATCATTCATTAACTTCAGAAGAATCTTACACTGCTGGCTTCATTGGTTCTGGCAGAAGGATGGCAAATTATGCTGCAATATCAAGTCCTTAGATAGATATTAATTTATCACTAGAGGGACTGCTGGATTTATCTTTAATCAAAGTTGGATGGACCTGAGTAACAAAAAAACAAAAAAAGTCCAGTAGAAAAAGAAAAGGTAAAGGGGATATTGCTGTATACATTAAAAATAAAACAACCTAATAAGCACATTTATTAGGGACGGAGGAAGAAGTTTATTGAAACTCATATAAGAAACGAATATTTCTGGCATAGGTGATCCATCTAAATATGGAATACTGTCCTCTACTGGACATAAACATTCACAATATTTTTTAAATAAAGAAATCAAAGTCCATCCCAAAAGAAGAGGCTGCAGGGGCTGTATAGAGGGGTGTATATACCCATTATGTTCTTCACATACACAAAATGTCACTTTCCAATTACTGCTACATATGAGGTCCACCTAAAAACGAAGAAAACAGAACACATACACTAAACTAATTATCAGAAACATCTGAAGCAAACCATCCTGCTTAAACTTCATCATTCGTAAAAGTTTATTTTTTCAGGGGTAGCTGGGGGGAAAGGATCATTGGTAACTATTATTTTTTTTAAAAAAAAAATCATCGTACTGTAATTTGGCATTATTCTTCATGTTTGCAATATAATGAACAACTCTCAATGATGGAAATTCTGGCTGTAGTATTACTTTCTTTTTGCAGAGCATTTGCGCCGAGCTATTGAAATGGAACTATTTATTTTCTTTTAAAATAGTTGGCTTAGATTGTTCGTGGATTTGTGAATCATACCGGCAGCACCTAAAACACCTTAGGGCAGGAACTAATCAAATAACCATCTATAATCAATGTGCTCACAGACGCTTCTTTTGGAACCTGCCGCCCTCCCTGTACCAAATGACTCTCTTACACTTTTCAAACATTATTTTAATCTTAAAGAACAGAAGTGGCACATGGCAAAGTAAATGTCAGCCTCTAGTGACATCTATTTCCAAGTAGGTCTCTGAGTTCCAAATATAGCTCACCTGGGCAAATCACAGAAAGCTGCTGAGTTTCTCCACAAACACATACTGAGAGAGAGGGGACATTCTCTCTCAGGTGGATTACTCTCAGGTGGGATAGCTTGCCCTAACGGTAAAAGGGGCTGCCTTCTTTTGTGATATTAGGTTTGTTAAAACTTATTTATTGCAGAAGTCCAATATAGATCAGGCAAGGTACAAAATACAAAGCTAGGAAGGAGCGATGCTTTGGATGTATAGGATAACTTTACTACAGCCTTTGTTATATTATTTGAACTGTTGTTTCATTGTATATAGTAGTATATAATATACAGACCACTTAAGAATCAGCTCTAACTCAGGAAGGATAAAGTTTCATAAACAATCAAGATTTCTTGAAAACCTAGAGAGGCTGAATAGCTACAGCCTAGTGCTCTCTTTGAAATATACCTTATACATTCAAAATCTACCCAGAAGATAGATATGTAGTAAAAAAAAAAAAAATCTACAGCAGGAGGAACTAGAACATAGAATTATAGGGTTGGAGGGGAGTTTGGAGGTCTTCTAGTCAACAGCAGCAGACTCTATTCCATTGTGGACAAATGGCAGTCTCTTCTTGAAAGCCTCCAGCGGTTGCTTCAAACCCACAGCTTCTGGAGGTAAGGAATTCCACTGATTTATTTTCACTGTCTGTCATAAAATTTCTCCTTAGTTCTAGATTGGATCTGTCTTTAATGATCTTCCAATTCTTATCTTGCCCTTAGGTGCTTTGGATAATAGGTTGATTCCAGGGGGTGGGCTTCAAACATTTTAGAAAGGGGTTCTCTGCCCGGTTGCTGGGTGGATGTGGCCATAGTGGGCGTGGCCTAGTCGGCATCCTGCATCATAGCAGGGGGTCGTTTTTGCCCTCCCCAGGCTCTGGAGGCTTTCCTTGAGCTTCTGGGAGGGCAAAAACAGCCTCCCCAGGCTCTGGAGGCCCCCTATAGGTCGGAAACGGGTCTGTTTCAGGCCTTCCTGAAGAGCCGGTAGGCCCTCTGGAGGCGTGTGCCCTGCACTTACCTCCATCCAAAACAGGTCACGTCCGGACCCCTGGGAGGGGTGGTTTGGGTGGGGCCAGCCAGGAGTGGGATTTGGGGGTTCTCTGAACTGCGCAGAATCTTAGCTAGAGGTTCTCCCGAATCCCTGCAAATCCCCAGCAGCCCACCTCTGGTTGATTCCCTTTTCTCTGTGACAGCCTCTCAAGTATTGGAAGATTGCTCCTAGTCCTTCTCTTCATTAGACTAGACACACCTAGTTTCCTCAATTGTTCATCATACAGTTTAGCCTCCAGACCCCTTATCATTATTGTCTATCTTCTCTGCACCCTTTTTAAGAGTCTTAGCATCTTTTTTTTGTTTGTTTGTTTCTTGGGTGACAAGAATTGGATGTAGTATTCAATACTACAAGTGTGGTCTCACCGATGCAATATAAAGTAGTGCTATCACTTCACGCGATCTTGAAGCCATCCCTCCATTGATGCAACCTACTAGGACTGCATATTAGTTATTTTGGCAGCTGCAGCACTGCTGGCACAATTCTGGTAAAATGGGGATATCCTTAATGGCTGCCATTTCATGAATGGGAAAGCCTCTGGAGCAAACATTTGCAAAAAAATGCTCACCCCCTCCTCCCCCTTTAAGCATTTCAAAAAGTTCTCTGTCTACCATTGGGTTTGATGATTTTCTGTTTGAGTCTAGATTCACAGTTGTTGAATCAATATAGAAATCTGGCAATTTTAAGTTGATTTTGTGCCTTGGAAACCTAAGCTTCTTAATGGGGGCTTCCTGGAGACCCAGGCATATTGAAATTCTCAAATGCTCTG
Source organism: Natrix helvetica (assembly GCF_964273705.1). NCBI lineage: Eukaryota > Metazoa > Chordata > Lepidosauria > Squamata > Natricidae > Natrix > Natrix helvetica. The sequence goes on along the minus strand of NC_138548.1, from coordinate 332,585,620 downwards.
CCCAGCTTTTCTAGGACTTTGGAATAAGGAACATTTTTATTTTGTGAAAGATAAGCTTCACTCTCACTATAAACAAATGGTCATCTGAAACAGCAATTAAACTTCTTAGTATAAAGGTGAATAGGCACATTACTGGGTAAATACACATCTATTTGTAGGACTTCTAAAAGAAAAAGAAGAAGCTTTTAATTATTTACACTAATGAGCAATAATGTGTATTTTTGTGGAGAAAGCAAGAAGATACTAAATTAACTCTGCAGAAAATTTTGCCAGCAAAATCATATTAAAGACTCCTTTAAAAGTCAAACAAAGCTTGATCTAAAAAGCAAAGAGGAAAAAAATCTTGATGTGTTGTTACTTCAACAAAATTACTTCTTTATGAAATAAAGTTAAATATATATAATTTATGAAAAGACGAATTGGCATGAGTGTATGCATCAAAAACATCTTTGAATTTCATTTTCCTGCAATAAAATCAACACTAATTCTTGTTAAATGCCGAGACAAAAATACTGAAGTGTTAGCCTTGCATATAGACCTACGAATGACATCCTCTGGTATCCAACCTTCACAATCTGGTTTTATAAAACTTTAATTTCTCCCATCTCGCATCTTGCACTCAACATGTCCTTGCCTCAAAACATTCCATTTTAATTTAATTCAATTTAGCTATTATGAATAAAGCCTTTGTTATATTTATAATACATTAATTTGATCATTTTTAAAAAAGGTTATGAAATTTCACAAAACATTAAAAGTACAGAAGATTTTATATTACATGCTATATTCAGAAGTTTTATCTATACTTACTGTCAACTTATTCACTAGGGATCCTTGAGTTCTCATATAATAGAGAGAGAAAATACAAGCTGCCAAGTTACTCTAACTAAGCTATGATATCAGTTATAAATATTGGGAATGATATTAACACTATCCTGGAGTTGATACTCAAATACTTTGGCCACTAAATGAGAAAAGGGGACTCACTGGGAAAAAAAACTGATGAAGGCAAAAGGGAAAGGAGGATGAGATGGTTAGATAGTTTAATTGATGCAACAAAGATGAATTTGGGCTCTGGGAAACAGTGAAAGACAGGTGGGCTTGATTGCTATGGTCCATCAGGTCACAAAGAGTTGGAGATGACTTAGCAACTGAACAAGAACAAATTAATGCAATGAGGTAGAACACTTTTATACTAGATACTAATTTGCTTAACTGACTCTGTTGATTAAATCATACCTGAATGAATTTACATGTTGCCTTAAATCACAAATAAGAATTTAGTTAGATTCACAGATCATACTGAGTCAAACTCAAACAAAATCACATTACTATTTAGCGCTGTATGGAAACATAGATTAAATACATTAACATTGATACCTTTTCTTTCTACCAAAAGTAGAAAAGGAACTATGCAATCAATCTGTGCAATATATTGAATTCATCAGATATAGACTGATGATGAACAATTAATTAATAATTTCTGGAATTCAAAGAGAGAGCATTTGAGAACGACTAATAAAATTTGTTGAGATTCATATATTTTCAAAAACAAGTACAGACTTATAGGACATGAAAAAATGGGGGGGGGAATCTCCAATGGGCCTAGGCACGCCTGTTCCATTAATGACTGAAGACAATCAATTAATGAAGCCAATTCCTTTTAGAGTATTCTAGGCACACAGTTCACCCTCTTCATGTTGAATTTTGTAGCTTTCAATGCGTCTGCTTAGTCAATCGCCCAGCTACAACCTTTATTTGAACTAAACACCAGTTTTTCAACCTTCCCAAATTATATATAGAAGCCACTTGTGACGAACATGTCATTGCAATATGCTTTCAGCAAGGCAGAGTAAAATACTGTTTGTCTCTCTTAGCTGAGACAACCTAATGTCTGCTTGATTTACTGGTGCGTAAGTCATAACAGGGAAAATGGAGAATCTCACCTCTTGTTAAAACGTGCCTTGTTTAATACACAATATAAGGTTCTGCTGTGCCACCTTGTGTTATATTATATCACGTCTGCTAAAAAACACCAGGACAAAACTAGAGTCTGTAGGATTATACGGTTTTTATATTTAAAATCTCCAGTTAGGTCAACATCTATGCTCGCAGAGTTTCACACCCAAAGTGATGACTTAATTAAAACCTCATTGTTCAGAGCCCAAAGAAACTAAAACATTCTTTCAGCAGCTTAAAGGCCACTGGGTAGATTTATTGTACTATAAGTCATAGTAGACTGAGTTTTATCAGGTGTAGCTGCAGAAGTCGGCTCTACTTTATGAAAGCTTAAGCCACAATAAATTTGTGATAGCCTTTAAGCTGTTCCAAGAATCCATGTGTTTTTTACTGCAATGGCGAGACCTGGCCACTCCTTAGAAATTTGCCTGAGAGATTTAACGTTTTCAAGTCTTGCAAATTGTTGTTAGTTTCAGATCATTTTTCCTTCTTCCTGCAGCTCAAAGGAACCAGCTGATTAATTTCTGAGAAGATAAGCCTTTTCTGTTTTCAATTATTTCTAACCACCATCATAGTCACCTAGCAGCTGCATCCCTGAATTTTCCTCACATTTGCACAACAGCATCACCATGGGAAAAGCAACCGAACCCATTTCGATTATATTACCCTACAACCTGCAATTATTTTCCCATCACAATTACATGAATTGCCTATCTGCTTAATTTTCTACAAAGGACTCCGAGTGTTCTATGCAAACTTTAAATGGTTTGTGCAAGTTTTGGAAGACACGTGTTATTTGATATTTTAAAACTTGTACACAAATAAAAAGTTCCCAAAGTTATCCATATTGCTTTTATCTGAATATTAAATGACTTGGAATATGTAAGTGGCTTTGTTAAATATTGATAATATTTACATCTGTCTCATTTGAGAAAGGATGCATTAATAAAGTCAGATAATTCATGTACTTGTCCATTCTTCCTCTGCTCTAAATAAGTACTTAAGGTTTGCACTGACCTTAACCTATCACCCGGTACATTACAAGTAATGAATAATCAGTGTTGTCAATTCTGATAATGCCAATCATCTATCACATGGGAGAACACTCCGTCCAGTTAGCAATACTGTGTCTTACCCTGTGGAATTGATTAACGGATGAGAAGTACTGTTACAGTTAAGGGAAGGTCCCTTAGGGATTGATGAAATGCTACGAGATACAGGTCTAGTGACTCTTTGATAGTAAAGATCAGGAACATTTTCAAAGAAATACAAGTGGGGAAATGAAGTGTCTAGGATCTTTAAATATTACAAAACCTAATAAAAGAATTTTCATTTAAGAACTGGCATACAAGCTACTGGAGAATTTTTTGTCATGTACATGTTTAAAATTTAAAAGTGAACTTCAATATTCTGTTTTGCATTCTGAAAAGACTGGGATCGTGTGGGATGCGGAAGGAAATATAATTTTGAGAAGGCATCCATATAGTCATGTTGTCAGTGGGCATAGTTTGCTTCCCAGAAGACTCAGCCTAGGGACAGAAAGGATTGTTCTCATTCTGAAAGTGATCAGAGGGCAAGACTTGACATTAGTACTTATATCTCTCCACACAGATATAAGTGTGGAGAGATATAAGTACTAACTTATATCTTTTAACATAAGAAGTTATTTAAACTTCTTGTTAAAAAGTTATTTTCTACAAATTTACCTATCAGATGAATCTATACATTTGTTTAATTATGGTTGTATACTAGGATGGATTTGATTTAAATCATAATTTTTAAAGAGCAATTGTCATCTCTGTCCCGCAGCAGCTCCTCCTCCTCTGATCCGCAGTTGACTCACCGATAGTCCCAATATTGCAGAATATACAATGCTATATAATTAAAGTCCATTAGATAGATTTTTACTCCAAAAGCATTTTATTAAAATAAATTTGATAAAAAAAATACAATTTAAATAAAAAATGATTTTTTTAAAAAAAATCAGTTTTTTAAAATTTATTTTTTAAAATCATTGATTTGTATCTATCCTGAAACTTAGGATGTTCAGATGAGATATAGGTACAGGAAAAAGAAAGAATAATTTACCACACATATTCACTCCTTCCTTCCACACTATTATTTCCTTCTTTCCTTCCCTCCCTTCCTCCTTCCACACTCTCTAAAAGGAGTTTGATTGAAAAAAACAATACAAGTTTGGTGGTTGATTATTTGACACATGAAAACCAACTTGTGATGTGCCAAAATGAAAAAAAAAAGTACTTAGCTACATTAACTGCAAGCAAAATTTACAATAGGTGGTGATTGGTTCTTAGATTACTTGTAAGGACTACTATCTACCTCTCCAAAGCTAACTCCTACAACTCAGTAACATTTGAAGATTTTCAAGCATGTATTACTTATTTCAGGTCCTCCCATGGTGTTTCTATCCAGACATTGGAAATTCTAAAAGAGTTTCTTCTTCATCCACTCTCTTGTAGATATGCCTGCATTCTTGGGTTCATTGTCTTGCTATCTGACCCACTTGCCCTTGAGAAGACAGATGGCTTAATATTTTCCTGCAGAATTCACCCATACAAAGCAAAAAACAATCTTTCCTTCAATGATGGCAAATTGCCCAGATTTTCAGACAGCAAAGCATACTTGAAACATAATGCTCTACCTCTATGCTTAACACGAGAGATGTTATGAGAGTCTAATTGAGGATGGCAATGTTTGATGAGCATCAAACATAATTGTAGCCATACAGTCTGAAAATATGATGTATCTGTCCATAGAATATACCTCCAGAAGGCCTAGAAGGTAATCGAGAAATGTTTGGGCAATTTTGAGAAAAACATTACTTTTTTTTTTTCTTAGTAAGCAATTGGTTCCACCTTATTTAATGAACATATTTTCATCGGGGTATTTTGCTTAAGGTAGAATCATGAACACCAACAATAGTGTCTTATAGATCCTTGGATGTTTTTTATGGGTTTTCTGCGACTTCCTGGATGGTTTTATGCTGCAATTCTAGAGTAATTTTGGCAGGACAATCACTCACAAGAAGATTCATGGGAACCCAAATCTTCCCCATTTCAAATCTATGCCTCTGACTGTGAGTCAGTGGAGATCCAGACTTTCATATTTGCAATGAATCCTACTTGCTCTCACCTTTCTTCAATTAGTGAGAACATTTCAGTAAATTGTAACTTCCTGCTATTCTGACCTAGTTTGTGGATAATGACGCCATGGCTAAGGTTTGCTTCCAAATCTTGCCTCATTTGGAAGTAATGAATTATAGCTTCCCATTTTGACAGGAGCATTCCTGCCTTCTTCACTTGATTGTAATAATGGAAAAACAAACCGAAAGCTAAGGGGCTAGGGATTAGCTTGGCGTATCAAACTAAGATTTGATGCACTGAATACTGTCAATTACTTAATAAAGTTTCAGTTGGTCTAATTATCAATAATTGAGTTTAAACATGTTTGGGATAAACACATGCCTATCGTTCAATAAAAATTAAATAAATAAAACTAATAATTAAAAATGTATTAATAAATAAATAAGAAAACAAAAACAAAAAATCTAAAAAGAGCAGACTGGATGGTCTTTTTCTGCCATCAATTTTCTATGTTTCTAAAGTTCCATTCAAACAGTTTTCTATGTTTACCTGTAATCATGATAAGATGGGTAGATCAAGGATACAAAAGGATCTATTACCATTTTAACAAAGAAAGAGAAATGAACTATATGAATTTCTGCTCTCATAAGTATCTTTTTTGTCTTGCTTTGTGTTTAGGAAAAGAAGCAAAGATAGTTTAAAAAGAATCAAAACCATACATTGTGATACTAATGAAGTAGCTATTCCAGAATAATTCCTTGACTGTATCTGAAATAACAATCTCTGTGACTTAATAACTGCAATCACATATTCTGCTGGTTTTATCATAGCACAGCTGATAAAATGTAAAGTAACCAATTAATACAAAATAGCATTGTTACACAGGTAGTCAGAGGTGATATTCAGAGGTTCTGACCAGTTCTGGAGAACCAGTAGCAGAAATTGTGAGTGATTCGGAGAACCGCTAAATACCACCTCTGACTGGCTCCGCCCCCATCTATTCTCTGCCTCCCGAGTCCCCGCTGATCGGGAGGAAATGGAGATTTTACAGTATCCTTCCCCTGCCACGCACACCAAGCCACGCCCACAGAACTGGTAGTAAAAAAATTTGAATCCCACCACTGCAGGTAGTCCTCGATTTAGGATCACAATTGAGCCCAACATTTTGGTTGCTAAGTGAGACACTTGTTAAGTGAGCTTTGCCCCATTTAAGGACCTTTCTTGCCACAATTGTTAAGTGAATCACTGCAGTTAAGTTAGTCACACAGTTAAGTGAATTTGGCTTCCTCATTGATTTTGCTTATCAAAAGGTTGCAAAATGTGATCACATAACTCTGGAACTGTCTGCAACCATCATAAATATAAGCCAGTTGCCAAGTGTCCAAATTTTGATTACATGACCATGGGGATGCTGCAATGGTCATAAATGTGAAAAATGGTCTTAAGTCACTTTTTTCAGGGCCATTGTAACTTCAGTCACTAAATGAACTGTTGTAAGTCAAGGACTACCTGTAATTTGCTTATACTATTGTACTTAAAGTACTTTGTGCATTGGCACCCTTTAAATGTGATGAATGCCAAGGAGCTTACACAGTGGTGCTGGCACCTATCCCAAATATATAATAAAATTTCCCACAGAAACCTAGAAATTGACAAGCTCGTTTTATTCGTTAGCTGAGAGGAATAGTATACCTCAGTGATGGCGAACCTATGGCACGCGTAGCCATTTGTCAGGGCACGCGAGGCGCTGCCGTCAGCTGGCCAGCGTGCATGTGCGCGCTGGCCAGCTGAGTTACCCTTTTTTAAAGCCGTTTTTCACCCTCCCCAGGCTCCAGAGCCTTTATAGGAGCCTGGGGAGGGCGAAAAGAGCCCCCCGCCCCCCGGAGGCCCTCCGGAGGCTTCATGAGCTTCCCTGAAGCCTCCGGAGCGCAAAAAAATGGCCCTACAGGCAAACTGGAAGTTCGGGAACGAACTTCCGGTTTGCTCGGAGGGTTGTTTTGACTGCTCTGGAGGCTTCAGGGAAGTGTCCTGAAGGTTCTCAAGCCTTTGGAGGGCTTCCAGGGGGGCAGGGGGGCTGTTTTCGCCCTCCCCAGGCTCCTATAAAGCCTCTGAAGCCTGGGGAGGGCAAAAAAAGCATGCAAAAGATGGGGAGGTTGCGCATTGCATTATGGGTGCGGCATGCCTGCACACGACCCCACTGCGCTCCCCCCACTTATGGCACGCAAGCCAAAAAAGGTTCGCCATGGCTGGTATATCTAATAACCTGTTTCCCTGAAAATAAGACGTCCTCGGATAATAAGCATAATCATGCTTTTCAGTGCATGCACTAAAATAAGCCCTCCCTGAAAATATTGCAACAGTTAACAGCAACGTAGCCATGAGGTGACCATGCTCGCTGCCTCCTGCACCTCAAAAATAATAAGACCTTCCCGAAAATAAGGCCAAGTGCTTATTCCAGGGGTCAAAAGAAAATAAAACCCTGTCTTATTTTTGGGGAAACACGGTAGCGCCCTAAAGGAGTTTTCAAAATGCTAATTTACAAAAGGAACGTCTTCATACTGCTTTCTCCTTCATCCACTTTCCCTTTGTTCCAGTTCACTGTGGTAGCAGAGGTAAGGAACTGTCAGCCCAAGTGATCTAATTACTGGGAATCAAGATTCCAATGGTGGATGCATTCTCATAAATATTTTACAGGCTATCCTCTCTCTGGATGTGCATCTTGAGTTTTAAAAGACAGGCATAATTGTGAAGAGATATCAGGGGCTTGGAAGCTGGCTGAACTTGTCACATCTACTACGCATACATTTCTGATATTTTTCAGCCTGATTTGTAATCATGACCAAAGAATCTTTGGCGTATCACAGAACAGCAGCTTTGTGCTACATTGAGGAGACTTACCTGAGCTTGACTGGGCAGAAATGGCATGTCAATAAAATCAAGACCTAAGAACAGAGATGGGCAACTACAGTATAGCATCTTTACAACCTGTGGACTTCAACTCCCTGAATTCCAGGCTGGCTCAGGAATTCTGGGAGTTGAAGTCCACAGGTTGTAAAGCAGTGGTGGGATTCAAAAATTTTTACTACTGTGGGCGTGACTTGGTGGGCGTGGCAGGGGAAGGATACTGTAAAACCCCCATTTCCTCCCCACTCCAGGGGAAGGATATTGCAAAAACTGCATTTCCTCCCAATCAGCTGGGACTCGGGAGGCAGAGAATAGATGGGGCGGGGCCAGTCAGAGTGGTATTTACTGGTTCTCTGAACTACTCAAAATTTCCACTACTGGTTCTCCAGAACTGGTCAGAACCTGCTGAATACCACCTCTCTTTTAAAGAGGTCATAGTTGCCCACCCCTGCCTAAGAATAAGGCATTTTCCCAGGTGCTGTTTCCAAATGGACATCAGAGAGAGAGGTAGCCCAAACAGTGTGTATACTTCAAGATTGATGAAAAGAGTTTGATTCTAAACCAAGACCCAGAAATCCCTTCCAGAAGAAGCCCAACAAAAATGAAAAATTGTGTATCGTATGAACTTTTGGTTCTGGCAGCACGACCCAGAAAAAAAACAGGGTGGAAGTGAAATGAAAAAGAGCAGAGTTGTGTAGAAGGAGGAGTTTTCACAAGTGACGCTCTCCTCACTGACAGAATGGGGGTGATGTCTGTCAAGATTTCCTCTCCAAAACTACTACTAAAAAAAATACTGGAGCATTACTGTTGCATTTTTGGTTATCTTATTTACATAAAACAAACAGCTCTGGAAAATTCAAGGATGCCCTTAAAACTTTGTGTGTGCTGTTAATGTACTTGTAAAAAAAAACACTCATTCTTTTCTATTACAGGTAGTCCTGGACCTGCAACCATAATTGGGACAGGAATTTCTGTCATTAAAGGAGACAGTTGTGAAGTGAGTTTTGCCCAATTTTATTACCATTCTTGCCGCAGTGATTAAGCAAATCCCATGCTTGTTAAGTGGATCACACACTTTTTAAGCGAATCTGGCTTCCCCCATTGATTTTGCTTGCCAGAAGCTGGCTGGGAAAGTCAGGAAGGAGGATCACATGATCTAGGGACACTGTAACTGTCATAAATACATGTCAGTTGCCCAGCACCTGACGTTTGATCATGTGACTGTGGAGATGCTGCAACGAACAGATGTGTGACGCTTGGTTGTAACTTTGAACAGGTACTAACCAAGCGGTCATAAGGCAAGGAGTACCTGAATAGCACTGGTCCATGGCATTCCAGAAATCGGGCCATGCAAACAAGCAAAGCTCCATCCACAGGATGGAAACCACACCCCCTCTGGTCCGTGGAAATATCTCTCTCCGTGGAACTGGCCCCTGGTGCCCAAAAGGTTAGGGGGCGCTGCTCTAAATCATACCCTGGATACTCTTTTCCTCTAGCCAAGGCTGAGGTCTTGTCCGTCTGTCCTTATATTAATATCAACAAGGAAAAAGGCAACTTTAGCCAGTCATGTCTGCCATAATGTAAGATTTCCATTTTGGAGTTGGAACTATCAAATTAGGGATTTTCATCCCTTGTTCTTCATGCACCAATTTGTTTTTTTAAAAAATACTCTCAAAATAATATAGAAAACGACAATGGGACAGCTCAGTACTACTGGATTTTAAAGCTGGCAAACTGCAACATCTCTTCCGAAGTCTAGGGTAAAATTCTTACTATGCAACTGATTGCTAAACCTCTCAAGCTATTCAAGAACAACAATAAGAGATCCAATGGCGTTTAAGTGGAATGTGATAACCTTTAGCATAATCTATGACACTGAAATTGAGAAATCCCACTATGCAGATGGAAACAATGAAATGCATAGTTATACATACCCAAATAGTGAAAATCAGAGATAAAGAAAGGATCAGCATTTCCAATGATCGGCCTGTTATTGTGGTGCTGCAGATAAGAGAAAGTGATGGAGAGATGTCCTAAAGAGAGATGAAGTCAATTTTAAGAGCTTTGGGTGATTATACACACCAAGGGCTTGATGAATTGTCAATACAATGAATAGAAAGGGAGAAGTTTTTATTACAAAGTCACTAAAACAGAAGGTGACTAACACCTTGGGGGTGGTTTTTAGTCTAAAGGCTACACTTTCTGCTCTACCTGGAGGCTCAGGAGGAATGAGCAGAAATATTATGTGATAATTGGCAGTTATTTTCAGATCCATGTTTTACTTTGGAGAGTTAAGATTAAGGGGATAAAATCAGAGGTGGGTTGCAAATCCCAGTGCTACTGGTTCGCTTGTGTTCATGTGTGCACTCACTTGTGACGCTTCTGTGCATGTGCAGAAGCGTCCGGGAGAGTGGGCGGAGCCTCCCGCCGCTGCCACTACCAGTTCGCCCGATCCGGGCCAAACCTGGAGTAATCCACCTCTGGATAAATTGCATGCATTATAATTTGCACTGGCTAAATCTTCTCTGATTTTGTCTCTCTCAGTCTCTCCAAATGGAAAAATTGATCCAACAGAGATTCAGAGGTTCCAGAGAATGAAATAAGTGCAATTATATTCTGCAAAGTTTAAGGCATCATTTGATCCATTAGTCTCTCATCCGAGCAATGCTTCTGAAATATCAATCCTACCTATGCTGAGTTTGGGGACTGCAGCCACAAATACACTACTAAATGTAGAAGCTGACCAGGCTGAGGCCGAGGGAGGGGTCAAACGTGTCATTAGTCATGAATCCTTCCGTGTCCACAAGAGAAGTAAGTCCAGCCCACCTTGGATTCCTTTCTATTCTTAACTCCCGCTAATTTCCCTTGACCCGTAAGTGGTTCAGATTTTTATACAGAGCTTAAGCTTACAATAAATCTTTATACACATTTGAACTGCTGGGTCTCCTGATTTTCCTGGTGCTTGACACTAAATGACTACATGCACATCCCACAATTAAAATGCCCACCTTTCCTAAATTAACTACAACCGATGTGAGGATATGCACATTTTTTTCCAAGGCCACATTGTACAGACTAGGCACTGTGGTAACCACAAGTACGCATGTGCTTGTGAATCGTCCTCTGATAACCCATCAGAGTCAATATGCACATCGTAAGTTATCCAAAATTGACTTTAGGTTGCATATTGGTCCCTTCGCTTCTTGAATACCATAGTACAAATATTCTAGTAGTTTCAAGTTAGAGAAGAGGCAAGCCCACTCTTTTTTTTTTTGCCTTCTGATGAATAAATAATTTATAGTGGCCACATCCATGCTAGCAACCATTTCGCAAACTCAACACCTCCCTGAATATTATCTTATGTGAAGATCTCTCACAATCACATAAATATCCAATTAAACCCACAGGCCCAAAATATTGTCTGTTTTTAATTCTAGACAACTTGGAATGTATTCTGTGAAAAAAGATAGATGGAGTACAAGGATGAATGATTCTCTCTTTATACATTAAAGCAATGGAGAACATGGATAAACAAAGATAGAATAGAACAGGACAGAACAGAATAGAACAGCAGAGTTGGAAGGGACCTTAGAGGTCTTCTAGTCCAACCCCGTCTAGGCAGGAAACCCTATACCATTTCAGACAAATGGTTATGCAACATCTTCTTAAAAACATCCAGCGTTGGAGCATTCACAACTTCTGGAGGCAAGTTGTTCCACTGCTTAATTGTTCTAACTGTCAGGAAGTTTCTCCTCAGTTCTAAGTTGCTTTTCTCCTTGATTAGTTTTCACCCATTGCTTCTTGTTCTACTCTCAGGTGTTTTGGATAATAGTTTGACTCCCTCTTCTTTGCGGCAGCCCCTGAGATGTATTTAAGTACCAAGAATTAAGTGAAATTTCTGTAGTTATAGGAAGGTGAGTATAACAACTATAGCAAATCCCTTTTTATAATTCTGTAATAAAATGGTCAACTGAAATGTACTAAAATTTAGACAGAAATGAGACAGATTATGAATCAGCTGACTTCAACAAGTTCAAAGTTTCCATGAAAAAATGATATTTTAACTTTTCAATAAGCAAACAAGCAAACTCCCAACTAATCATATTCAGAAAGTTGAAATGCCATCTATGCCTGTAATATAGCCATCAATTTCTAAATACAGGTAGTCCTCGACTTACGATCACAATTGAGACGAACATTTTTGTTGTTCGGTGAGACATTTGTTGAATTTTGTGCCATTTTGCAACCTTTCTTGCCACAGTTGTCAAATTAGTAACCCGGTTGTTAAGTGAATCTGGCTTCCTCATCAATTTTGATTGTCAGAAGCCTATGTCAAGTGTCATAAATATGAACCAGTTGCCAAGCATACAGATTTTGATCACATGAACATGGCGACTGGTCATAAGCCAGGGGGTCGCCGGAGGTTTTGGGCGACCTCCAGAAGATCAATAGGCCGAGCAGCTGGCCTTGGCACCCCGCCTACCCTCCCCCGCCCACCCCACCCCCCGCACCCCCGCTGAGGTGCGATCCCTGTATACTCTAAGAACTACCTAAGAACTACCTCTCGGTCTCTGGGCCTTAAGAACTACCTCTGGGCCTCGCTGGTGGACTGTAGATTACTGTGGATTGCGAGGTCTGCTTCCTCTCCCATCTTATCTGCCTGTCAAATACTCATTGCTCTATTTTACATCAAGTTACATCTTGGACCTGCTGCAAAGAAAAACCCTGCCACAGCCATAGTCATGGATTGATTAACATTTTTATCTATTCAAGGTCTGACATTCTTCGACTGCGAGGGTCCCCCCTCTCGCAGGCATGCCCCCTTGCCCTGATGAGGGCCCACCTCAATGAGGGGTTTATTAACCCAGAGAGGTGGAGGAAGCGGGGGATTAGGGGTTTTTTAGTAAAATGTTTTTTAAAGGTTTTAAGGGGTTCCAGGGAGGGGGGGAGGGTTACTTGGCCTTGGGGTATGGACATAGCCAGGTCAACAGGTGGGATCAGGACGGAGGGGAGCGGAGTGGGGGGTGGGAGGAAACACCATTCCTACAAGGGGAATTCCAATTGCGACGGTCGTAGGGAGGGGCGGGCGCGAGGACACTAGAAGAACATACAGTCGGTTGGGAGACCGGGGCCGCTGGATACGCCCGGTTGCTTGTACCAACCCCCGCAGGCTAGGTGGACAGGATCGGCAGAGCCTGGGCCTTAGGCTGATGTTATGTAATGCGAGGTCCGTGATTAATAAGGCCCCCCTCATCAGTGACTTGATCACAGAGGGGGAGCCGGACCTCGCAGGAATAACGGAAACCTGGCTGGGCCCGGAGGGGGGGTTGCCCCTCAGGGAAATGTGCCCTCCAGGTTACCGTGTATTCCACCAGCCACGGGCCCAAGGTAGGGGTGGTGGGGTAGCGATAATCATCCGGGAAGATTTGGCACCGAGAGAATTCACTGTGTCGCAGATATCTGGTTGTGAGTCTCTGGGCGTGAAATGGGGCCCAGGGAGTCAGCTGGGCCTGTTGATAGTATACCTGGCTCCCCGCCATACATCAACGGCCCTGCCGGGCTCCTCGAGCGGATCGCGGAGATGGCGGTTGAAACCCCCAAGCTATTAGTGATGGAGGATTTCAACCTGCCATCGACGGGAGAGGCATCCGGGGCAGCCCGGGAATTCATGGCTTCCATGACAGCCATGGATCTGACTCAAGTAGTTCAGGACCCCACGCACGAGGGAGGCCACATACTGGATCTTGTGTTTGTCTCTGACCAGTGGACGAGTGATCTGGGAAGAGGGAATTTAGTCATCACGCCCCTGTCATGGTCAGATCACTCACTTCTCCAGCTGGACTTCCCTGGCGCTGCTCCCCACCGCGGGGAGGCGGAACCAGACTATCCCAGATGGTTCCGCCCCAGGCGTCTGATGGAACCAGATAGGTTCCAGGCGGAGCTTGGGCCACCTCCTGCAGACCTGCCCCGCCCCCGGGCAGAGGACCTGGTAGCCGCGTGGAATAATGCGGCCGCCGGTGCCTTGGACCGGGTGGCGACTTTGCGGCCTCTCCGACGGCCACGATCGACCCGGGCCCCCTGGTTTAACGGGGAGCTAAGGGCGATGAAACGCCTTAGGAGACGCCTAGAGAGCAAGTGGAGGTCCTCCCGCTCCGAATCCGACCGAGCACAGGTAAGAGCCTATGTAAGGACTTACCTTGTGGCAATAAGAGTGGCCAAACGTCAGTATTGTGCCACCCTTATAGCGTCCGCAGAGAACCGCCCTGCCGCCCTGTTTCGGGTGACCCGCTCCCTTTTGTCACAGGGGCAGCGGGACCCCCCATTGCTGGGCCGGGCAGAGGAATTTGGAGAGTTCCTGCAGGATAAAATCGATCGGATCCGAAGGGGATGGACCCACCTCAGTGCTCCAGTGGGGACGTCCGAGGCTAGTCTTGAGAGACCATGCTGGGAGGAGTTTGACCCTGTTGTCACCGAAGATTTGGACAGGTTGCGCGGGCGACTGCGAGCCACCACATGTTTATTGGACCCGTGTCCCTCCTGGTTGGTACTGGCCTCCTGGGAGGGCTCACGAGGCTGGCTACTGGGGCTGGTGAACGATTCGCTGGGTGAGGGCCTTTTACCAATCGCCTTGAAAGAGGCGGTGGTGAGGCCCCTGCTCAAGAAGCCTTCTCTGGACCCAACGGAGCTAGCAAATTACCGTCCTGTCTCCAACCTTCCTTTCTTAGCGAAGGTTGTTGAGAGTGTGGTGGCTCAGCAGTTTCCGCGCCACCTGGAGGAAGCTGATAATCTAGACCCACGCCAGTCCGGCTTCCGACCCGGTCACAGCACGGAGACAGCCTTGGTCGCGTTGGTGGATGATCTCTGGAGGGCAAAGGATGGGGGTTGTTCCTCCATCCTTGTCTTATTAGACCTCTCGGCGGCCTTCGATACCATCGACCATGGTATCCTATTGCGCCGTCTGGAGGGGTTGGGGGTCGGGGGCACCGTATTACGATGGTTCCGCTCCTACCTCTCTGGCCGGACGCAATGTGTGTTGGCAGGACAGGAGAGGTCGACCGCGAGGCCCCTTATCTGTGGGGTCCCACAGGGGTCGATCCTCTCGCCTCTCCTGTTCAACATATATATGAAGCCGCTGGGCGAGATCATCCGTGGTTTTGGGGTGGGATACCATCTGTACGCTGATGACACTCAGCTGTACATTTCCACCCCAAACCACCCCAACGAGGCTGTTGAAGCGATGTCCCGGTGTCTGGAAGCCGTACGGGTCTGGATGGATGACAACAGGCTCAGGCTCAACCCCTCCAAGACAGAGTGGCTGTGGCTTCCGGCTTCCCGGTTCAACCAGCATATGCCATCGCTGGCCATCGGGGACGATCAATTAGCCCCGGTGGAAGGGGCGTGCAATTTGGGCGTCCTCCTTGATGCCCGGCTGTCTATGGAAGATCACGTGGCAGCCGTGGCGAGGGGGGCGTTCCACCAGGTTTGCCTGGTGCGCCAATTGCGGCCCCTTTTGGACCGGGAGGCCTTGCGCACAGTCACTCACGCGCTGGTGACGTCTCGCCTGGACTACTGTAACGCTCTCTACATGGGGCTCCCCTTGAGGTGCACCCGGAGACTGCAGTTGGTCCAGAATGCAGCCGCGCGGGTAATTATGGGGAGATCGAGGTTCTCCCATATAACACCCATCCTGCGCGAGCTGCACTGGCTTCCTATGGCCTACCGGGTGCGCTTCAAGGTGCTGGTTACCACCTTCAAAGCGCTCCATGGCACAGGGCCTAGTTACCTGCGGGATCGCGTCCTGCCCCATACATCCCTGCGACCCGTCCGCTCACACAGAGAGGGACTACTCCGGGTGCCGTCCTCCAGAGAGTGCCAGAGGGCGACGCCCAGGAGTAGGGCCTTCTCTGTAGTGGGCCCCACCCTTTGGAATGACCTCCCCCCAGACATCAGGACAACAACCGACCTTCGCTCCTTCCGTATGAAGCTGAAAACCTACCTGTTTCGACTAGCTGACCTGGCATAATACTACAATCTCTCCAGCCCAGGGCATTTTTAATTGGTAATTTTAGTTTTTAAGGGTTAATTTCACTGGGGTTTTAACTTTTTTAGGTATTGTAACTTATTTATTTATTCTTACCTCCTCTGTACGCTATATAATACTTTTGTACGTCGCCCCGAGTCCCTGTGGGGAGAGGGGGCGACTAATAAGTTCAAGTAATAATAATAATAATAATAAGCATGAAAAAAGGTCGTAAGTTACTTGTTTCAGTGCCGTCGTAACTTTGAATAGTCACTAAATGAAATGTTGTAAGTTGAGGACTGCTTGTAGTGTTTACATCTGAAAAAAAATCAATGCCACGGGCAAACTCTAATGCATTTATGCTTGCTGTCTTCAGTTATTTGCAAAAATAATAAAGTTGGGTGGGGAGCTGAGGAGATACAAATAAATAAATAAACACAGGCAAATACCAGGACCAGGGCTAACTCAAAATAAGGTCATGAAATATTTTGTTATGTTTTCACAATGCTGTTTAAAAATATTTAAATTAAAAGCCAGCAGCTATAGTTGCTTTTAGCCTATTTAAACTAGTTATGTATATTTAGACACCAATGTTTTAAGTAGATTACTTTGGTGTTAGATAAAAGAAAAGAAAACATTTGGGACCTACCTCCTCGTTGTACCAGCAGTGTCACCTCACTTCCTTTAGGACATTCAATCAGCATATCCACAACTTGGTTGTGAGTTAGATTCTGCACATTCTTCTTGTTGACTTCAACTATAAGGTCCCCTTCTTTTAGGCCTCGGCACCTTGGGCTGTCAACAATTTGCTTCACTCTCTGTCCCCCACCCCCAGGACTGTCTGCTATAGTGAAGCCAAAGCCCATTGGCCCTTTAATTATATGTACAGTTATGAGTTCAGGTTGCGTTGCTATAGAAGAAGCCAAGGAGACGGTGTCATTGGGGTAGCCGTGGGATCCATTGGAAGTAACCTCAGCGGGGCTGCTAGGTCTCTGCTCTTTCATCCCGTTGACTTTCCCTGTTTTGCTACCATGGCTTGCCGGAGAGTCGTAGCTTTCTTGCCCATTTACAATGATTGGTTCTTTATCCAAAATGGCCACAGATGTCACCAGGCTTGTGTTGGGATCATCTGGGTCAAAAGGCAGAGGATAGCCTCGGCACAGTTCCAGGTCCACGCTGGCACCGATAGGAATTGACTGGAAGATTTTGACCACTTGAGCATGGGTGTGGCCCAGGACACAGGTGTCATTCACGCTGACAATAACATCTCCTACAGAACAAATGGTTGAAACTCTGGTTAGTTTATGCGTACAAACTTCTTGTTTCATTCAATGCATAGCAAAAGGAAGGAGGTGGAAGAGAAACAAGAACTAGTAGTAGTTTTATCAAATCTATCTATCATCTATCTATCTATCTATCTATCTATCTATCTATCTATCTATCATCTATCTATCTATCTATCTATCTATCTATCATCTATCTATCTATCTATCTATCTATCATCTATCTATCTATCTATCTATCTATCTATCTATCTATCATCTATCTATCCATCTATCCATCCATCCATCCATCCATCTATCATCTATCTATCTATCTATCTATCTATCTATCTATCTATCTATCTATCTATCTATCATCATCTATCTATCTGCATAGTTCAAGGAAATCCACCCAGGGAGTTCATTTGTCTTGGCATTGAATAACTCAAAATGCTATGTAACAGAGACAAAGAGTGATTTTAGCTTATCAATTATTAAAAATTATTGTAATAATTTTTCTTTTTGTGAAACTAAAACTTATATGGCCATTTTTCACAACAAATTCAGAGATCATGAGAAAAGGAGGCAATGAATCCAAAGTAGAATATTAAATATATTTAAACTATTATCTTATTATATTATATTATATTATATTATATTATATTATATTATATTATATTATATTATATTATATTATATTATATTATATTATATTATTATTATATTATATTATATTATATTATATTATATTATATTATATTATATTATATTATATTATATTATATTATATTATATTATTATATTATATTATATTATATTATATTATATTATATTATATTATATTATATTATATTATATTATATTATATTATATTACATTACTATATTATATTATATTATGTTATGTTATGTTATGTTATATTATTATATTATATTATATTATATTATATTATATTATATTATATTATATTATATTATATTATATTATATTATATTATATTATATTATATTATATTATATTATATTATATTATATTATTATTTGTCAGGGTTCCAAGTAATACCCCTAATGAGAGAAGACTCCGAGGCTTGAGTTTCCTCAAAGTTCCATTTTATTAGAGATGTCATATTGGCACATCTGGGAAAACCTGAATCTGAAAGTTTTCAGGTTTTCCCACCTAAATGAAAGTCCAAGTCCCTGCCCAGCACCCACATGTCCATCACAGGATCCAATCAGGCACCATCTAAAACTGGAGATGCCTCCCAGTCACACCACTCCAGGTGCAGGGCAAGACATCCTTGACTCTCTGAGAAAGGAATGTTATTGTGACAATATATCTCCCATACGCCATATAATCCCCCCTCCCAGTTTCCCACAGGAATAAATATGGCAGGCTTGAAGGCCCAATGCAAAAGATGGCTTCTAGGCCTGACAATATTATATTGTACTCTATTAATATTTAATACAACAGTTTAAAAATTCAGAAGTTACCTTACATAACTAAGCATGAGCTCCTGGGGACAAATTACTGGATTTGGATCTGTGTTTAATGCTGTGGGTGACAGAATTCAATGTTTTGTGTGCATATTTCTATTCACAGCATTTTTGGGACATTTGTTGTAACTTCCAAATTCACTAAATGAGTGGTTATAAGTGAAGAACTACCTATAGTTTTCTTAGATCTAAAATTCCCCAGGAAGGACGTGGGAACAATAATAGCATGCCATATAAACTGGAAGAAACATTGTTATAATAGTAAATATATTCCAACATTAAAATAATCAAATATTCCTGTAGTAACATAAATTTCATTCTTGAATCAGAATAAGCCAACTTACTGTTAAATACGTTTTAAAAAAGCAGAATCATTTTGATGACTGGAAAAGACTGCACTGATTTTAGCAGTCAACTTCACTTTTAACCAATCATAAAGATGAGGGAAGTCTTGCTTTTAGTTGTTTTAAAACATCTCGAAAATAATTTTTGACAGATTGGGTTACAGTTCAGTTCACTTGGGAAGAAATATGTCGATGTTTTTATTTTTGAAAAAGAAATTGCTTACATAAAACTCTTTTGCCTGTATAAAATGAGGTTTTAAGCAGATATGGGATTATCCTTCAGTGTCCTGGAAATTTACTCTTTGCATTTTTAAGCTCTAATATGTTTTGTCCCTTCAAAAGGTTTGCTAAGTGCAGCAGTACTACATTGTGTGTGTTCAATTATGAATCACACAGTGAAGGACTTTGTTCTGAATTCTATCCATAAAAATGGCAGAACATTTCGTCTTTGACATAGCACATGTTTCAAAGTACACTCAAGTCCTTTAGATTTGATTCTCTGCTATTAAGAAATTCTGAAGATTGTAATATTTTGCTTCTACACTGTAATGGCTTTATGCCTGCGTCATTTGATAGTATAGCCTGTTTATAGTGCTATATATAGATAATTATATAGAGACACTATCACCTGCTTGACATTCTTTTCTTTTTGGAGAAAAAAAATATCTTTGGCCAGAATAGAATAATTGAGGTTTAGATTCTGGTAGACTAATAAGCTTTCTCTAGCATTGTATTAGTTAAAGGGATTCTTGATTGAATATTTCATGATTTTCATTTTGTTTGGAAGACAATTGAATGTATAGGGGCTAAGTTATTAACTGTAGTACTGCTGCTCTTTTTTATCTTTGTCCCTCTTTAAAAAAAGAAAAAAGTTTTTGAATCAACTTTGATTCCTGGTGATTGCTTGAAGAAGCCTCTGCAGTTTCCTTGGCCAGATTTCAGAAGTAGCTCACTGTTGCCTCCAGAGGTGGGTTTCTACCAGTTTTCCCCGGATTGGGCGGACCAGTAGTGGCGGTGGCAGGGGGGCTCCGCCCACCCAGACGCTTCTGCACAGAAGTGTTACCCAAGCGCGCGCACAAATGATCTGGTAGTTAATAAATTGAAACCCACCACTGGTTGCCTCCTTCCTAGCGCTGAAAAAGTGACTGGCCCAAGCTGGCTGTGTGCCTATGGTGGGACTAAAATTCCCCGCCTCCTGGTTTCTAACCTACTACCTTAACCACTACCCCGAACTGGCTCTTTCGCTGCTCTTTATTTCATCTAATTTCCACCAACGGTAACTAACAGTGGGTTGACATGAAATTTTATAAGGAGCAAGGCAATCACGATTTTTAAAACAAGGCACCCTGAACAACTGGAAAAATGTACTGTAAACAGTGTGGAACAAAACTGTGGAATGGAATGTCTAGAATTGTGTTATTTCCCTTCTTTTGCTTTGAGTGAAAAATTGAAGCAAACTAACATGATGGAACTGTATGCGATTTTCCCCTGGCTATTCTCCCATTAGAGCAGAGAAACCAGAATTTTCCTCTCATGCCTGACAGGCTACCTGTTTCCATTTTGCCATCCAGTGCTGCAGGCCCATCAAGCACCAAGCTCTTTATCTGGAGAAATTCATCTGGTTCGTCTCCGCCGACCACAGTGAAACCAAAGCCTCTGCTGCTTTTCCTCAGTTTGGTGTGAATGAACTTCCCTTTCAGTTCAGATGGGTTCCGGGTGAAAAATGGTTTCCCTGCTGTGAAAATTTCAGAAGTTTATAAATCAGGAAAAAAAAATTGCACTAATTTCTCTACAATATCCTCCTCTTTAACGTCTGCCAGCAGCGCAATAAACTAACTCCCCACCAGCACTGATGAAGTTAGCTAGTTTCGCAATGAAATGTCTGCAAGAAAACAGCCAATCTCAGAGAACACCAAAGACTCCTTACTTCAAACCTGAGCTACAAATATTCTCCTCTATAAATGAATTAACCCTGAGAAGGACTAAATGTTAGAACTTGATTGAGCTTTCCTCTTCTGAGGAAGTTCTTCACACACCCAAACACTGAAGAACACAAGGGGTATCGAATGGGAAAATCTATAGTGTGAAACTCAAGACAAACTCATGGGGCTCTACTAAATAATTCTGAGGTGGCAGCACAACTGAGACCCAGAAAATATTGCTTATTCCAGGTTTTAGATGAAACAAATTCCAGTCTGGAAAAGAAAGTCAAATCTGATGTGCACTTTTCGTTTTCTGAATCCATAGCATCATTTACTAACTTGCTTTTCTGACTTTGGCTGGTAGCCTACTCACCCTTTAATTTTTCCATGCCTCCTTCCCTCCCTTCTCTCAGCCACCAAGACTGCTACTATTCCAACATAACTTATTCCAATGGCCTGTCAGCTGATCTTCCCTGTACCTTGCCTTCCAGGTTAGTTGTCATGCTTCTTAACTGGACTAATATCAATTTGTAACAGCCACTATGAAGGGAAAAAGACCAGTAGCAATACCCAGGTAAGCATGGATTAATACTAGACAAACTATCAAGCAGAAAACAATACTCTAATCAAGGAACTACCAAGGAAAGAACCACACTGGCAGACCAAGCTACCAAATATAAACATGAACCCTGCACTCACTCAAACAGATGATATTCCCTAGTCAGATTGTGAAAGATCTACAACAACCAAACAACCAACCTCTGAAAGTACCAGGGACTCTCCAATTCAACCCTTTCTTTTTTTCTTTCTTTCTTTCTTTCTTTCTCTCTCTCCTTCTTCCTATCTATCTATCTATCTATCTATCTATCTATCTATCATCTATCTATCTATCTATCTATCTATCTATCATCTACCTACCTACCTACCTACCTACCTACCTACCTACCTACCTACCTATCTCTACCTACCCAATCTATTTATCTACATTCTCTTGTATTGAAACATTGAGGAGTCTTGATTGGCAATGGGCCCTGTGTTTCTTTATGAAATTAGTTGTTGGAAAATAAAGCGATTTGCAGCACATGTTTGATACACTATAGTTTACAATACAATGAGAAGCGGGGATGTCATGTAATATAGAAGGGTTAATAAAACATGGGAAAATGGATAATAAGTGTTTAAATTTTCAAATGTTGGTAGAAAGGTAGCGAGCAGAACAAGGTCTGTGCAAAGAATGTTTGTGGAAAAAAGTAAAAATGGCTGTGCATAAGAGTATAGTGCAATATATTTTATGGAAGTGATAGTTAGACATGTCTGGAGAAATAGATATGTAAGTTGAATGCAATAAGAATTAAAACTATTGACTGATTTGACTTGACTTGGTTTGATTTATTTGTATGGGTATCCATCTCACCTAAGTGACTCTAAATAAAAGCCAGTATAATAAAGCCAAGGAGGGACATGAACCAATAGGAGCTGTATCAGTGTGGATTGAATACAGAAGCGTTCGTTAGCATGAAAGAGGCAAGTTTAGCCTTGTCCCATGGAGTAGAATTGAAAGGGATTGAAACTGAAAACTTATGAAGGAGGAATAAATAAAAGGAGACCGAGAGTAAGATTGAGAACGTTATAGTTGGATGGAGTTGATGAGATCTTCAGAAATAAAGAAGTGAGGCGTTAAAAAACAGAAAGCATCTACGAAGTGATGTATAAATGGGGCAAAAAAACAGTTTGTTTGCAAGGCTGCAATGGTATGAATGGAATTGCTATTAACTAGATTTAGTTATGTTTCCTTTCCTTTTTATCGTATACCTTTAATTTCTTATTATTTCTTACTCTTTGGTTATGCTCTATAGAGTGCTGTTGACCTTGAAAGGTATGTATGTATATACATATGTAAAGGTAAAGGTTCCCCTCGCACATATGTGCTAGTTGTTCCCGACTCTAGGGGTGGTGGTGCTCATCTCCATTTCAAAGCCGAAGAGCCAGCGCTGTCCATGGTCATGCGGCCAACATGACTTAACGCCGAAGGCGCATGAAACGCTGTTACCTTCCCACCAAAGGTGGTCCCTATTTTTCTACTTGCATTTTTACAAGCTTTCGAACTGCTAGGTTGGCAGAAGCTGGAACAAGTAACGGGAACTCACTCTGTTACGCAGCGCTAGGGATTCAAACCACCGAACTGCCGACCTTTCTGATCGAGAAGCTCAGCATCTTACCCAGTAAGCCACCGGGGCCACATATACATATGGGGATGCATAGATATACATATGACCATTTGCTAATTTACATAATAACAATTAAAATAAAAAAATGAATCTTTAATAAAAGGGGTATATTGAGCGTCAGCTTTGCATATTTTTTTGTATGAATTAATTCCTGGTTGTATTTCTGAAATGAAACAAATAATAATAAAGTGTAGCAGGTCTTGATTTGTACATAAGTGCATATTAATTCAACAGGGACAGGAAAAAAGTATCTTAAATTGTTTATTCCCAAATACTCTAGAAGCAGAACTTCTTCAATACTTTCTTGTTATATCAATGCTAAATAATCCAAAACAGAGTAATAATGTACTTCTTCAAAAGATAAATCTGTTCACAAAAATTAAACCAGATCAACAATGTATTTAGCCTCTGATTGTGTCTAGGAAGACTATAAGTAGGGGATGTGGTAATGCCCATAGCTACTCCCCAGAGATAGTCTCTTGCCACCCGGCATCTGAATTCCCACCCTTTAGTCATCATCACTTCTTGTTGCATGTTATTAATAACATACTGTATGTACAATATTACACAGTGAGCTTCCATACTGTTAATATATCT
Source organism: Natrix helvetica (assembly GCF_964273705.1). Classification (NCBI taxonomy): domain Eukaryota; kingdom Metazoa; phylum Chordata; class Lepidosauria; order Squamata; family Natricidae; genus Natrix; species Natrix helvetica. The sequence continues at coordinate 332,561,787 of NC_138548.1, read as the reverse complement.
GGTTCGTATCAAGCTGCAGATACCCAATATTCTCTAATTCTCCCTTTCTCATTGTAGTTTGGCACCCCCAAGCCACTGGAGGGATTCAAATTATAATGCTGTTCTGTGGGTGTGGCTTGTGGGTGTGGCATGGCTTGGTGGGGGTGGCTTGGTGGGTGGTAGGGGAAGGATACTGTAAAGTCTCCATTCCCTTCCCACTCTCCAAGGGAAAGTTACTGCAAAATCCCCATTCCCTCCCGATCAGCTGGGACGCGGGAGGCAGAGAATAGATGGGGGTGGGGCCAGTCAGAGGTGGTATTTACCAGTTCTCCGAATTACTCAAAATTTCCACTACAGGTTCTCCAGAACTGGTCAGAACCTGCTGAATACCACCTCTGCCCCAAACATGTTGTAAGTGCAGCTTTTCACGAGTACAGAATATTTCAGTAGAAAAGATGGACTACAACGCTTCCTACTTTAATGATTTCTAAAACTTGAATCTGAGTATTTCCTTGCTACTCTGAACACCTCAAAGAGTGAACAGATAATGTTCACTCTTTGAATGTAATGTAATGTTATGGAAAATAATATTCTTCTCAGAATACAGGGCAACTCATAGTTAACGCTTAAAAAACCCCTAGAATTATTACACTGTTCTGAATGTCTGCCTGAAATTTGATTAGAATTTAGACCCCCAGTCTGGTTTAGTTTAGAAACATTGGAAGGGGGAGATTAGATGTGGCAATTGTGTATAATCTTATACAATTATGTTATATAGCATATGGTATTTTCTATTCCTGTTATTCCATAAGGTTTAACTTCTCAGAAAGTTACTTCCTAGGATGAATAGTGGGAATTAATAATACTGACTTAATAAGCACTACAGGTAGTACTCGACTTACAACCTGATTGAGCCCAAAATTTCTGTTGCTGTGTGAGACAAGTGAGGTTTCCCCTATTTTACGACCTTTCTTGCCACAGCTGTTAAGTGAATCACTGCAGTTCTTAAGTTAGTCGCACAGTGGTTAAGTGGATCTGGCTTCCCCATTGACTTTGCTTGTCAGAAGGTCGCAAAAGCTGCTCAAATGACCCCTGGGCACAGCAACCCTCATAAATACGAACTGGTTGCCAACCATCCATATTTTGATCACATGACCGCGGGGATTTTGCAACGTTTGTAAATCTGAAAAGCAATCACAAGTCACTTTGTGAACTGTTGTAAGTCAATGTTCTTATTTGGAGATGGTGATCTGGTTGTGATAACCACAGAAGCATCTAAACCAGGGATGGTGAACCTTTGGTGCCAAAAAGGGAGCACTTCGCGCGCATGCACACGTTCAACTGGGCCGCAAACAGAAAAAGGAGCTATCCAGGGGGCATGCGTGTGCCAGAAAATGAACTTCTGGTTTGCATGCATGCCGGCCAGCAACTCCTCCGGTTACTGCCGTACATGCGCACGTACTGATCAGCTAGCCAGCACGCAAGCTGACGCCGGAAAATGGAAGACCAGCTCTTTCAGTTTCTGGCATTGCCACACGCACAAAGGCCAGCTGATCATCACATGCACATGAGCAGCATTCACCAGAAAGAGGAACGGGTGACGCTATGCGTGCCAGGCAAAATGGCTCCATGTGCCATTTTGGACATGCGTGCCATAAGTTCACCATCACGGATCTAAACCAATGAAAGCCAGTGAGGACAGCAAACAATTTTGGAGGGAGGTGTAAAGTTGGGATGAATATTCTTGAAAATCTTAAGATCTGTTTTGGATAAATAATGCTCTTCTCTGACACTTCAAAAAAACAACAACAACGACAATCATTACACTTATAGCAATTTACCTTGTACTGGAACATCTCTAACTGCATCCTGGTTATTGGGAACATCGTTTGGAACAGAAGGGGGAGTAAGGGGGGGATTGTCTTCAGTCCATTCTTAAAAAAAGAGAAGCAAAGAAAAGAGCTTTTAACTGCTTTAACCATTAAAATACATTCTACAATCCAAAGGGCATTTACATGCAGACTAGAATATTCAAAGCACGTTTGTTTTTGAAGTGTACCATCTGGAATAGGAAGTGCTGTTGGGTTATTATATATAGCAATGCCCCCCCCACCTGCCTTTTGGGCATGAGGGACCGCTTCCGTGGAGAAAGGTTTTTCCACGGACCAGAGTGGGCGTGGTTTCTTGTGCTGCATGCATCCTATGGATGGGACTTCATTTGTTTGTACGGCCTGGTTTCTTGCATGCTGTAGACCGGTACCAGTCCGGGGGTTTGGGAGGGGGGAACCTCTGATGTATAGGATACAACCCCACAATGAACCACTCTGGTTTTGTACATTGTACATGCAAACTCTTTGTGTCTCTAGAGACACAATCCCCTTCCTTTGACTTCCCTCAGAAGACTTGTCACAACAGATTTTATGGGCGTCCCTCAAAGTCTTCTCAGGAACAAGTGTAGCAAATAGTAATCCATCATCTCAACTAACTGCCTAAGCTGACCAAGCATAGACACCACCATTAACCAGGGGTCTCCAACCTTGGCAACTTTAAGCCTGGCGGATTTCAACTCCCAGCATGGCTGGCTGGGAAATTCTGGGAGTTGAAATCCGCCAGGCTTAAAGAAGCCAATGTTGGAGACACCCCCTACCATTAACCAAGAAAAAGCTGGAAACCTGAGGCGGAGACCAACATACTGACCACTATGAGCTGCATCATTACCTATCACTACAGGCGTAGACATGATCTTAGAATATATATGTTATTTAGATTGCCACCCTTACATTCATTTATTTTGTGTATCAGAAAATCGATGGAGAAAAATGATTAATGGAAGAAAGTATTGAAATGTAACAGATATGATTTATCCATTAAACAAATTTGTTCCCCAGAAATTATTTGGAGTCATTGCTTTCTGATGCCTCTTTCCTGTATCAGCAAACAAATAAAAGTCCTGCATTTCTGTATCTCACAACAGAGAGAAACTGAGATTTTGCTTTTCAAATTGTGAGAGGCAATAGCAGAGGCAGCATCTAAGCAGGACTGATGGAGAAAGAAGAGAAAACCTGTGGATATCCAAATTACTATTTTAGTACCTTTCTTAAGAAACCCTTGGTTCTTTCATGGTGCACCATTTCACAATAATATTAGATTTTGATTCTTTACCTTTCCCCATTAATATCTGCCCATCTTTCCTGGACCGCTAGAGATCATCTACTGAGCGTTTTGTCTATCCTTCAATCTACTTCTTGATAGAAGGAGAGACCCAAAAGTAAGCATTCAGGACAGTAGTGGGTTCCGGATCCCTTTGCAACGGGCCCTGACGTCCACCATCTGCATGCGCGCATGTGTGCTTACTGATTGCGACGCTCCAGCTGCTCGGTGGAGCATTGCGCAAGCACCATATGCTTCATGCGCATGAGCCTCGATTGGCTCAAATACAGGTAAGGAGGGAGGGTGGACAGGCCCTCCGGAGCACCATACCGAAACGGTACCATACCGGGGTGTACCAGTCGTATCCTACCACTGATTCAGGAGCAGCTAATTCTAAAGAACATATTTGCTCCTCATTCTCATGGCTTTTACAAACAAGTGAAATGTGGCTTTTCTTTTGTACATGAGTTGTTCTTATGAAGTAAATACCAGGTATCTGGAGGGAGGGAGTCAAGCAAGGGCTGAGCTTAGACTCATTATGCTGCTGTAAACAGCATAAGTGTGATGTCCCCCACAATCCATGAAGCCTTATCTGGTCATTCTCAGGGGAAGCGAGCAATTTAGTGATAAACAATAAAGTTTTCATAAGTGGTTTTAGTTGCTTATGCCTGATATGTTCCAGACAATACTTTTACATTTTGATCATTTTTAGCTTTCTGTTTTTAGTCATTTTTTTTCTTATTTAATTCCTGCACTGTAAGCCATCTGGAGCCCAGCTGGTTTCAGGCAGTCAGATAGGAATATTAAAATACATAAACACAAAAACAAATAATGCTACCTTGTTGTTATAATGAATCACTCTCGTTTGGGATGGCATCTGTTTGCTTTGGAAAAAATGTAATATAGTTTTGTGGCAATTTGTACATGCATAATGCAATTGTATTAGCTTCAAGCTGCGCTCAAACGTTTTTGCAGCCTTATCTTTTTGCCTTTCGTAAGTGTGCATGTGTATCAGTGGTGGGTCCCGGATCCCATCGCAACTGGTATGCTGTGACGGGGCCGGGCGTCCACCACGCGCACTGCACACACATGCGCACTCACCGCCTTGCGCCGCTCCAGCTGCTTGGCAGAGCATTGCGCAGGTGCCGTAGACTGTGTGCGCAAGTGGCCTGGTTGGCTCAAATACAGGTAAGGAACGCAGGCGGGCTGGTGGGCCCCCCAAAGCACCATTCTGGTACTGTGCCTGCTGCTCCCAGTGGGCACCGGTACGCCAGCACCAGGGCGTACTGCCCGGAACCCACCACTGATGTGTATGTGTGAATGTTCATGTGTGATTACAAGAATCGAACATGGCATTTTGTGAACTAAACATGCAGAATACACATCAGGCTCCATTTCTTTCAGAAAGAGTGCTTTAGACATGTCACAAGCATGCCGATTTCAAATTCAAGTTTCAACGGTTAAATCACAACGGCCACAGAGACTCCCCACAGAGTCCCAAAGAGAGTTTTTGTAATGGCCTCATAACAGTTTGGGTGAGCAGATTATTTGTCTTAAATATTCCAGTTAAATAACCTCACGTTCCCTGTGTTTTCATGCAGGAAGGAAGCCAGGCCTGTCCAGATATTTATCAAAAATATGAAACTTTAGAGAAGTGTGTATGCCTGGCATTCGGCCAGTTTTTCAACCCTGGCAATTCTATTCAGGAGGTGCCAACCTTCAGATGGTTGTGCTAGAGGCTGTGCTGGGGGAGGCTGCTGTTCAAGCTGCTTTTTCCTTTTGGCTTCCAGAACTGGATTCTCGTATTGTGTTTTCCTGTTGATGTGGCTAAAAAAGAAAAGAAGACACAGCCATTAATAAGGGAACGCTGGATGCAAAGTGTAAAAACGATAGGGAGATTTAAGATTTTTTTTTAAAGCCAACATTAGATGTAAAACGCAGAAGCAATGCTCCTTTAGCAGATTGACAGAGTTGGAAGAGTCCTTGTAGGTCACCTAGTGCAAACCCCCCACCCCCCGTCCAAGCAGGAGACCCTACACCATTTCTGACAAATGGAAGTCCAAGCTCTTCCAGTGATGAGGCTCCCACAACTTCCGAAGGCAACTTCTGTTCCATTGGTTTATTGCTCTCACTGTGAGAAAATTTCTTCATATTTCTAGGTTGAATCGCTCCTTGTTCAGTTTCCATCCATTATTCCTTGTCTGGCCTTCGGGTGCCTTGGAAAATAGCTTGCCCCCCTCTTCTCTGTGGCAGCCCCTCAAATATTGGAACACTGCTCTCATGTCTCTCCGGGTCCTTCTCTTCACTAGACTAGCCATGCCCAGTTCCTGCAACCGTTCTTCATATGTTTTAATCTCTTGCTCTTCTCTGCACTTTTTCTAGAGTCTTAACATCTTTTTATAGTGTGGTGACCAAAACTGGATGCAGTACTCTAGGTGTGGTCTTACTAAGAATGGTTTTAGTACCTCACTTAGTACTTTTACTTTGTGCCAAATGCTGCTCTATGAATTGCAACAACTTATCTGACATAGCAACTTTCAAATATTCTAAAAAAGTAAAAACCCAAATAGGCTTGGCTTGGTGAAATTTCAAATAATTAGCTTCTCTAAAATAGCTGATCAAAATACTGGATGGTCTTAAAATACCTAATTTGTCCTTCATCGGCCAAGGAAACAAAAACTAGAAATCTGCCTGGAAGGCTGTTAAAAAAAACTATAAACCCAATTAATAGTCCTGATAAAAATCTCTTAAAATTAGTAATTGGAACTTTTCAGATATTTCACCATAAATTCAGGTTAGAAGACTACATAAAAAATGGAAATATATTCTTTTATCACAGGTAGTCCTCAACTTACAACCAAAAACTGAGCCCAACATTCAATTTGCTAAAGTGAGTTTTGCCCCATTAATTATGAACTTTCTTGCCAGAGCTGTTAAGTGAATCACGGCAATTGTTAAGTTAGTAACAGGGTTGTTAAGTGAATCTGGCTTCCCCATTGATTTTGCTTGCCCGAATGGCACAAATGGTGATCACATGATCTCAGGATATTGCAACCATCATAAATACATGCCAGTTGCCAAGCATGCAAATGTTGATCACATGAGTACAGGGATTCTGCAAAGGTTGTCACTGTGAAAAATGGTCATAAGTCACCTTTTTCAGTGCCGCTGTAACTTGGATGGTCTTAACTTTAGTGAATTGTCATTAAATAAACTGTTGTAAATCAAGGACTACCTGTATTATAAAATTAAACCACTACAAATACCTTAGTAGAGAGGTTTCAGGCCCAGAAATTGATATGGTAGGTATAATCTGTCTCACTTGTAACCTGCAACAGTATTACCAACTCATATTCTCCTCTTACTTACTCCCAGCTTTATCCCAATTTAAATCCTATATCCCTCAACCTACTCTATGCATATCTTTTTTATTATTATTAAAAAAAACCTACATACTTCTCTTCAAATGCAAATATAGTACTTGGGGCACTGAACACAATATTAATCATAGCATTAGCCACTATTAACATGACATAATTAAAAAATCAACAGAGCAACAAGTGCAACTACAGCCTAATTAAAATTAAATATAATTTCCCAGTTGCTTGGACAAACACGATCCTCACATCTGTAATGTGAAATAGATTGTCCCTAAAAATAAAATCACAAAGTTTATTTATTTATTTATCAAATGTACTGGCATTGTATTATATAAACATCGAGGCAAATTATTTGCAATGAAATTTCATTTTAGTGTATGCCGATTAGTGTACATTCAAAATGACAAGTTATTGTATCCTATCCTATCCTATCCTATCCTATCCTATCCTATCCTATCCTATCCTATCCTATCGTCTGCTCTGCTCTGCTCTGTTCTGTTCTACTTTTCTTTAAGGTGAAGGTAAAGGTTCCCTTCGGACATATGTGCTAATCATTCCTGACTCTAGGGGACGGTGCTCATCTCTGTTTCAAAGCCGAAGAGCCAGCGCTGTCCGAAGATGTCTCCATGGTCATGTGGCCGGCATGACTAAATGCTGAAGGTGCATGGAATGCTGTTACCTTCCAACCAAAGGTTGTTGCTATTTTTCTACTTGCATTTTTACATGCTTTCGAACGGCTAGGTTGGCAAATTTGCTCTATAAGTTTTTTTCTAACTCTACAGCAGACCATGCATGAAAATCAAAACTGTATGTAGCAAAGTCATCTTTGTTTCTAAGCAAGCTTAACTGAAATTGGCTTACATCAGGGGTGTCCAAACTTGGGAACTTTAAGACTTGTGGACTTCAACTCCCAGAATTCCCCAGCCAGCCATGGTGGGGAATGGAAGGATTTATACTTCTTGCAGACAGCTGGTCATTTGCATCCTTTTAGAGAGTCATTGAGGACACTTGGAGGTTTATCTGTATCCTCAGGGTCCCCCGAGTAATGCAAATGAGCGTGCAACCATCACCTGAATCACTGAGAATCTCCTTACACATTTATTTTCCATTAAAAGAACTTTAAATTGTAGTCATATATGAATAAGAGCATGATTGACTTTCCACCATAGTGATGAAGGGGACAGTGGCCTTTCTTCTCATTCTCACTGTAGGTCAGGGGTGTCCAAACTTGGCAACTTTAAGACTTGTGGACTTCAACTCCCAGAATTCTGGGAGTTGAAGTCCACAAGTCTTAAAAGTTCCCAAGTTTGGACACCTCTGGCTTACATGAACATACATGAAACTCTTTCCTATATGGACTATGTGTATACATGTATAACTACTTTTGAAACATAAATATTGAAGGATTACACCTTCAAAAGATGTAAATAATTTCCAATGGAAAATTTCTTAATAAGGTTACTACTTAACTAGTAGAACCTTGACAATTTTATTCATCTCCTATTCCCAAAGAGGCTTCTCAGATCACATTAAAACATATTCACTGTTCCAATTTTTGAAACAGGTTTTGGGAGGCACAGGAAATGAAAAGAACAAGGTTCTGATAGGCAGATAACCATCATTGATCTCAACTTATTTGACCTTAGCATGGTTCTCACCACAGTCCCTCCAGATTTCTTGAATTCCTAACCACGTGAACAATGGATTCTACAAGCTGGGGGTTCCCCATACATTTGGAGACCATCTTAGTTAATTTCTGACATAATATACAGTATACAGTAAATGTAAAAGAACAGCCATTTGGATGTGCTCAGGTTCTTGTTCAAATTGTGGTCCAGAAAATTCCCCTCCACCCTTAATAAATATTAATTACCATATTTTTTCAAGTATAAGACGCACCGGAGTATAAGACGCACCAAGGCTTTGAAGAGGCAAATTTTTAAAAAAGTTTTTGCACTCTGCAAACCTCCCCAAAACGGCCCGTTTTTCGTGAAAAAGGGACCCTCCCCCTTTTTTAAAAAGGGCATGAATAGCCCTTAAGAGCCTTGTAGAGTGTTCCTGGCGGGCGCAAAAATGAGCAAAACACGGTCCTTTTTGTGCTCATTTCTGCCTTCCCCAGCCCCCAGGAGCTCTCTGAAAACCTTGTACAAGCTATGCACGGCCATTTTGGTGAAGGGGCAGGGTTTCAGGAGGCAAAAAAATGCTGTATTCAGTGTATAAGACGCACCCAGATTTTCAGCCTCTTTTTGAGGGAAAAGGGTGCGTCTTATACTCCGAAAAATACGGTAGTCAATTGTTTTCACCTGGTATCTATATACATAAAAACCGCTCTATGCGTGCATGCGTGTGTGTGTGTGTTCCAGCATAGCTCTGTTACACAGATGACTTACTCTCTGGAAACAAATATTGTGGGGGTAAGAAACCCCTTGGGGTGTGTGTTCTGTTAAGATACAGCCTGCTGAGCCTTAAAATGGCTTCTACTGTACAGCCTTAAAATGATTTCTACTGTACAGCACAGTGAACTTGCCTGGTAATGGCTTCACAGTACTCACAACGGGGCTGCCTCTGGTAAAGGGGAAAAATCCAACATTAGAAATTACGTTTCTGGGGGCACAGGGACACAGGGAAAACATTTTAAATTAATTTAATTGTCGCCGAAATCAGGCTTCAGGGAGAAGTTGTTCTTGCAGGCTTCACAGTACTCCACAAGGGGGCTCCCTCTGGTAAGGGGAACAATTCAACATTAGAAATTATGTTTGGTCTGGATATTTCCCTCCTATAAATAAATACCCAGGAAGGTTTTCTATAAAATAAATTTCATGTTTTAATAATTATCCAATTTTGCCCATAGTATAGAGAAAGTATAATCTAGAAAAAATGCAGCAAATTATTAAATGTTATTGTTATGAAGGTGGAAGACTTTGAAAATTTTCCTTTTAGTTTCATTCAAAATTGCTATAAGTCACCGTTATAAACAGGAACATACTTACATTTAAATGTGCATTTACATTATCAAGTTATCAATATGGCTAACGCTGAATACAGATTACCAAAAAGAATGAGGTTATTGTCACACGGATTAAGCTCATTTAAAAATGCTGATAACAATATGGAAGCTTTGATTTGCTCTTTAATTCTGAACAGCTAAACACATGCAGAATTCTATGTGACTAATGTTGATTTTATACATTTAAAATAAGGGTTGTTTTTTTTTTAAAAAAAAAATCTCCATTATTAAAAGTAATGATAGATACAATAGGAATTTGTTTGGCTAGAATCCATTTTCTGCAAAGCATCTTTTAAAACAGTGGTTCTCAACCTGTGGGTCGGGACCCCTTTGGGGGTCGAACGACCCTGTCACAGGGGTCTCCTAAGACCATTGGAAAATACATATTTTTGATGGTCTTAGGAACCGAGACACCAATTTTATGGTTGGGGGGTCACCACAACATGTGGAACTGTATTAAAGTGTCACGGCATTGGAAAGGTTGAGAACCACTGTTTTAAAAGAATCTAAATATGAAGCTCCAGGCAATATTCCTTAGCACTGCCATATTATATTTCTAGAGTACAGCTTTGTCAGAATGTTTTATTTCAATTTTGCATTTAAGAACCCTCGTGTTTGTTTTTCTTTTGCAGGCTGAAATACTGATTTGGCAACAAAAGATCACAAGGGGGAGCTCAAGAGCAATACATCAGGAATCATTCTGCCTCACTCTCTGAATCCTTCCTAGGGGATAAAAGTGTATGCTGTTAATAAAATACAGCACTAGAATAAACAAAGGGAAACACAATCAAGACTGCTAATTTGTTTGAATGGCAAATGTGAACGTAAGGTGAATTTTCATAGCAGCTGAACACTATTCTGTGGCATGTGTTCCTACCAAGTAATCTGTACAAAAGACTTACTCTACATAGTAGACACCATATACAGGATCTTCAATCTTTTCCCAACCAGCAGGTAGTTCTAGAAACAAACAAATAAGAAACTTTTCTTTAAGCATATAAATTTTGAAATTAGAAAAATCCTGCAAACTCCCCCCCCCTACACACACACACACACACACACACACACACAATTTTCTATAAAGCTGCAATCTTCTTTATTTAAAACATACCAATGCACGAATGCAATGACAAACATTTTTTAACCCCAGGAAGAAAATGATTCCATTTAAGACATACCCACTTATTCTTAATTTTTTGATTTAATCAAGCACCCAGGCAATTGAATCAGTATTTATGGATCCCTGGGTCTTATTTTGCTACTCAGGAGTAAAAAGCATGCAATGCCTATTCAGAAAGATAGCAAAGTTGTAGTAGTGCAAAGGATGCAGATTAAAAGCAACTTTCAGGATCCAGAAGCTTTTCTGTAATTCTTGTAAAATATGGGAACCATGTTACCAATTAAACTGAGGTTTCCGATATTGCTATGGAAATTAAGTTTGAACACTTAAACATTACAGTGTTGTCCAAAAAGACAAACAATAAAGAAAGAAACAAATCTACAAGTAAATTCAGAATTAACAAATAATGATTTGGGGACTCATTGAAGAGGACAACCGAGTCCCCAAAAGTCTTTGGTGTGTTTTTTTCCCAAAACTCTTCTAAAAGTTGAACCTGATGTGTCATTTTTAATGTAGCAGAATGAGAACGTTATAGAATCAGTGGTGGGTTGCTAACCGGTTTACTACCGTTTCACTTGTGTTCGTGCATGCGCAGAAGCATACGGGGAGATATGCGGAGCCTTCCACCGCCACCACTACCGGTTCGGCCGAACCGGGACCAAGCCACCTCTGTATAGAATCCTCAGCAATAAATTACATTACATTTAATAAATGAAATCACATCAAATTCTGTCTGGAGTGCCGGGACTGCAAATCCCAGAATTCTCAGCCATGATGATCCAAAATATCTGGAGGCCACCTGGTTGAAGGCGGCTCCAGGATCTAGCTGATGAGGTCTGACTTGTAGCAAGTGCCTGTTAGCTATCAAGGCACTTCATATTTCTATCACAACTGAAATGACTTAGAATCCCAGAGCTGACAGCGCAAATCTCTGTGCACACACCGTCATTTTATCATGTTACAAAACTTGTCACTGAATCATTATCCTTTAATCACACCAGAAAGTAATCTTCATTCTTAAAACAACTTCAGGGGGAAAGAGTGCAGTAAGAAGAGGAGGAGGATTGCCGAGGGAAAGTAAAGAGCTCCGTGCCTTAAGATTTGCTAACTGAAGGGGTAAATACTTCTATAAACATAGGTTAGTCTATAGAGAGAAAGTGTGGGAGCGTGTATCTGAATTCACCTTTTTAATTCCGTTCTTTTGTTTTCTTCATTAATGAAAATTTACTGTAAATCCTGGTGAAGAATACTACCGTGTTTCCCTGAAAATAAGACAGGGTCCTATTTTCTTTTGACCCACAAAATATGGCTTATTGTTTTGTGGTTGCCGGGCGGCTGCTCCCTTGCAAGCGGGCTCCTGAAGAGCCGGGCACAGCCTCAGGGGGGAAGCAGCCATAAGGTGACCATGCTCATGAGCAGCGGCCCGGCAAACCCCCTCTCCAGCCATACACTGACCTAGGGGGTATCCCTAAGGCTCCAAGCCACGTGGCGCTCTGCCCGCCCCCCAGCTTGGTACATTCGAGATACTCCCTAGGTCAGTGCATGGAGTTCTGCCCAGCTGCAGAGGGTGGTTGCGTTAGCGCCTGTTCTGCCCTCAGCTCGCATGCCTCCCAGCCTCACTGCCATAGGGCCCACAACCAGAGAGCGCACTCCTAGAGTGGCCACTGCTGGAAGAATCGGAAGCAGAGTTCCGGAGTTTGGAAGCTGGAGAAGAAGTAATTCTCAGAGCGCAGCGGCGGCAGCAAAAGTGGCGGGGTGCCCTGGCCCTGCAGGGAGAGCTGGGCCAGGGCATGGTGAGGCTGGGAGGCATGCGAGCTGGTGGCGGAACAGGCACTCATGCAACCACCCTCTCCAGCCGGGCAGAGCTCCATGCACTGACCTAGGGAGTATCCCGAATGTGCCAAGCCACGGGAGCTGGGGGGGGGGGCAGAGCACCCCGTGGCTTGGCACCTTAGGGATACTCTCTAGGTCAGTGCATGGAGCTCTGCCCGGCTGGAGAGGGGGTTTGCTGGGCAGCTGCTCATGAGCGTGGTCACCTTATGGCTGCTTCACCCCTGAGGCTGTGCCCGGATCTTTGGGAGCCCGCTCGCAAGGGAACAGCCGCCCGGCAACTGCCCGCTCTGGCCAGGCAGAATGCCACTCTCCAACCTAGTGGTATCCCGAAGGCGGCAAGCAATATAAGTGCCCCCCCCCGGCTCCCACGGCTTGGTGTCTTTGGGATACCGCTAGGTCGGTGAGCGGTGCTCTGCCTGGTTGGAGGGGGGTGTCCAGGGGGCTTATTTTCAGGGGGGCTTATATTTTTTGCCCACGCGAAAAATGTGGCAAAGGCCTTAGTTTCAGGACAGGTTGTATTTTTGGGGAAACACAGTATTTGAATGTTGTATTGTCACAGGTGTTGCAGCTGCTCTCATCTGTGCTCTGTCTGCAGCAGCGGTGTCAAACTTGATTTAATTGAGGGCCGCATCAGGGTTGTGTTTGACCGGGGGAGGGGGGCTGGCATGGGCATGGCCAGGGTGGGTGTGGCCAGATCAACATCACTTGTGTCAGGGGCCAAGCACTCTGTGGTTAACCATGCACTCTGCCAGCGAAAACAGGCCCCCAAACTCTGTTTTCGGCTGCGACAGTCTCCTGCAACCCTCTGCCAATGAAAATGGAACACCATTTTTGCTGGCAGAGGCACTACAGGCTGATCTTTTGCTGTTTCTAAGGTGGCCCTATGGGCCAGCTCTAAGCACCCGCCGGGATGGATCTGGCCCCCCGGCCTTGAGTTTGATACCTTTGGCCTACGGGTTTCAAATTAGGGGCAAATGGATTGACAGTGTTTGTGTTGCAAAAGGGTGTGTGCGTATGTGAATGAGAGAGAAGAAAGGCTTCATATCCTTATCTTACTTAAAAGTACCAGAATTTAGAATTTTCCAGAAATGTATATTCTTTCAATAGAGTATCTATACTGTACCGTAAGGATTTATATATCTCTATAAGCACACTAATAAGAAAGACCCCCGAAACATTCTAGGCCCATATTACATGAGACTGCATAAAGAGGATTACATGAGGAATTCTTGCCTTTCAAACAAATCTATCTCTATTTCTATTTCTCTCTCCATCCATCATCTATCTGTCTGTCTGTCTGTCTATCTGCCTACCTACTTACCTACCTACCTACACATACACAAGTGTGAGCGCATCTACACACTTACACACACACTTACACACACACACACACCAGGACATGACATGCAATGGAAATTGAACTAGACTCTTAAGTATGCTGAATTTTCAATGACCAAATGGGTAACTGAGCAGCCATCAAGTTGCCCTTTTGGAATTTTGACATGGTATAATACAAGGAAAATTGAGGCCTTTGAACTATGGTGCTGGAGAAGATTCCTGCGAGTCCCTTGGACTGCAAGGCGATCAAACCGGTCAGTCCTAGAGGAGATCAACCCTAATTGCTCTTTAGAAGGCCAGATCCTGAAGATGAAACTTAAATACTTTGGCCACCTAATAATGAGAAGGAAGGACTCACCGGAGAAGAGTCTAAGGCTGAGAAAGATTGAGGGCAAAAGAAGAAGGGGACGGGAGAGAATGAGGTGGCTGGATAGAATCAGTGTACTCTAGCCGAAGAAGTAGGCATGAGCTTAAATGGACTCCAGAGGATGGTAGAGGACAGGAAGGCCTGGAGGAACATTGTCCATGGAGTTGTGATGGGTCGGACATGACTTTGCAACTTACAACAATACAAGGAAAAACTATGCTTCTCTTTCCCTCTGAATTAAAACTATAAGCATAAAGCTTAGAAAAAGCTCCCTCAAAAGAGATAGTTTATTAGCTGTGCATGTGGTGGAACCTGAAGACAAATGACAAAAAACAAAATTTTGTTTTGCTCTTTTTCTACGTAGTTCAGGATGCCAGATGCGTGTGAAGCTGGTGGCCCATCATGTCGCTTGCTACTTCATTTTGTCAAATCATGGTATTTTGTGGGTGCACTGCTTTTAACATTTAAAGGTATCAGTGTGCAAAATGGAGGGGGAGAGGAATGTATCCTAATTTACACAATCTCAGGATAAGTATTCAAAGATGATCAGAGGTCATTTAAAAAAAATCATAAGGAAATACACAGCAGTTAACAGCGTAATCCTTGGCGCAACCAAGAAAGGGGAGGAGGAAGTAGCTGAGTTTAGGTAAATACTATGTTATACAAGATAAAACCTTGCTGTTTATAAAATCAGACACTTGCACATAAAATCTCTTGTGTTTTTTTCAAATGTGTCAGCTGCAGGCTCCAACGAGTGTGCCATACGGACACAAACAGTTCCAGACTGAAAAGGAATTAATCCCTTATAAACACACATGGGCTAATTACTCAAAGTTTATATTGCAAAGCCAGAACTGGCTAAAAATCAAGGAAAAATATTAAACAAGTTTTGCTCCACATGTTCCTTGTTTGCAAATAAAAAACAGGTTTCCTCCAATTTATCCCACCCACACATTTTTCATGGCATCTATCTGAAGAGTTTTTTGGATTTCCTGAGACATGAAGAAAGGAAATGTGGGGCTAATTGGCAATAGGTGTGATGAGAAAATATTTGGCAACAGAATTTTTTAAAAAAATATTGGCCTTTTCTCAGGTCCTACACAAATGTGCATTCTCTGAGGATAAGAGTCTTATTATACAGTAAGCTAATGAAACAAACTAACTCGGGATAATGCGCTTTGGTCATTCTCCAGCCTAAAATCCCTACCAATAGGATATTTTTTATTTATTTAGGAAAGAAATTCCAAGCATCCCCTTAAAAACAAAATATAGGGTGCCCTCGTTAGGTCCAGCCTACACTTTGAAAGCCATTTTTTTTTCTGTCATGTTTTGCTTCCCATAAGAATCTTTGATCCACTTCTATCTGAAAAGTTATGACAGACGGAGGAACCCCCCACCCCCACCCCCCATCCCACGTTATAGAATTTATTTCCAATATTCCACTTGGCTGTAAAGAATAAAAAGATCTTGTGTGGCCCTGCAAACTGTGAAGTAGGTTCCCTTAATTAATTAGGAAGTGAGGACGGAGGGTGGAGGAAGATAGTTTCCCATCTGCTATGACCACATGCTCAAGCCAGTTTGGTGGTAGTAATTTAAGGCAGCAGATTATAAACTCGGGGACGGTGGATTTTCATCCTGCCTCAGGCACAAAGCCAGTGGGGTGACTTTGGACCACTTTCTCTCAGTCGCAGGAAGAAAGCAGTGGCAAACCACTTCCAAGAACTTGCTAAGGAAACTGCAGGGACTTGCCTAGACAATTCACTAGGAGTCAACACAGACTTAGGCCCAGGGTACCTGCGAGACCACCTACTGCCACCAGTAGCCTCCCACCGTCCAGTACGATCCCACAGAGTTGGCCTCCTCAGGGTGCCGTTGGCCAAGCAGTGTCGGCTGGTGACCCCCAGGGGGAGAGCCATCTCTGTGGGAGCACCTTCCCTCTGGAATGAGCTGCCCCCAGAGCTTCGCATAATCCCTGACCTCCGGTCCTTCTGACGCACCCTAAAAAGTTGGCTTTTCCAGCAAGCCGGCCTGGCCTGTTAATTTTAACTTATTTTAAATGTAAAAAAGTTGTCTTTTAAATTCGGTTTGGTTTTTTTTGGATATGGATTTAATTTCTTTTTTAACTTTTGGGATGTGTGTTTTTTTAATGTTGTACGCCACCCTGAGTCCTTTTGGAGAAGGGCGGCATATAAATCCAAACAAACAAACAAACAAACAAACTTGAAAGCACAACAAGAGACCACACACTTTTCAAAATAAAATAAAATAAAATAAACATTAAATAACGTCCCATTCCCCTTCACCCTACATTCTTTGCAGAATATTTCTATATTCTACACTTAAGGCACAAATCTAAACAGATAAATAATATGTGCCTAGTGAAAGAAGTGTGCACCTGGCTGAACACACCAGGGCTGTCGGTGTTCAGATTATAAAGGTAAATTACTTGATGAAGTACTTTAAGAATAGGAAAACTAATTATAAAAACTGCGGCCAAATTCTCTAAAAGAATGATCAAGTAGATCATACTTGATAATAAGTGACCAGATTCTTCTGGAGGCTTACCTAACCCTAACCCACTTCTGCCAAGTAGATCCCAGGTCTTATTTCATTCCTTTTGTTTCTGGTTTTGTATGTGGTGCTATTTTTATAATGCCTCAGGGTTCAATGTTCTCTAGAGGAACTGTAAGAGTTATTTCAATAAATGAAAGTTGAAGGTCCTACAGCTGCCCAACCATTAAAACCAAGTGCAACAGATTAAAGCTCCATGCAATGCACATTCTCTGGTTTTGCACAATGCAGCTGCTATTGATAATTTGCTTAAAATGTATTTTTTTAAAAAAATATGCAGCTATTTAAATTTTAACTAAACAAAATCTATGAATAAAGGAGAAGGGTGGGGGAGAATCTTCACACAGCTATGATGGCGCAGTGTTTAGAGCACAGTACTGTAGGCTACTTCTGCTGACTGCCTGCTGCAGATCGAATCTCACGGGCTCAAGGTTGACTCAACCTTCTATCCTTCCGAGGTGGGTAAAATGAGGACTCAGATTGTTGGGGGCAATAGGCTGACTCTTTAAACCACTTGGGGGGGGGGCTATAAAAGCACTGTGAAGTGGTATATAAGTCTAAGTGGTATTGCTAGCTGCAAATCTGTGAAAGTCTAAGACTTTCAGGTAATATGCCATCTAGTCAAGATCGGATCTTGCAAGTTTCCTGACCATAGCATGGCCGTGGAATCATGATACTGGGTTTTAATTTAAAATTTTGGGTTGTTGTTGTTTGCTGGGAGCTTCTGCATAAAACCTAATATTAAGTACTCTGGAAACTGGCCAAATTTGGTTATCTCTGTTGCGGTTATTAAAGAGTTCCTGACAGCATGTAAAAGATTGGGGCATCATCATGCTTGGTATGCATGCTTTTTATATTATGTTTTTATAACTGTTTGCTTGTGCATAAAACAAAGCCTAAATCCCCTTTATTTATTGATGTGCTCAATGTCTCTGGATCCAAAAGAGCTGATCACTGCCATGACACTTGTCAAAACCCTTCCAAGACGGAGTGGCTGTGGCTTCCGGCCCTCCGGTTCAACCAGGTGCTTCCATCTCTGGCCATTGGGGGCGTGCAACTAGCCCCCATGGAACAGGTGCGCAATTTGGGCGTCCTCCTAGATGCCCGGCTGTCCATGGATGACCATGTAACAGCCGTGGCAAGGGGGGCGTTCCATCAGGTCCGCCTGATGCGCCAATTGCACCCCTTATTGGACCGGGATGCCCTACGCACAGTCACCCATGCGCTAGTGACGTCTCGCCTGGACTACTGCAATGCTCTCTACATGGGGCTTCCCTTGAGATGCACTCGGAGACTACAGTTGGTCCAGAACGCGGCCGCGCAGGTGATTATGGGGAGGACTAGATACTCCCCTGTAACACCTCTCCTGCGCGAGCTGCACTGGCTTCCTGTGGTCTACCGAGTGCGTTTCAAGGTTTTGATTATGATCTTTAAAGCGCTTCATGGCACAGGACCTAGTTACATGCAGGATCGCATCCTGCCCCACACATCCCTACGACCAATTCGCTCACACAGAGAGGGACTTCTCCGGGTGCCGTCCGCCAAACAGTGTCGGGGGGCGACACCCAGGAGCAGAGCCTTCTCTGTGATGGGCCCAGCCCTGTGGAATGACCTCCCCCGTGACATCAGGATTATTTCCGATCTCCGCTCCTTCCGTGTACAGTTGAAGACCCACCTCTTTCAATTATCTGGCCTGGCTCAACCGTAATTTTTCGTATTCCTCCTGACTGTCTTTTTAAATTTTAAATTTTTATTGTATATTGGGTTTTTATTATTGGGGTATGTTAATGGTTTTAATTGTCTAAATGTTGTAATTTATTACCTCCTCCGTGCATGTATGTCTTTGTATATATGTATGTTTATGTGTTTGTACACACGTGTTATGTTTTATATGTTCTAGTGTACGCCGCCCCGAGTCCTGCCTGGAAAGGGAGCGGCTAATAAATTCAAATTTATTATTATTATTATTATTAAAACATATAGAGTTGTACTTCGGTACTTGACTGCTTCAAAACTCATCAAATTTGGTACCTGACACATTTTGACATGAGAATATTGTCCTGGTGCTCGTATGTTTGGTACTTGATGCACTGCTATAGGAAAAGGGGGATAGCTACAAAGAATGGATAGGAAGCCAGCCATGCTGGGAAGTCACTGCAAAAGGAAGAGGGGGATGGCTGCAGAGGGCAGACAGGAAGTCCCCCATTATGGGAAGATCACTGACATAGGAAAAGGGAAAGATTGGAAGTCCTTCCCGCCTAAAACAAAGGGTCATGTGCAGGGGTGAGTTCTGGCTTCTTCTACTGCCGGTTTGCTCAGGGACGCGCTTCGGGCGCACACTTGATGCATGCTATGTGTGCATGCGCAGAAGCAAAAAACAAGATGGCGGCGCCTATGGCGCTGCCGATAGAACCGATTTGGGGGCATGGCCAGCTGAGTTACTACCTACTCAGCTGAACTGGGCCGAACCGGTAGGAACCCACCTCTGTTCATGTGGCAAGTTGATGGTTTGTTTGGCACTCATCATTTTTAGTACTCGCCAATTAATGACAAGTACCGAGGTACCATTGTAGCAAAAAAGCCTTCAATGATGTGTAATTGAGAGAAGGAGAGAGCTATGAGCAAAATGGAAACAGAATTAGCAGGCATGTCACTATTTTTATATGCTGAAAGTCGAGCTAGCAAACATAATTTTCTTTTGCAGCTAATTTGCTAAACTTTTCCCTTATTTTTCCCAGAAGGACTGGAAACACGTAGCTTAATCAGCTCATCTTGCATCAAGCAAATTACACCTTCCATTCAAAATGTAACTGATGCTTTTTGAATCCCACAGAAAGAATAAAATTCAATAATTGAGCTGCATCGTTTTAGGGTTTCATGGTTATGTAGCATCATGCCAGCTACATATTTATTCTAAGTATGTCTAAAAATACTCAGCAAACAGAATTAGGGTGGTGATTTATACTCTCAAATGTCAGTTTCAGATTCTAGATATTTGCAAGCGCATTTTATGCTTTAAGCACTATTTAAGCCATATGGCATCACATATATCCCATAAGAAAAAAATAAAAAAGAAATTTTTGCACCAAAATAGCATGTATATAACCCAGAACCCTAATGCTGTAGTATTTAACGAAGTTTGACTCAAGTCCCTAATTTAACATCAAAACTAAACAGGAAGGAGCCAATAATTAGAATATCACCCAGCCCATGGAAAAAGTCCTTTAATGCCCTATAGCTATATATATGTAAAGCAGAAAAAGTTACAATAATGCCATGAGAGAAGAAGGAAAGAAGATATCTCAAAATAACAGGGACATTATTGATCTGAAAATGTTATTCCTATGCAAACGCTGTTTGGTGCAGAAGCAAGCTACATGTTGTTATTGCTTGAAATTAAAAAAAAAAAAAGGAAAAAGTGATACAAAGAAAAAAAAGATGTTAAGTGGTTAATAGTGCAGTCCAACCAATGGAGCAAAAAAAATGAGAGATGAATGATTTACCTAGTTCACTGTCCAGTTCTTCCGTGTGTACCCCTTCTTCTCCAAAGGAAGAGCAGTGAGATAGAAAAAAAATTAAAAGAAACATTCAGACACCAGCAGCAAGCAAGAAATTCCTTCCAGTATACAGCAGAACCAACACCAAGTTTCATACCAACTTAGCCCAAACCCATGCCACAAACACTCTGGTTACTAGAAAGCATTTAGCTCTTGGCAACCGTGCTAAAGATACCTTTGACACTGCAAGGGTTAAAAAAGCCTGCATCTCCTTTTCAATCCCACAATGGGTAGGAAAGACAACTTGCAGGACAATCAAGAATGTTCAGTGATTGCAAATGAACTGTATTGATCGAGGGAATTGGGCATGGCGAATTCCTGCGTGTTTGGAATTTCCATTCATTTCTGGGAATGGCGGAAAGGCTTAAGTGGTTTCCTGCATGTTGTTTTGTGACAATATCCAAATCAGAGCTCTTCTCTGTGCAAGGAACCAAAGCCTCATACTAGATGCAATCCAACTGCTTCCAAATCTGGTTTGATAAACTATTACAGGTAGTCCTCAACTTACAACCGTTCATTTAGGGACCATTCGAAGTTACGACGGCACTGAAAAAGTGACTTATGACAATTTTTTACATATGGCCTTTGTAGCATCCCTGTGATCAAGTGATCAAAATTCAGATGCTGGGCAACTGGTTCATATTTATGACCATTGCTGTGTCCCCAAAGTCACATGATCCCCTTTTGCGACCTTCTCACAAGCAAAGTCAATGGGGAAGCCAAATTCACTTAACAACCGGGTTACTAACTTTATCAACTGTGGTGATTCACTTAACAACTGTGGCAAGGAAGGTCGTAAAAAAGGCAAAACTCACTCATCAAATTTCTCACTTAGCAATAGAAATATTGGGCTCAATTACGGTCGTAGGTCGAGGACTACTTGTACTTTCATTCCAAAATAATTAATTTAAAAAAAAAACTTGATCAATTTTAACTTCCTGTTAAATAAAACCATTAATGGGAATGATTAATTATAACTCCTGTGTCAACTCCATTGGAATGAGTTGACACATCATATAATGCATGCTTGCTAGTTGGTGTCATCTTAGGACTGTATTTTTAGCCAAAGTACGTAGCTTCAAAATGGACTAATTGAATGAATTTCAAAGCAAATGTCTTTTATTCTATTCTGGGAAACACTTTCATGTGAAAGTACTTGCAAAGAACATATTCTATTTAAAAAATTCCATTAAAGCGTAGAATTTTTATCTGTAAATGATGGCATGAATGAGAGAGTGTGTGTTTTTTTTTTATTAAGAAACAAAACTGTAATCAGCAAATGAGAAATGATAAAACTTGCAAGCAAATTATAGGACAGGCATGGATTCATTTGAGCACATCAGTCATGTCTTCTAAAAAGAGGTACCAAACACGAGATTTTCCAGCATCAGAACACCAAAACAAAGTAATGTTCCCAGCTAGATCAATTTATAATTGTAAAATAATCTCCTATCAGTCACAGTGCAAACAGTATTGAGTTGAAGGATTGTTTTTTTTTCCTAGTAAATATAATAAAGTTTTCTCAATTTCAGATGGAGCATACTATGATTCAGGTAGCAGACACCACTTTTAATGTACAAGAAACCGGAATCAATACAAGGCAATTTTATTGGTAGCAGGAACGAGAAACATTTGCAAAGCCATTTGAACCAAAGGTGCTTTTGAAAAGACAACTGGGCTGAAGAAGCTTCTTGGGTGACAAATGAAATATTTTCAAGGGGAAAAAAAGTACCAAGAAAGCCTTGTTGCCTTTTGAAAAGCATCTTTGGGACAATCGTATGAGCGGGATGATTTGAAAATCTCCATAAGCATTTAGAGCCATTTTGGAGTGGAAGCAAAATAATGGATCTGCTCAGGGTTGTGCAATACTGAAATTCAAATATGCCAACCAATCTCTGCTCGCAAGGTCAACAGTGAGGAATGCTAGAATTACCATTCAGGTACATCTGGATGGCTGGATACTGATTATACAGGACTCAATTTGCCAACAGGTCTAACTAAGATGAGTAAAGCTTCCCGAGTTAAAGACCACCCAATTCCTTGGGACATTATGTCTCAGAACTTCAAGAGCTTGTGGTGTTGATATATTTATGTATTATGTTTATTATAGAAGTTGTTATAACTGCTGATTGGGAGCTTCCCAGAATTCAGTACAAGATGGGTGGCTATATAAATGTTTTAAATAAATAAATTCCATATTTACAGAGTTTTCCATGAATTTGGGTAGTGCTCGACTTACAACAATTTGTTTAGTGACCGTTCAAAGTTACAACGGCACTGAAAAAAGTAACTTATGGCTATTTTTCACACTTATGACTATTGCAGAAAAAACAACAACAACCCATGGTCATATGATCAAAATTTGGATGCTTCACAACTGATTCATATTTATGACGGTTATAGTGCCCTGGGGGGTCATGTGATTACCTTTTGCAACCTTCTGACAAGCAAAATCAATGGGGAAGCCAGATTCACCTTTAACAACCCTGTTACCAACTTAACAACTGCAATGATTCACTTAACAACTGTGGCAAGAAAGGTCAGAAAATAGAGCAAAACTCACTTAACAAATGTCTCTCTTAGCAACC
This sequence comes from Natrix helvetica, assembly GCF_964273705.1. Lineage (NCBI taxonomy): Eukaryota > Metazoa > Chordata > Lepidosauria > Squamata > Natricidae > Natrix > Natrix helvetica. The sequence continues at coordinate 332,538,897 of NC_138548.1, read as the reverse complement.
TGAATTGACTACCTATATGGGTAGTCCTCAACTCACAGCGACAATCGAGTACAAAATTTCCATTGCTAAGCAAGGCAGTTGTTAAGCAAATTATGCCCATTTTACAACCTTCCTTGCCACAATTGTTAAGTGAGTCACTTCAGTCGTTAAGTTAGTAACATGATTGTTAACTGAAACTGGCTTCCCCGTTGACTTTTTTGCTGGAAGCTGGCTGGCAACACTCATCGAATTGCTTCATGTCAATTGCCAAGCATCTGGATTTTGATCATATGACCACAGGGATGCTGCAACCATCGTTGAGTGTGAAAAAAGGTCACAGGTCATCTTTTTCAGTGCTGCTGCTAACTTCAAAAAGTCCCTAAATGAATGATTGCAACTTGAGGACTTACGTGTCCTCAAAAGTCAAGGGATGGAGATCCTAAACCACCATACTATGTGTTCATACATAGAAGCCATGTCACATAACCAGTATACTTTCTTGAGGTTGAAAACAAGCATGATAAAACTTGTTTTAAAAGACAGCAAGAACATTCTCTCCAAAGAGTTAAACCAAAATGGAACCTGGCAAGTGTTTTTCTGAATCCACTCACTTTTCAAGTGGCTGATGTGCTTTTAGTGTGATTGTCTGCCAAAAAGTTTTTGTCCACCCCTGAAGTCTTATTCTCAAATCAAGATATTTTTGAAAAAAAAAACATGCTATGGAAGTACCTTCAAAGCAGAAGTGTATTATTTCTGAAATATAGATATGTACAATATATTGACTCATAGAGAATCCATCATGGTATTACATTAGCAAATATTTCTGCAACCTTTATATGTGTAGAATTAGCCTATATTTGCATGTTCAAAAGAGAACTTTGAAAATGCTTCATTTAAAATGAATTAAGTTTAGCCTTTTTAAAAATCTTTTCAAATGACATATATTCTGCCTGAAAAAATATATATGCTTTTATACGTTTTCTTCTCTTTTTCTCCTATTTTCAATGCATGCCTAACAAATCAAGGTAGCTTGGTTTCTTAAAGTGGATACTGGATTCCTTCCTTCAGTGTTTCAGAAACAGTCAAAATTAAATCTTTGCCAATATAACATTGCAAAAATATATAGAATATATATTGCAAAATATATTACTGCAGAAAATAAGAACCCAGATAGACATTTGCCTTCCATAAAGTTAATAAAGTGACTTTGGCTCCAAATGTATATGGTAATAAAATACATGGTTTCATAACTCTACTGTCTAGTCTTGTTTTACCCAGAGTGATTTTGAAACTATACCTACTATAATTGTGATTCCAGTAGTTTAAAAAAATTTTGAAGAGGACCAATGACAATAATAACTAAAATACTACCAAGCTTGGAAATCTGGTTTTATCCTTTAATCCTAATTTTTTTTGACCATCTTCCTTATTTTCTTGCCAAGACCCTGTAACCATAATTAGACATTCCAACTAATGAGATGAGATGAGGTTGATGGCCATTAAATGCATGGTTATTTTGGTACAAGGGCTTATTCATCAAGGTTCACCTCCCCCTCGCATGTATGTGCTAGTCGTTCCCGACTGGCGCTGCTCATCTCCGTTTCAAAGCCGAAGAGCCAGCACTGTCCAAAGACGTCTCTGTGGTCATGTGGCCAGCATGAATAAATGCCGAAGGAACATGGAATGCTGTTACCTTCCCACCAAAGGTGGTTTCTATTTTTCTACTTGCATTTTTACATGCTTTCGAACTGCTAGGTTGGCAGAAGCTGGGACAAGTAACGGGAGCTCACTCCGTCACGCGGCACTGGGGATTCGAACCGCCAAACTGCCAACTTACTTTCTGATCGACAAGCTCAGTCCTAGCCACTGAGTCACCGTGTCCCCTTATTCATCAAACACTCTCTCTAGAGGGTTGTGCGTTGTGCTCTTTTAAAGATGATAGTCTTGTTTTCCTTAACAGTTTTACAAATGTTAAAATGTGCACTACTAATTTTGTTATTGTTTTCCTTTCGTTTATGAAAGCTAGTCCTTGACCTATGAATGTAATTGACCCCAGAATTACAGTTATAAGTCACTGCGGTCATTAAGAGGGTCACTTCTTAACTGGATCAGATTTTTCTGTATTTTTGTGCTGGTTGTTAAGCAAATTCTGTGGTTATGAACTAAATACATTTTTCCCAATGGGAGGTGTGTGTGTGTTGTTGTTTTTTTGCCAGAAATGGGAAGTAAATGCCTAAAACGGCAACAAAAAAAAAAAAAGAGAGAGAGAGAGACAAGAAGATTGCAGTCATATGACTGTGGGAGGCTGCAAACAGCTGTAGAGGTAAGTTGGTTGCCAAGACTCCCCCCCCCCCTCAAAAAAATGATGATGTGACTATGGGGGAGAAAGTGGCAACATAAGTTTGATTGCAAGCAGCTTTTGGGAGAGAGGTCTCTCATAACTTTGAATGTTTGCTAAGCAACCAGTCGTAAATCAGGGATGACCTGTACCAATTTTTTATTACTACTATTGCTGGTGGTGATTTTATTGTTACTGCTTACAAAATAGTTTCCAGGGTGGGTGTTTGCTGGGTGTATGGCTTCATAATTATTCCCCCACTTCCATGCCATCAAAAAAGAATTGTTTCCTATACAGACACACCCAACCAAAGACCTTTGTGTGCAGCTGCTACGGATGTATGTTTGTCTCACTCCCTTTGCCTCGACCCACATCTGAGCTTCACTGAACTGGCAGAATATTTCTTTGGATAAAGATCAAGGACAAGCAATATATGGAGCTCCCCAGACTCCTCTAAGTCTTGCCATATGATCATACTGCTGAAACTGTGTAGTAAACAGAACAAAATTAAAATGGCAGTGAGGAGAGCACTAAAAATCCCACCTGTGCACCTTCTCTTAAGTCATTATGTCACCAATGGTTCTTCTGAAACTCTTAAAAGACCTACCAGCCTTTTTTTAAAAAGGGGTTTCACAAGCTACAAAAGCATTGCCCACTCAAATTTGTACTCTGCAGATGTATTAAGACTACAGGCCATGCTGGGATGTTCTGGGGACTCCCTTGTCCCAGGACGTCTTGAGGGCACCCCAATTGTTGAAGATGACTACAGACCAACATGTGATTCTTAGATCACTTGACATCAATGCACGATGACTTGCTAAACAGCTGAAGTTTGATTGCAGGCAGAGAATCAAGCCTGAATTGTAAATAAATGATTTTCAAGACAAGAAAAGGTGGACTTCTGAAATGTTATTTAAGCACTGATTGTCTTACCATCATCTTCACATTCTTCTAGAGGCTTTTGCTGTTTGTTCAGGCACCTTGGGTCTAGCCAAGACGTTGTTTTAGTATTATGACTACAAATAAAAAATAATAAAAAATTGAGTTTCATAAAAATACATACAAAAAAAAAAACCCCACGATGACACAATTTTTATTTTCAGAAAATGGAGAGAACCAATCTAGAACTGAGGAGAAATTTCTTGACAGAAGAATTTTATCAGTGGAATGGCTTGGCCTAAGACGTTATGGGTGCTTCCATTACTGCAGGATTTTTATGAAGAGATTGGACAACCATTTGTCTGAAATGATATGGGGTTTCCTGCTTGAGCAGGGGGTTGGACTAGAAGACCTCTAAGGTCCCTTCTGACTTGCTATTAGGTTATTCTGTTTCTTTGGGCTGCGTCATTGGATTGTGAGCCATATACAATCCTGTTCTTTATTCCCCATTCCACTGTTGTAGTTTCCTATGACTTTTAAAGAAGATGTCATTTTAATTCTTGGTGTGTCTACAACCCAGGGTAGGGTACCTGCGAGACCACCTACTGCCACCAGTAGCCTCCCACTATCCAGTGCGATCCCACAGAGTTGGCCTCCTCAGGGTGCCGTCGGCCAGACAGTGTCGGCTAGCGACCCCCAGGGGGAGAGCCTTCTCTGTGGGAGCACCTTCCCTTTGGAATGAGCTGCCCCCAGAGCTTCGCATAATCCCTGACCTCCGGTCCTTCCGACGCGCCCTAAAAAGTTGGCTTTTCCAGCAAGCCGGCCTGGCTTGAACAGTATAAAACAAATGATTAATTTAATTGTTAATTTTAATCTAATTTTTAAATTTTTATTGTTAATATTAATTGGGTTTGGATACTTTATTTAATTTCCTTTTAAACTTTTGTAATATGTGTGTGGGTTTTTTTTTTATGTTGTACGCCGCCCTGAGTCCTTTGGGAGAAGGGCGGCATATAAATCCAATAAACAAACAAAACAAACAAACCCAGCTGAGCCCTTTGATTATTCACAATTCTTCATTCAAAGAGCCACAATGCATTTGCCTATATCCACAAATAAATAGGAAAACATAGAAATTCTATATTTTTGAAAGAGAATACCATGGTTCCTTCCACAAATCTCAAAAGAATGACCTAATCATCAAAGTGATCTAATCCTCCTGCGGACATTATGTGAAGGAGAATATACATGTTCCTTTGAAGACTTACTATTAAAGAACAGCTCTGCTTTCAAAGGAGAGCATTCACATCCCGGCTATCCATTACTAGCGATGTGAAAGCTGGAGTGGAAGGTCACCATTTCACACACTACATTACCCACCCTTGCAATGCAAGAAGAATCCATCCATTCAATTCTTGTGTGCATTTCTGGGCAATTAATCACCAGTTGGTAAACTAAGCCATAGAAGTCCAGCAGGCACAGCAAATGAACAACAATGGAAAACACTAGGTTTGCCAAGGCACCAAAACATTGTATACCTCAAAACCATAAAGGGAAATTGTAAAATATTTGAATATCCTTCCAAACTGAAGGTGGGGGATACATTTATGGAGGCAGAACAACGCAAATTCTGGGTTAAGTATTGCATAAATAAAAATTAGGGCGGTGGTTTTTTTTTTTTTTAGTTTATCATCCTATAATGTGTTTATTATAGAAAATAAAGATGACTAATTGTGAAGACTGTAAGGCAGTTACTGCTGAATGCTTTAATCACTTACCATACAGTAAGAATTTAGCTTCTAATTTATTCTATCAGCAGCCAGAATGCTATGCAATGAAATGTTTAGCATCATCATTACATGAAGAAATGTCACTACATGAATAACTCTTACGTGCATTTACTTGAAACCAACCTTACTGGATTCAGTACATTGTATTTATGAATTGATACCCTATTATTAATTGCTGAATACAAGATCCAAAGGCTTTTATGTCTACCCCTGAAACTGATGAACTGAGAAACACACAGTCTGGATGAATCACTTAGCCATGAGACCTAGGCTACTTGGTGGTTGCACTTCCAAATAGCCATCATACAAGGAACAAGCAATCTTGCCTTAGTCATTATCACAAGCTTAGTTTATCTTGCCTGTAACAGAAAGTATATTATTCCATTTGGGAGTGGCCTCCAAAGTTGAAAAGTAGCACACTATGGTACTTACTCAGGGGAGCAAGGGCTACTAGATTAATTACAATGCAAAAATCAATAGAAGATCTGTTATCACGGAAGATCAGCCTGGTCCCAGCCTGTGTAAACGTCATCAATTCACCCAGGACATTGTCAAATTGTTCCTTTTTTATTCTCTTTCCTTATATACCAGTAATCTTCTCTCAAAAAGCAAACCAACCAGCAACTAAGATCATTACAAGGCCTAGAAACTAAAACATATAAGGAACAGTTGCAGGAATTGGGTATGGCTAAGTCTAAAGAAAAGAGGGACTAGGGTTGATATGATAGCAGTATTTCAGTATTTGAGGAGCTGCCACAAAGAAGAGGGGGGGTCAACTTACTTTCCAAAGCACCAGAAGGCAAGATAAGAAACAATGGGTAGAAACTAATCAAGGAGAGAAGCAACCTGGAATTAAGAAGACGTTTCCTAACAGTGAGGATAATTAAGTGGAGCAGTGGAACACCTTGCCTTCAGAAGTTGTGAGTCCTTCATCATTGGAAGTTTTTAAGAAAAGTCTGGACAGCCACCTGCCTGAAATGGTATAGGATCTCTTGACTGAGCAGGAGGTTGGACTAGAAGATCTCTAAGGGCCGTTCAAGCTCTATTCTGATTATTATAATTTCAAAGCTTGAGATGGGGACCTCTTACAAGACTAAGAATTTACAAAGTTGAGCCAGATAAAAGAACACAGTTTATGTCTTCAGAAATGAATGAACTTTCAACCCTTCTCCTGAATTCCTCTCCATGTTCAGAGTCCCAAAGCTGCTTTTTCAAGAGGGAACTGGACTTTCTGGTTTTTCTTTGAAGGTGGTTTTGCTTCTCATCCAAGAAGTTTCTTCAGCTCTTCAGCAAGAAGCCAGAATGCCCAGTTGACCTTTGGGACAACCATGACCTGGATGACTGATAATCTCCATAGACAAAACCCAAAGAGATTTACGGAACCTAAAGGTCAAAAAAGAAATGAAAATACACTTTACTCTATAAAGTAGACTTCTCCATTCTCTGTATAAGCCATCTCCCAGTTTTCAGGCAGAGGACCCAAGTTTTCCTCCGCACAAGGAGGTAGGTATTGAGGGAGCTTCTCAGATGGTTCCGTGGTGGGAACAGTGGTGATGCTATTATTCAGAGATGGAAGAGCTGCATCTCTTATACTGTGTATATTGTGCTCGTCTTGTTCACCGGAGTCTGCTGTAGAGGAACATCACACAAAATTATTAAAAAAAATAAAAGAGATTATTAATTGGAATAGCAATAGCAATTAGACTTATATACTGCTTCACAGTTCTTTTACAGTCCTCTCTAAGTGCTTTACAGAGTCAACATAATTGCCCCCAATGATCTGGGTCCTCATTTTAGCCACCTGGGAAGGGTGGAAGGCTGAGTCTACCTTGAGCCTAGTGAGATTTGAACTGCCAGATTGCAGGCAGCTGGCCATCAATAGAAGTAGCCTGGAGTACTGCACTTCGTGGCTCATTATTTGTAAAGCCACATTTTTTGTTTCCCATCCTTACTTGGTTTAAGTTTAAGTTTAAGTTTTGTTAGATTTATAGACCGCCCCCTCTCCCCGAAGGGACTCGGGGCGGTGTACAGACATCTCAATAAAAAACCGTATACAAAAATAAATACCCTTAAATTCCCGTAAAATCGAATTAAACAATAGGCTGTACAAAGTGATAAAAATTAAAAACAACCTAAAAACTCACCCCTAAAAATTTAAAATACAGACTTTAAACCTTAAAACCTTTAAATAAAGGTTTAGACCAGGGCTCTCAGCCCGCAGGCCAGATGTGTCACATGCTGGCCACACCCACACATGGTGTAGCGCAGGAGAAAAAAATTCCCGATTAGTCACAGGACACTGCCCTGACAACGTGAGTTTGACACCCCTGGTTTAGACACTCCACTAACTAATTCAGAGTGTGTCTGATATTGTCATGCAGTGATACAGAGTTTTCGACCTTTTCAAGGGGCTCAAGATCACACTGGACTGAATGAGGGACAGATCAGTTTCTTTTCTTTTTTTTAGAATCAAATTATCACCAATGATCTGGCATTAACGAGCAAATAACTAAGAGGGACGTACATTGTTTATGGACAGTAACACACACACACACATACATTTCAAAAAGATCTTTCAAAATTGGAAAATAAGTCTTAAAATAACAAAGACAATGTCAATATAAAAATCCATACTGAGATTTACACACAGATCCCCAAAATTCCTATACTTTAAATACATGTTCACGGACTCTGACTTAGTAGGGAATAAATAAGAAACTGATACATACTTCTAAATGGCTGAACAAATAAGTAAAAGAACAATTACTAGAAAGCAGAAAACATAACATTGTAGCCTGGAAAAGACAGAGAAAACAGAATGGAACTCAAATGATCAAGAGTTGATCTAACTGTCTGTTGTGGCCCAGCAGGAGCCGTTGCAGCTGCCACCAGACTCCAAGAGTGAGGGTCCCTATGAGTCAGCTCTGGAGAATGAGGAGGACCTTGGGCAAGGTTCTGACTCTGAGCAGGGATCGGAGAGTCTGGTCGGCCATCAGGAGGCACCTGAGGCATGGAGCAGCGGTGAGAGCCAAAGGAGGGGGGCTCCTGATGCCATACCTTGGAGCAGTGGGGAGGAGTCACGGGACAGTGACTCAGATATCAGCAGGGAGTTCTTGGATGCTCGTTACTGCCACGCCCACAGAGGCAGGGAGCAAGGGCGCAGTTATTGGCGGTAAGGGCTCTCAGCTGCTGATAAGTAGACTCCCCTTCAGTCTATAAAAGGATTGACTGAGCATACGCCCTTTGCAGAAGTCAACAAAGGAATTATTCAAGAAGTTCGGTCTTGGAAACGTAGCATGCTGGATAGCTGCTATCGTGTCTCGTGTCTGTGAGCCTTGTCGTGGTGGTTTACTGCCAAGGATCTGTCTGTCTGTCTGTGCAATAAATCCTATTAAAGTAGTATTGTTCCGGAGCGTGTTCTGTGTGGGCGAGGGAAGAAGGACACTGTCCTAAGTATAATATTTCTGATTGGATTTCTGAAACTTTAGGGGGAAAAAAACTCAGAGAAAGTAAAGTGTACAAAAATAAGTACAGATAATACTTGACTCAGGACCACAATAGAGCCCAAAATGTCCGTTGCTAAGCAAGGCAATTGTTCGGTGAATTTTGACCCATTTTACCCCATTTTTTCCTATGGTTGTTACATTAATCATTGCAGTTGTTAAGTAAATCATGCAGTGAATCTGGTTTCTCTTATTGACTCTGCTTGTCAAAGGCCAACTGGGAAGGTTACAAATGGTGTTCACGTGACCCCAGGACATGCCAGTTATCAAATGCCCAAATTTTGATCATGGGGATGCTGCAATGGTTGTAAGTTTGCATAAGTCACTTTTTTCAGTGTTGTTGTAATTTCAAACTTTCACTAAACAAATGGTTATAAGTTGAGGACTACTTATATGACATGGAGAAGTCATAATACTAAAAATCAGGGTCAACCCAAAATGCTGAGAAATGGGGATATTTAGGTTGAATGCAATCACATCAGAGTGTGGAATTGAATTCTGCAAAAAAAAAAAATTATTACTGGCCACACTCTAGGTAGTTACAATCATGTACTAAACTCTTAATGCCATATCTTCTGATCAAAATATGTATATTTTCATTATCATCAGCACAATCTAGGGGGTGTCAAACTCAATTTCATTGAGGGCCGCATCTGGGTTGAGTTTGACCTCGGAGGGCCGGGGGTGGTGGTGTGGTGGCCATGGTGAGTGTGCCCAGGGATGGGCGTGGCCATGGTAGGCATGACATGGCACTTGTGTCTGGGGCACCTGTGGTGGTCAAGTGCTAAGGCAGGACTTCCCTGAGACCCCCCCCCCCCCTCTCATTATAATCTCCTTCCTTCCCTCTTCATTCTCCTTCCTTCTTCCTTCCCATCTTTCCTTATTTTTCTTTGGCTTTCCTCTTTGCCTTTCTCCTTTCCTGTCCCTTCTTGCATGCTCAAATGCAAAAGGGGGAACATTTCTCCTTTTGTTTTGTTTTTAGTTTATTTTAATATCCCTCTGCCAGTGAAAACGGAATTTGGGGGGCGGGGGGCGGTCCGGGGTCCCCTGTGTCCTGTTTTCAGCCTGCATGGCCTCTTGCAACCTTCTGCTAGCGGAAATGGAGTCTGGAGAGCCCTGCCCCACTGAGCACCATTTTCGCCAGCAGAGGCACCGCAGGCCTCTGCTGTTTCCAGGCCGGCCCTGCGCCTCCTGACATTTGGAGGATATGTGACTATGGGGGAAGAGAGCTAGCGGTGGGAACTTTGAACCAAGTTGTAAGTACTTCAAAGAGGTCAGCAGTAACTTCAAACGGTTGCTAAGTGATCAGTCGCAAGCCGAGGCCTTTGTGTAGTCTGTCTAGTTTGTGGTCCCAACAGTTCTTGTTTACAAGCAATGCACCATTGTTGCTACTTTGACATTCTGTTGTTTATAGTCCATCTGTGTGATCTTGCAGCAAGTAGCCAGGTGGTCCATAGCTTCTTCAGCGTCTTTGAAGAGCCGGCGTTTGCTGTCTGTTGCCCTTTTCTCAATTCTTGCTTTGTGTGCATTTGTTCTCAGGGCTTGGTCTTGTTCAGCCAGAATCAGCACCTGTGTCTCTTTCTTCAATTTTCCTGCTTTTAGCCATTGTCAGGTTTTGTTTTAATCTGCTTTGCCTGCAGTACATAATCTGGTTTTATGCACTGGCCATGTAACACTTTGCCTTGACAAGTCTCTTTTCTATTCTTCATTTGGTCTTTTATTATTATTTGGCCCATTTACTGTTATTGTGATGATGATTATTGTGATTACAATAGTTGGTTGTATAGTCAGCCAGATGTTTAGCCTGGATTTGGCATTTTTATCCATCTATTGAGTTTTTCCTAAGAAGCTGTCCTCTTTGAAATAGGATGTAGACGTTCCAACTCTGCTCCATCAGGTGATTTTTTTTTTTTACAAAAAGAATTGTTGTTAGTAGCAACTATCTTTTTCAATCTGTCAATGTTGTTGTCTTATGTGTCTTACCACACATTACACTTAATACATTACTCTGATGCTTGTCTAATTGCAGTAATGCAATTACTCTCATTCCCCAGCAACGTTGGCTGGGGAATTCTGTGGAATTCTGAGTTGAAATGTACATGTCTTAAAGACACCAAGGATGATAAACACCAACCTAATGTATTAAATAACATACTATTAAGTAAGAAATGCACAGGGTTATTGCTTGGGAGCCAAATTCCAACCAGTGCAATAGGCTTTGATGACCCCATCTGACAGTTTAAATTCAAAAATTAATAGATTTTTTTCCCCTCAGAATTGCTCTGATGACTCTCTTAAAAGCTGCAATGCACATCTTAAATTTGAAGTTAGAAAAGAAATCTTACTGTTAACAGAATGCATCAATCCCAGGGAAAAATACTGATTTATGTGTATCATGATTCTCCTGATCTTCCAATTAATCAGGTGGGAGAAAGAGAGGGGGAGAGAGAGAAAGAGAAAGAGAAAGAGAAAGAGAGAGAGAGAGAGAGAGAGAGAGAGAGAGAGAGAATGAATGCGAATGAATTGATTTACCTGTAAAGCTACTGTTCATTTCAGGGATGTCATCCTCTTCATTCTCTGCATGTACTAAACCAGCATTTTGCATATCATTGTAGGACTTGGTTCGTTTGGGAGTCGTCTGCTTGGAACTTGAGGGGAGATTTTGCAAAGCATCAGCATTATTCACTTTCCCACCGAGGGATTGGCTGGGAGGTTTGGGTGTTCCATAATAGTTACCTAGGAAATAGAAACACTTTTTATTTATTTATTTATTTGATTCAATTTAGGCACCACCCAATCCCAGCTGACGGAGGAGGCTCACAATATAAGTTCATAAAGAAAAGAAAAGAATCCTGCCACTCTATGTAGAATAAAAAAACCACAACTACCAATAGGCCCCATCCATGTCAAACCAAGGCCTTGGAAGAACAACTAGATTATTAAGGAAAGCCAGTAGGAATCTCAAAGGGGCTCTCGTTTTAAATTTGCAAGTTTTTTAAAAATATGTTATCCCATTCAAAGTTTTCCTTCTCTCCCCTTCACCAGCTGCAACAGGAGGCATTTCCCCTTATTATTATTTATTTACCATATCAGGGAAATCTTCGAAATGCTAGCCACCAGTGACGTGCAGTCAGGGGAGGCAGGGGAGGCACAGCCTCACCACTGTCATCATGAAAAGAACAAAAATGTAAAAGGAAAAAGGCCAGAGCTGAGGTCAGGCTGAGCTAGTTGCTGCCTCACCGTGGATGACTCTGCTTAACTGTTTAAAAAAGCCTCTAAAAAGCACCCTCCACCATGAGGCAGGAGAACTGCATGCCTCATCTAGTCTGACTTTAGGCGTTTTATGATCAAGCAGAGTTACGCAAGGGTTAAAAGCTTAAAAATTCCTGACGCAGTTCTCCTGCCTCATAGTAGAGGGCACTCATTTGGGTGGGGCTTCTTCAGAGGACCCGAGGCAAGAGCAGAGTTGAAATCCTCTCTGAAACAGCTGGAAAAGGTACATGTGGGTCAGAGGGAGGGGGAGGAATTTAAACTTCATCCTCCTGGTGTGGGGCTTTGGGCAAAGGCTGGAGAAAAGGACTCTGGCTTGCTTGTGCTCTCCCTGGGGTGTAGTTTGATTGCAGGCAGAGCCACGTTGCCTTTTCAAACCTGTAATCAGTGAAGTTGGGCTGGATCCTTCCGGGGCTGGGGGAAAGTGTGGGTGATCCAGTATGGCTCTTTGACTGGCTTCCTGCCTCCTCCTGTGGTCTCCTCGCTGGTGCTCTTCCCTTCAATCCAACTTTGTGTGTGTGTGTCTGTGTGTGTGTTTGAGAGAGAGTGAGTGAGAGAGAGGGAAGGGGGTAGGATAGTCCAATCCAACTTCTCTGTGTGTGTGTGTGTGTGTGTTTGAGAGAGGGAGGAAGAGAGGGAGGAAGGAGGGAAAGGGAGAAGAAAAAGAAAAAGAAAGAAGGAAACTTCTTTCGCAAAGGAGAAAAAAAACGATGTTGCTTTAAATCGGAACTGAGCATGCCTGGCTGTGGAATTCTGGGAGTTGAAGTCCACAAGTCTAAAAAAATTTGAAACCCACCACTGTGTCAGGGCAACATCTGCCATAAAACTCACTGCATGTCACTGCTAGACACAATGCAGTCCTGGCAGCCTAAATTCTTTTATGCAGGTATGAATAAGTTGCATTCCCTGACTTCCCATCAACTAGAAAACTTAAAACAGATGCCTTCTGTTTTATTTTGCAGCAACTTAGCCATTTTTATTTTAAAAGGAGAAACAAAGACTGCGTTTTTAGGGGCACCAAACGTACAAAGTCTAAAAAAATAAAAGGCAACTGCGACTAACGGAAGAAAAAAGAAATTTCAATTAGTTATCTCCGAAGAAAGGCACGCTAAATTAATGCTGAAACATATTGCCAGTGAACTTCTCACAAAATTCTATCATCACCTGGAAAAATAAGGGAAGGCTGAGATCTTGTCCTTTCATACATATCCTCAGCAGATGGCAGCTTCATTTTTTTAAAGCAACATTTTAAAAAAATAATGGCAACTACAGACTAGAACTGGGGTGTCAAACTTGATTTCATTGAGGGCCGCCTCAGGATTGTGTTTGACCTGGGGGGAGGGGATGTGTGGCCAGAGGCCAGCATGATGTGACTCCTGTCACAGACACTTGTGGTGTCCTAAGTGCTCTGCCAGTGAAAATGGACTCCCGAGCTCCGTTTTCAGCTGCGACGGCCTCCTGCAACCCTCTGCCAGCAAAAAAGGAGCTCAGGAGAAAACGGAGCTTCGTTTTCGCTGGGAAAAGGCACTGTGGGCTAGTCCTTCACTATTTCCAGGGCGTGCCAGATCTAAGCACTCCATGGTCCGGATCCGGCCCCCGAGCCTTGAGTTTGACACCCCTGGTGTCTAGAATATAAAACCACGTCACCCGCTTTAGAAGGATAAGCTTTTGAAAGAGAATCAAAAGACAGCTCAGATACATCTCATTTCAACAACAACAGAAAATTACTCCTAGACAACCCCATGTCAAATGTGGAAGCTGTTCTTCTCTGTCCAGGAAAAGCTCTTCCAACTACATTAGAGTCATTTTATCTCCCGTCTCGGTAGCATATGTTTGGAGATTTTCAGGATGGCACCAGGAAAATGTTATACATTTATCCCACTGCAATTGTCGAGCTTTGTGCCTGCCAGGAACTGTTAAAATCCATGGGCTTGGCATAGCTCAGATTCCGTGGGAGAGCCCTCGGGGTGTGGATTTAAAAAAAATAATACTTTTTTAGATGTGTTAAATCTATCTGACAGCTTTGTTTCCTGCTCAAAATATTCAGAAAATGACTGCCAAAAAAAAAAAAAAGTGCAGGGAGTAGCATTTGAAATCTCATGAAACTCATGGGCCGCCCACTCTTGTTTGAAATAACTGCAGAGTCTCACTTAAATGCTTCCCTGGATTCAGTAAAGTCAGTCATGTAAGTTGATCAATTTTTCCTAAACAGGAAAACTGAATTTCCTAGGCATTGTTAACAAAGGAATAACAAATGCCATATCTGCAAACACCAGGGTATCAGTCATTCTGCGAATGTCACTTATGACACCCTCACTTAAATCAAACCCTTTTTAATGGGCAGGTTTTTTTTGTTCCAGTTCCAGATCTGGAGAGATTTTGGGGATCACTATGTGAGGCCTTGTGGATGTTGCAGTGAGAATACCGAAATCTTGGGAAATGGAGATTGATGCTGGTGGTTGAGAAATACCAAGCCATCCTTCCAGTTTATGCAACGATGTTCAGTGCACAGCAAATATGCTAGGTTTATTTTATAGAATAAAATCCAGGAATGATCAAGTTTTACCTAAGAGCCAAGCCTTAACTCTGCAATCTAGCCCAACATCAATTTATTAATTTAAAAAATGTCAAACATCAAAATACAAGTAAGATGAACCATAGTAGAATTATATGTCTAGTTTATGGAAAAGAAGGACTAGGGGAGACATGATAGCAGTCTTCCAATATCTCAGGGTTTGCCACAAAGGAGGAGTCAAGCTCTTCTCAAAAGCAACCTGAACAGTGGTGAAATTCAATTTTTTTTACTACCGGTTATGTGGGCATGTCTGGGTGGGCATGGCAGGGAAAGGATATTGCAAAATCCCCGTTCCCGTCCAACTTTGGGCCAATCAGAGGTAGTATTTGCCGGTTCTCCAGACTACTCAAAATTTCCGCTACCGGTTCTCCAGAACCTGCTGAATTTCACCCCTGCACCTGAAGGCAGGACGAGAAGCAATGAATGGAAGCTAATCAACTTAGAACTAAGGAGAAATTTCCTGACAGAATAATTAATCAGTAGAACAACTTGCCTCCATAAGTTGTAGGTATTGTAACACTGGAGGTTTTTAACACAGGACAACCATTTGTCTGAAATTGTATAGGGTTTCCTGCCTGAGCAGCGGGTTGGACTAGAAGACCTCCAAGATCCCTTCCAACTCTGTTATTCTGTTATACAAATACTTCTAGAAACTAGACTAGATCATTAACAGGATGCTACTTTCTAAACCTCTCTGGACCAGTGAGATGGGAAAGTCCATTTAAGTCTTCAACAGAATGAACTTTCTCTCACCCATACCCTGATTTACATCTAATATAATCCGCTTCTGGAGGAGACTGAAGCAGAGGAAAATTGCTCCATAGAGTGATTCCTTTTCAAAGGCCTTGCATAAATCAGTTCTAATGAACATAAAGGCTTTAGCTTCAGTGCAGGTGCAGCACCTTTAAACTCCTTCTTCATTTTGGATTTGAAATGCACATGTATACATTATTGATACAGAGGAAATGGCCTCTTCTAGTAAAAGCATTAATGGAAATAATGAGTGCTCTTACAGCACATCCTGCCTCTCTTATTTGTATGCTCTATATAATGCCAGGGTAGTTAAGAGACAGCAGGATGATGAATGGGGAAGAAGATTGAAAAAGATGGGGGCGGAGAGAAATAGGAAAAGAAAGCACTTCTTTAGTTTAGACCATCTTTCTCTAGCAGTTGTGTTGAAATAGTCAACAAAGGGTCCGTAAGCAACACTGCTTCTTCTGTTAATTTTCATGATGATGTAATACCCTCAATGTTTTATTTTAAAAATTACTTTAATTGCAAAAAAGAAAGGAAAAAACCTGGGCATTTATTTGTTTATTTGTTTGCTAAATTTTTTGACTGTACACTTTTTTGGAAGAATAATCCACTGTTCCTCAAAAACTGTCATGTCAACTGAGATGGACAAAGAAAATCCAGAATGAGGTAGAAGGTACAGAGATTGGGGAAGTTTCCTTTTCAGCTTCCTTCCTGAAGAAATCATATTTCTCTGATTACATGTGTCCAGCTGGAAACCATTTGGTATATACACTCATGACAAGTTCTCATATTTTTGAACGTACCTATCAGCCAAAAAGATTGCCGATCCTTAACAGTGGCATACCTGGCACATTTGACACCAGAATGGCTACGTCAATCCACTGAAGAGTACCACAAGGGCTTGGAACCATGGTCTACTTCATCTCCATGCTTAGCAAACAACTGATTAGATAACTTTTATTGTCGTTAACATGGGCCCAGTGGCCCATGTTAAAAATGAAATTCTGTTGCCTGCTATCAAAAGAAAGTATATATCTTACCCATACATAACACACATATATGCGTGTTATACATATACTCATGCTACACACACACACACACACACACACACACACACACACACACAGGAACGGGACAGAATAACAGAGTTTGAAGGGACCTTGGAGGTCTTCTAGTCCACCCCCCTGATCAGGCAGGAAACCCTATATCATTTCAGACAAATGGTTGTCCAATCTCTTAGCGGAAAGAGGAAACTTGAGAGTTAACAAGATTGGTATGCTGTATGGAACAAAACTGTGATTGAATTTGGATGACTGAATCAGATACCACGAAGCCTCCTCCAGGAAGGTAACAAAGAAAACAGGACGTGAAGAGGATGTGTAGCGTCCCAGACAATCCTCCAGGCTCATGCATCCCTTATGTGCTATGTCCTGGATAGAAGGAAAGATAGGGAGTGAACTGCCAATAATATATTCAGCTATCTGTTAGACTCAACTCCACACATGTCATCCACTCTCCAATTATCCTCCTTGTCTTCAGTAGCACCTCCCTATTACCTGTTCCCACCTGTTCTGACCGAGGCTTTCCAAGAGAATGAAGCAAACTCCTGGTCCCAACAAAAAAAAACCTTTTATATAATTTGCTGTGCTCATTCACATCCAGCAAAGTCTTCCAAGAGAGGATTTACAGTCACAGACCTTATCTGGGTTGGAGAGCTGCCAGGCCAGTATCTGCGAAACTTGGCAAGGAGTCTCGGAGAGTCATGAACCAATTAAGTGAACTAATTGTCTCCTGCAAACTCCATTCCCCTTTCTCTCCTCTTTTATTTCCTCTGGGAGGGGCCATTCATTGTCCACCTGTGGCCTTACTCCCAAGTCGACCCCTGTTCTTTAGCTGTTCCCTGCATCTGTGGAAACTGTGCATGCGCAAATGGGAACAGGCTCCAGCTGTTTGTCTGCCTCACTGATGTCTGACTCTGAAGGTAGCTGATAACTGGCATACGGCTCTGCCCCCCCCTCTGCCTCCGACACAGAGCCCTCATCAGAGCCTTCCCCAGACTCCAGGACTGGCCCATGATCCTCCCCAACCTCCTCACTGTCCAAATCTGCTGCGAGCTCTGCAGACCGCTGGTGGCCCCAACATCACCACCCTGCCCTTGGAACGCTACTTCCCTTAAAAGTTGTTTTATAAAAGTCTCCAGTTATGTAGACGAAACAACAGCTGACAATCTTGCTATGGTGGCATTCCATAAACTAGTGCAATCATTCATGTTCTGCTCTAGTTTCATCTCCCACTTAATTTAACAAGGCTGCAGAACAACTCCTGCTTGTTTAGTGTTCAAAACAGAGTATCGTCACTTTTATGTGGAAACTAGTCATTGTTCTAAGTTCTCTAAGTTCTTGAGTCTGGGTTGGGTGGAGAAGATTGTGATCTGTGACCTGTGGCAGTTGTGTAGGCAAGAGGTTCATCCCTGATGGACAGCTTTAAGTCTTCAGATTTCCTTTCTTTGCCTTGGACTGGAGACAACCGGGACATAAAACCACCACAATCTTCATGGTAAAATTCAACAGCAGATGGAGTTTGGGCTGTCACTTATAATCCATAATCTCCGATCTAGGACCAGCTCCGTTACCATGACATCTATTTCCTGCTTGTCTTAAGAGGGATGCAAGGCAATATAACTGATCTGCATACAATAAGTTAACCTGAGAAGTTGTGAATGGCTTAAAATCACAATGTGAATGGGAATTTGAACCTGGATCTTCCTAATCTCAGTCCAACAATTTAGTTACTATTTTAAACTACCCCGACACACACCGACATACACACTACATTTTTCTATCTCATTCAACACAGTAGACAATTAAAAGCATATTAGGCCAGATATTAAGACACTATGCACAGCACCTCAAACTTTTAAGTTTACAGATAATTTCCCACCAATTTCATTTTCTTGTACAGAAAGGTTTTTTTTTAAATATTCTACTTTCTACCTATAACCCTTTTCTAAGAATTACAGTAAAATCACACTGTCCTTTTGAAAATGTCATTTACACCTGGTTTTAGTCACTGATTGTAATTAAAGGTTACATTTGGTTTTCCCACAATGTGGAGCAACAAATGCCAAGACAGTTGTGAGACATTTCACAGGGCTACATAAGTTTTAGACCACAAGTAGAAACAAATAATTCACTGATAACCTTTACAAAGGCTTCCTGTTAATTCAATTTCCCCCTGAATATAAAGGTATATAAAGGTAAAGCCTGAAACCATCCATCTGCATATCTGTAAGAGAAGTTATAAAACCGGGTAAAAGTAAAGATAAAGGTTCTCCTCATGCATATGTGCTAGTGGTTCCCAACTCTAGGGGGCAGTGCTCATATCCGTTTCAAAGCCGAAGAGCCAGCACTGTCCGAAGACTTCTTCATGAATCATGTGGCCGGCATGACTAAATGCCGAAGGCGTACAGAACGCTGTTACCTTCCCACCAAAGGTGGTCCTTATTTTTCTACTTGCAGTTTTACATGCTTTCGAACTGCTGGGTGGCAGGAGCTGAGACAAGTAAGGGGAGCTCACTCCGTTACGCGGCACTAGGGATTCGAACCGCCGAACTGCTGACCTTTCTGATCGACAACCTCAGAGTCTTAGCCACTGAGCCACCACGTCCCTATAAAACCGGGTATGCCAGCTTCAAATTAACTATGAAATATTGCCTGTCATTATTGAATCATGGGCATTCTCTTAACTGCAGTAGCTTGCTACATTAATATTTGGAAATGTTTATACTGATCTGATGTAGTGGTCTTGGGTGTATGTTGATTTTTAATTTTTTTAAAAAAAAACCTTATCCCGATTTCCGGAGCTCTTCAATTGCACCCCATTTGTGCTTTTACCTCCTAATGATGTAAATTACTTCAGTCATCAACTCAAGAAACGCAATCCCTACCCTATGATTTAGCACAACACACCCACTGCAAGTAATGAGAGCAGTCACAGCAAAGCTTATATAGAACAAATCAACCTCTAGTCTGCATGCTATTCATTGAAAGCGAAGGGAAGGAATGAGGGGGTGGTGGGAAGGAGAAGGAAACCTGAAGGAAACGCATCACAATTTTACAAACGATTTGGGGAGCCACAAGAAAAGGGGGGGAGGTGTACATGTAATTCCAATCAATGGTTGTCTAATCATCATAATCTTCACCTAAGCCAGGATCGTGTTCACATAACCTTTTGCATTTGGTGGTGAATTTATGCAGCCACCGTAATTTAGTGATTTGTAAAAAAAATACAACGTTCAAAACACACTTAATTAATAATGTGGTGGTTCCCACAATGTGCGAAGGGGAAAACTTCCTTGCCTCATCAATGGTAATGAATGAATGAAATAAACAAAGAATTAGGCAAGTTTGTACTGTGGTTTGCGTTTCTGTGACTAGCAAAGCGTGGTTAGACATTTTTTTTAAAAGATGAGAAGCAGAAGATAAGCAAAGGAAATACAAGATTTTTAATAGGATTGCTTCCTATTGAAAGGTCCCTGTAAAAGGCCATAAAACAAAAGCTCATTAAACAAAGCCCTAAGGCAGCGATGGCGAACCTTTTTTGGCTTGCGTGCCACAAGTGGGGGGAGCGCAGGGGGGTCGTGTGCGGGCGTAATGTAACGTGCGACCTCCCCCAGTGCGCATGCGCGCACAACGCGCGACCCCCCCCATTTTTACATGCTTTTTTCACCCTACCCAGGCTCCAGAGGCTTTATAGGAGCCTGGGGAGGGCGAAAAGAGCCTCCCCCGCCCCCCACGGAGGCCCTCCGGAGGCTTCAGGGACCGTCCGGAGGCTTCCC
The DNA here is from genome assembly GCF_964273705.1 of Natrix helvetica. Lineage (NCBI taxonomy): Eukaryota > Metazoa > Chordata > Lepidosauria > Squamata > Natricidae > Natrix > Natrix helvetica. Next base: position 332,518,970 of record NC_138548.1, on the reverse strand, counting down.
TGAAGCCTTTGGAGTGCTCAAAAGGATCCTCCAAGCAAACCGGAAGTGACTTCCGGGTTGCTCGGAGGGTCGTTTTAAGCACTCCGAAGGTGTCAGGGAAGCCTCCGGATGGTCCCTGAAGCCTCCGGAGGGCCTCCGGGGGGCGCGGGGGAGGCTCTTTTCGCCCTCCCCAGGCTCCTATAACGCCTGTGGAGCCTGGGGAAGGCAAAAAAAAGGCTTTAAAAAGGTGAACTCAGCTGGCCAGCGCGCGCATGCGCGCTGGCCAGCTAACAGAGCAGCGCCTCGCGTGCCCTGACAAATGGCACACGTGCCATAGGTTCGCCATCACTGCCCTAAGGTTATCTCAATACTGCTAATTTATATTTTTAAATTATTGTAAAGGTAAAGGTTCCCCCGCACTTGCGTGCTAGACGTTACTGGCTCTAGGGGGCGGTGCTCATCTCCGTTTCTAAGCCGAAGAGCCAGCACTGTCCAAAGACAGTCTCCGTGGTCATGTGGTCAGCATGACTCAACGCCAAAGGCGCACGGAGCACTTTTACCTTCCCACCAAAGTGGTCTCTATTTTTCTACTTGCATTTTTTACGTGCTTTCAAACTGCTAGGTTGGCAGAAGCTGGGACAAATAACAGGAGCTCATCCCATTACATGGCACTAGGGATTCAAACCGCTGAACTGCCGACCTTCTGATCGACAAGCTCAGTGTCTTAGCCACTGAGCCACTGCATCCCTCTAGCCACCATGTCCCTCTAAATTATTGTATTAGACCTCAAAGTAATGTTCCCTTCTAGGTCCAAATCAAGGTATTGGTTGTTACCTTTTAAAGCTGTTTATGGCATGGGTATCAGAGGAGCTACTGTATCTCACTTCAATGGGATTAGCCCATCCCATTTGCTCCATGGAAGAGGCCTATTTGGATCCCTTCTGCCAAAGAATTTCAGGTGGTAGGGTCCAGGAAAAGGACCTTTTCTGCTGTGGCTCCTGCCCTCTGCAATATGGTAAAGTCTGCCCACAAACTCCTGGTTTCAGAATAAGAGAGTTGGAAGGGACCTTGGAGGTCTTCTAGTCCAACCCCCTGCTCAGACAGGAAACTTCCAAAAGAGCTCTGATGACTGGCCTTGATAGAGGCATATTATGATGGGGCCGGGTGGCAGGGTTTCTTATTTAATGCTCTCTACATGTCTACTTTAATGAAAATAATGACTAGAGATAACATGATAGCATGTGAGGGCTGCCACAAGGAAGAGGAGGGTCAACCTATTCTCCAAAACACCTGAAGGCAGAACAAGAAGCAATGGACGGAAAATAATCAAGGAGAGAATCAACCTAAAAGTAAGGACAACTTTCCTGACAGTGAAAGCAATTAATCGGTGGAACGACTTGCTTATGGGTACTCCAACACTGAAGATTTTAAAGAGGAGATTGGACAACGATTAGTCTGAAATGGTATACGACAGTGATGGCTAACCTTTTTGTTGTCATGTGCCGAAAGCATGCACACTTGCGCAACAGCGCATTTGCGTGTGCCCATACCCATAATGCAATATGTACAGGAGACCACCCCTGTGTGCTCTGCCCCCCTGTGCATGCATGCACAACCCCCCTGTGTCTCTCCGCCCCCCCCCCCCCGCACATGCGCACATGACCCTACCTGTGACCCATTTTGGACCTAGCAGGCCTCCCTGCAGCCTCCTGGGACCAAAAATAGGCCACGGGGGGGGGGGGGAGCGCATACACGGTGGAGCTGAGATAGGGCAACGGCTCACGTGCCCAGAGACAGGGCTCTGCGTGCCACCTCCATCATGGGTATAGAATCTCCTGCTTGAGCAGAGGTTGGACTAGAAGTCCTTCAAGATCCCTTCCAATTATATTATTATGTTAAAAGATTCAATTGTTTTTAGTGGCAAGATGAAATTTCTACCTGTGTCATAGTTCTTTTCCCCATGGACCTTCACTTTAGTGAAGATTTGAATTAATTTATTTTTAAATATTACTCTTAACAAGAAAAGATACTTGTAAAGATTTGGAGTCAGATTGAAAAGAATTTCTGTATGCAGTAAAAGAGGGGTAAATGATAAAGATCTATCATTAAACCTGCAAGAAAACAGACTGGATGAATAGTTCTTAAATTTGTAAGAATGACCACTCTTCTTCTTTTTAATGGAACATTTCAGTAATTCTTTTTAATATGCAGCCATTCATCCTCCTGATAATCTGAGAAAAGGCCTTATGATGATTGCTACAAGAGAGCCAGAAATGTGTCAATTATCACCTTTTGTGGCTGGTTTGGCATAGCACCCTCTTATTTAGAAAGCCTTTGCAGAATGCCTTTATATTTGTTATTATAAGAATGATTTGCTATTGTTTCTAAAATTTCAAACTAGCAAAATCTTTGTCAGCTTTGTCAGTTTAAAAAGAAAGTTAAGTAAACTTGAGAGTAGAGGGTGGGGGTGGGGGGAACAATACAAAATAACCATATATATATATATATATATATATATATATATATATATATATATATATATATATATATATATATATATATATATATATATATATATATATATATATATATATATATATATATATATATATATATATATATATATATATATATATATATATATATATATATATATAAAAATATATATAATGTTTTCGTGTAAAGACCCGAATACAACAAAACCAGCATACCTACACCCGTGAAAATCTACGAAAACAAATATATGTGTGTGTGTGTGTGTGTGTGTGTGTGTGTGTTGTATTTGTACTGATAAATAAACACTATAAATACAACACAAATATAAAAAAAAGGCAACATTAAAAATAAAAATATGGTTTTCTGCCTGCATGGTCTTCTGTGATGAGCCGAAGGACAGAAAGAGGGAGTAGTGACCTTCCTCCCATATTTAGGCATACCAGGGGTTGTAACACAAATACGGCAGCTCCGTTCCCATTTTAAGCCCACATTTTGAACCCACGCTTGAGGATGGCAGGTGAGATCCTGCCGAAACGTTGCAAAGACAATCTCAACCTTACACGGGAAAAGACCCGAATACAACAAAACCAGCATACCTACACCCGTGAAAATCTACGAAAACAAATATATATTTGTTTATCAAATAAAGAAATTACAGGAAGCAATAAGTAATTGTTAGCTACAGCATACGTTAGGGTGTAGGCTGAAATAAACCTCAATATTACAGTTAGTCGTTGACTTTTGACCACAACTGAGCCCAAAATTTCCACTGCTAAACAAGGCGATTGTTAAACGAGTTGTGCCCCATTTTGCAAACTTTTTTTGCCATGGTGTTTCAGCAAATCACTTAGGTTTTTAAGTGAATCATGCAACTGACTTTCCCCATTGGCTTTGCTGGCCAGAACCTCTCTAGGAAGGTTGCAAATGACAATCCCAGGACTTGCAACCGTTATAAATACACACCGGTTGGCAAGCACCCAAAATCTGACCACGTGACTATGGGGATGCTGCAACGGTCATAAGTGTGAGAACTCGACATAAGACATTTTTTTCAGTGCTATTGTAACTTGGAACTGTCATTAAACAATTGATTCAAGGACTACTTAAATCATGAATATTTCTGCCCTCTCCAACGTATTTTTCTTTTTTAATTTTTTTTAATTAGGTTATAAAATAAGACACAAAATACAAAAGTAAATAGGAAGACAGTGGGGGGAAAGAGGAGGGGGGAAAAAAGGGAAAAAAAGGATTTGACTTCCGACTCCCTTTGTTGCAGTAAAATAAAGCATTAATATCAAACCACAACTTTTTACTTTTCCATAGTAATATAAATTAGCCATTTCTATAAACACGTATCAATTTAATCAGTAAAACCCAAAATCGAAGTTTTGTTTTTTCCCCCACATCAAGCACAAAGTTCAGAAGCAGTTTCCATGTGGCAGCAAAGGTACTTATATTCTTTTCTTTAATCAAAATAGTCAATTTAGCCATTTCTGGCAACTCCATCAGCCTCTGTAGCCTCAAACATACTTTCTCTAATACAATGAGGGAATGTGGTTTTTAGAAATAGGTGGAGCAAAGTAAAACTGCTTCACGTCATGTACTTATATGCTTCCTGAATGGTTCCCCCGCCCCAGAAAATAAATTTACAAAAAGCTACCAAACACTCTATGGCAGTGGCCCCCAACCTTTTGAGCACCAGGGACTGGTTCTGTGAAGGGAGGTTTTTCCATGAACTGGAGGGCGTGTGGTTTCACATACTGCTTGCATCCCATGGATGGGGCTTCGCTTGTTTGTGCGCCCCAGTTTCTGGCATTCCACGGAACCAATGCCAGTCCACCAACCCGACTCTATGGCTATTGTATACAGATAATCCTCAACTTATGACCATAATTAAGTTGTAATTATAATTATAATTGAGCCCCAATTTTTTGTTGCCAAATGAATCACTTGTTAGGTGAATTTTACCCCCTTTTTACAACCTTTCGTGCCACAGTTGTTTAGTGAATCACTGCAGCTGTTAAGTTAGTAACACGGTTGTTAAGCATATCTCGTCTCCCCATTGATTTTGCTGGTAAGAAGGTCACAAAAGGTGATCACATGACTCCAGGACATTGCCAATGTCATAAATATGAGTCAGTTGCCAAGCATCTGGATTTTATTCACGTGACCATGAAAGATACTGCAATGGTCGAAAAACGTGTCAAAAAAAAATAATAAGTGACCTTTTCAATGTTATTGTAACCTTGAACAGTCACTAAATGAACTGTTATAAGCCAAAGATTACCCGTATACATTGGACATAAAGTTCACCAATATACAGTAGGAAAATATGCAGCTATATATTTTGCAGGCAACTAGTTTTAATACAGAATGTTAAACTCTAATGGATTCTTTCTATTGCTGATTTTTATGTTAGAGATCTACTTACACAGATAAGATTTTTTCCCCCTAGAAAGAAGAAAGAGGTAAGGAGAGGAGGATGGAAAGGAGAGAAAGGGAAGAAGAGAGGGTAGGAAGGGGAAGAAGAAGAGCAGGAGTAGGAGAAAGGCAAGGGAAGAAGGAAGGGGAAAGGAGAGGAGAAGGAAGAAAGTAGAGAAGGGAGGGAGGGAGAAAAGAAAGGGAAAACAAGGAGGTGTTACAAAAGGAGGAAGGGATGGTAAATAAAGCAACCCAAACTGTACATTAGAAATTATTAAATGAAATAATACACGTATTACTCAGGAGTGTCACAATGCAATCTTAAAATTTCCCAAGACGCTTTAAGAACGCTCCTTTCAACATTCAGGTGTCTCAGAGCATACCTTCATAGGTTCCTACTTCAAGAAGAGTTCCGCTTTTTTCAAGTTCAAGAAATTCTTGTACGCTTAGAAAGTTATAGTCCACACCAGGCACTTCTCCTTCTCTTGGAGGACGTGTGGTGCCTAGGTAAAGAAAAAACGGAAAGAACAAGGTGAGTACTGATGTTACAAGAGTACTTTTGGAAATAAATAAATATTACATTATGATAATGCTGAGGGAACCAGTAGTGTGACCAGGTGAGATCTTCTGTGGAAAAAGTCAATGTAGAGAAGCCAATAGAGAGTTTAAACCAGCACCTCTGTGCCCAAGTATGGATACCTATCACTATTTCATTTGCTCTTCTCGCTGCTTGTCAAAGGAGAGAAGAAAGGGGGGAAGAGGAGAGCAGAAGGCAGAATAGGGGAGCGGAGCCCAGCAGAGAGGAGGGGAGAGGAGGGGAGGGGAGAGGAGAAGAATTTTTCCTCTAGAAATTATTTACACAAAGTTCTTTCTATTTGATTGGTCATTGATGGGACAGCACTACTGGTTCTCTTGGAATCTTTGTATAACGTGAGTTATTTCCATAATATATTTACATTCTTAACTATGACATTTTTCAAGGAATATTGTTTTGTGCATCTTCTGTCTCTGTGATAATCTAAGTGCCAAGTACAAAACAGAAATATTTCTCAGTTTACTTACACTTTTTCATTCCTCTCAAAAACCTAGTCTACTTATAGAGGGAAATATGAATTAATTTCACAAAGCTTTCCCGAATAGAACAATACTTGCATAAAATAGAGTGGGATGGGGGTAGGGAGAGCTATTTCTCATAATCTTGATACAATCAAATAAAAATTGAACATTAAGCACTTCGAGTGATGCATATTTAACTTTCTCCGGGTAGAAGTAATTCACTGTACTTTATTTTGAGTATCTCTTCAAAACACAGTTCCTGTATCCTTGGAGACTCACTGAGGAGAAAATAAATCTATATCTTATTCATATTAAGGAAAAGATACACCCTATGACTGACACACAGCTGTAATGTTTTGAATTCTATACAAATGCAATTTTAGTAATATTTCTTTTGTTTCAATTGCTCAGAACAAACACATCTGACTGCATCGAATGGGCTGGTTTGTAGCACTGACTGAGCTATAGGTCCATTGATTTACCTTCTTTAGATTTTTTAAAATTATTTTTTGTTTATTTTATTTATTTTTATTTATTTATTTTCTTCTCCGGTAACATTATACTGCAAACTAGGGCATACAAAACCTTTGCCAGACCAATTCTTGAATACAGCTCGTCTGCCTGGAATCCATACTGTATATGAGACATTAATACTTTGTTTCCCGATTGCTTATTTGTACCCTATGACTATCGTTAAGTGTTGTAACTTACGATTCTTGATGAATGTATCTTGTCTTTTTATGTACATTGAGAGCATACGCACCAAAGAAAAAATTCCTTGTGTGTCCAATCAACTTGGCCAATAAAGAATTCTATTCTATTCTATACAATTGAGCAGGTCCAGAGGTATTTCACGAGATGAGTACTCCACTCCTCTGCTCAAAATAGAATCCCTTATGCCACCAGGCTCAAAATTTTGGGCTTGGATAACCTGGAACTACACCGCCTATGGTCTGACCTAAGCATAGTACACAAAATTGTCTGTTACAATGTCCTACCTGTCAATGACTACTTCGGCTTCAAACAAAATAATACATGGGCAAACAATCGATACAAACTCAAGGTAAACCGTTCCAAACTTGATTGCAGAAAAAATGACTTCAGCGACAGAGTGGTCAACACCTGGAATGCCCTACCCGACTCCGTTGTTACATCCTCTAACCCCCACAGCTTCAGCCTTAAACTGTCTACTGTGGACCTTACCCGATTCCTAAGAGGTCCGTAAAGGGGGCATGCATAAGCGCACCAGCGTGCCTATAGTCCCTGTCCTACTGCCCCCATTTCCTTTGTTCATGTCCATGTTTATACTTATACCTGTTATCTTGTACACGTTTGACAAACTAAATACATAAATAAAATAAAAGTATTTGGGTTCCAGGAATATCTTTTTGCCAAGAAAGCCCTTAAGAAACTGGCAACTTAGTACAAGACCATGGTGTAACTTTAAGATACAGGATCAGTGACACTGTGTTACTTCTTCCATGGAACTAGCCAAGCTACAAAAATCCCTATTTTGCATGATTCTGTAGAGCAACGGTCGCTCCTGGCTTTGTAGCTTCAAAGCAAACATTCCCAACAGAAATTCAGAAACAAAACTAAGGGAAACAAGGGGTAAAGGAATCCCCGCCTTCTCTTTTCTTGTAGCAAAATGACAGGCTGCTGGCTGGACACACGCCTGACAGATGGCATTTGAAAAGGTTTTTATGAACCATTTGGGGTGTTTACAATGAATCTAAACCACAGCTACCAACAACCTAGGGACATTTTCCTCCTCGTTGTGATATAAGCAGAGAAATATAAACACAGGAAAATCAAACGCAGTACATTTTTTCCAGTATTGTTACATTAACGGCAAGTGCCAAATTCTTAGTTGAATTCATGAGCTGAACATGCAACAAATGTGTTGCTATCGTGTCGGTAACAACCTCTGAAAAGCAACTGATTTTACGGAACTACACTCAGAAAATTTTCCTGGAACAGAGATTCAAACTTAAGTTTTCTTTTCAACATGCACAAAACTACACCCAATGTGTTAGTTTTCTAAGAAGAGAGCTGTGTTTGTCTATGTTTTGCCAAAACAACAACAACAACAACAAACAAACAAACCAAGGAAAATCTGGTAGCATCTCTGCAGAAAGACCAATTTTGTTAAAAGGCATGTGCTTTTATGAAGTACAGCTCATTTAATCAGATGTTAGCATTAGAAATCACAACAATGCATGAAGAATGTCGATATTTGGGGCAAAAAATGAAACAGTCAAAACACAGTCACAAGAAATTACTGAATTCTGAATAAATTTCATGTAAGCAAATTTTGATGTGAAAATGCTTATGCAAATCTAAGTTTATTGACAATCTTATCAAATGTCTGCCAATATTTGTCAACAAAGACCTTTTAAAATGCATGTGTATTGTAGCATCTTCAAAAAAAAAGTCTTACTGTTCTGTAAAATCTATTGCAAGTATGTTAGATGTCAAGAATGGCATTTCTTTGGCAGAGAAATTGAACTTGCTTTCATTGGTTTTATTTATGTTACAAAAGCCTTTAAATATGACTAGTTTTAAATCTGTCACAAAAACAGAATGATACATTGATTTTAAAGATTGTAAACTCTTTTAAAGAATCTTAAATTATATCTTAAATCAGGAAGTTAGTATGAAAAATCATGGTTCTTGTTATCTTTTCCTCCCCTTCTCCCAGGAATTTTTGGCTGTGCAAGGTTTCCTCTTATACTGCTTAATAAATGTTGACGCTCAGCAGCTAAATTAATTCCAAACTTGCTTACCATAATCTTAGAATGACACTTCAAGAAACCTGCATTTTGTAACCTCAATTGATTTTCCATTAGATTGAAACATTTATCTGATACTGAAGAGCAGTCAAAGCATATACTGTAACCAGTCTTAAAATGAATCACATGGCTTGAAAAAGCAATTACAGATTCAAAAGAGTCTACTTTACATTATTGGTGCCCTATATCAATCACATATTCTCCAATTTGAACCTAGCAAAAAATCCTAGTTTAATACAAATCAGAATGATATAACGCTTGATTGGTGGAATATTTGGTCTAGAGACTCTAGATACTTAAGGCTGTTTTCTATGAGGTGCAAAAGACCAGGTCCACATATGAAGGTCCAATTAAACGGATTTATTGCTGAAGTCTATGCACAGGCATTTTTCAAGTAACCATCAACACTTGGTTAGAGTTAGGCACTCGAGGGAGTTGGATTTAGTTTGCTTGTGCCTACATAATGATTCTAGGCTGGTTCCCCTTTTCATTCCGCTCCCAGATTCTGCCATTCCTTCTCCTACAGTTTCTTGGCCTCCCAAAAACTACTGTCCATGCTTTCTTAAATACGGTAATCCCAAATTTACATTGTACCATCTAGATGATCTTGCCAATTTATACTTGTATGCAATAACATGAAAGCAGTTCTGCTTTGGTACCCTCTGATACAACCTCATATGCATATACACTTAGCTCAGATCAAGAAAATACAGCCTGGTCTCTTGATCAAACCACAATTTAGCATTCTTCCCATCTTCCTTCAGTCCTTATCACATTGTTAAGTCATGTTTCTCAGCGTTGTGGTATAAAGACGGGTGAATAATCTGAAGAATTTTGCCAAAAGATGTGAGTTTAAAAAAATGATGCCACTCTCTTTTGCAGATGGCCATGTTCAATGGCATTTGTCCTCAACCTTGTGCTTTCCACAACATTAAATTTTCACTCCATTAACCTCAGGAGTTTGGGCATTGACTTGCAGGTTTAGAGAAGTACTGAAAAAAAGATAGGAAGCATCACATTGCCAATGGCATCTGTATATTCCTTTTATTCTGTTTAAAAGAAAATAAAAAGAGGAAGGCATATTATACTCAAATGAAATATAAATATGATTAGTTGATCGATTACATGTAATGAAGTCAGTGTTGCCTATTAGCCACCATGTAGTTAGATTTTCTCCAGAATGATCTGTCCTCAACCTGGTCTTTCAGGTCTTCCGACAAGGCACCAATCCATTCACCTTGTTGCTGGCCATCCTAATTTTTAATTCATCTACCTTTCCCAACATGATGGATTTTTCAAGAAAGCTACAAGAGGTCTTCACATAATGCATTCAAAATGTGAAATTTGAGCCTAGCCAGTTGTACCTGAAGTGAAAACACTAAACTGATTTGCTCTATCTATCTATCTATCTATCTATCATCTATCTATCATCTATCATCTATCATCTATCTATCTATCTATCTATCTATCTATCTATCTATCATCTATCTATCTATCTATCTATCTATCTATCTATCTATCTATCTATCTATCTATCTATCTATCATCTCCAAAGCACATGAGGCTAAGACAAGAAGCAATGGGTAGAAAATAATCAAGGAGAGAAACAAGTTAGAACTAAGGAGAAATTTTCTGACAGTTAGAACAATCAATCAGTGGAACAAATTACCTCCAGAAGTTGTGAATGCTCCAACACTGGAGGTTTTTAAGAAGATGTTGGATAATCATTTGTCTGAAGTGGTGCAGGGTTTCCTGCCTAGGGAGGTGTTTGGACAAGAAGACCTCCAAGGTCCCTTCCAATTCTGTTATTCTATTCTATTCTATTCTATTCTATTCTATTCTATTCTATTCTATTCTATTCTATTATTCTACTCTACTCCTATTTCTTTATTTTTTTGGTTACCCATGGTATTCTCAGGAGTATTCTCCAACACCAACGTGCAAAGCATCTATACCAGTGGTTCTCAACCTGTGGGCTGGGACCCCTTTGGGGGTCGAACAACCCTTTCACAGGGGTTGCCTAAGACCATCGGAAAACACATATTTTTGAAAAAATACGGAAAACATAAAATAATTTTATGGTTGGGGGTCACCACAACATGAGGAACTGTACTAAAGGGTCGCGACATTAGGAAGGTTGAGACCCACTGATCTATATTCTTTCTATTCTGCTTCTTCAAATCCCGTGTTTGTGTGTGTGTGTGTTGTGTGTGTTGTGTGTCTGTGTGTGTGTGTGAGAGAGAGAGAATTTCTAAGGCAGTTGGTTCACTACAAAGAATAGTCTCTTTGTATGTCTTCTAACCTTTCTAAATTGGAATGGATCTCTTCCATTTGCTCCCAGCAAATGTTAACTCATGTACAAAGTGTGAGCTTAAAGCTAAGCAGTAACTGGGCGTATCTTCCTGTGACCCTGTCCTATTCTTCTCAAACAAGGGCATCTGAGATGGACCCCTCTTTCCACTCTGAACTTTTGAACTAAACAGTCATATACTTGCCAATTTTAATATCTTCAGCAACTAAGGGAGCCTAGATTACTTAAAGGTCATCTTCTGCTGATGACATCAGCTGACAAAATGCAGAGGTCTGCTTCTTCTGCCTCTGTCACCTAAATCACAGTGGACAGCCAGCGTTCTGCAGATCTGCTGAAGGCAACAAGGGAATGGAACAGACAGAAGCAACCTGTTCCATCTCCAGAAGGGGCAACCTCATTATTGACTAGGCAAAAAAAGTATAACCATATATGACATACAATTAGCAATTTCCCAGTCAATTGTGGTTAAAAAAAAATATCTGAGAAAAAATTGCACCCAGTCTTTCAATCCACTCAGGGCTTTTCAACCCACCTTTTCAATTTCTGATGCACTGCCAAGGTACTTTACCTGGCTGAATGATTTGAGAATCAAGTGCAAAACTGAATACAGAAGAGCAACTAAAATGTCAGGTCCTTCAAGAAAGATGTGGTTTGACTAGAAAGCAGATGGAAAATAATACATATTGTTTTATCCTTGACCCCTAGATGGCAAATCCTATTCAGGCCATCTGCAAAGCTTCATTTGAGCCGATTCCTTAACAGAAGATACATTTAATAAAACCTGCCATACTGAGCAAGACAGTACTGAAAATTGCCCCTTGACATCCACAGGAGGGATGGGAACAGGAGGGGAGGGAGAAAGTATGCACTGTGTCTTCACGATGTAAACTTAGCCTCTTACATACTTGAGCTGGATATCATACTCTACATACAAAAAGCTGGAACTTGTGACATCATAATATGTTTTGTCAATTTGTCATCCCTATAGCGAGCTGCAGACTCCAATGCTTGAGATACTAGCAGAATGAAAAGGAATAGTGTGTGTGTGTGTGTGTGTGTGTGTTTTTCCAAGTTCTTTCCTTTCCCAGGATGGCCATATACGTACATATGAATGCCTGCCTTTGTATCGTAAACGTTTTATTTCATTTAACTGCTTGCTAATGCAGCAAACAGGAAACATTACTGGAGCAGGTTTACAACCACAGAAGCTATAGGAACTCCAAATTCTCAGTCACTTCCTCCCTTTTCCTTACACACGTCTTTGCTGCAGGTGGGAAGGGGGTCTCTGTGTCTGCCCCCTTCTCTCCGCAGTGTGGTGTGCAAATGAAGGGAGGGACAGCTGCTATCTGGGGACAAAGGACTTTTGTTCCTTCTTGACTCCTGGCTGGGCTGAGAGTGGGAAAAAGAAAAGAAAGAAAGAAAGAAGGAGCAACAGCTGTTGCTCTAAGGCTAGCAATGTGTATTTTGCCAGCTGAAGGAGGTCTGCACCATATCACTAGTTATGGGCAGCGTCGTTCCTTCGCAAAGCCCCATAACTGAGCTTCGGTTCCCTGCAAGTGGAGAGCATCGATGGCAAAGATGGATTTTAAAGATCAATTACTATCACAGAATACAGCACTTGCACATCTCTGGAGAGATAGAAAAGTATGGGTGAGGAATACGTACTAAAGCATCACTTTAGGAATAAAAGCAATTAAGTTCTGGTTGCCTTTTTTATTATTTTCTTGGAACTGAACCAGAACTTCCTTTCGGAAAAAGCCAGATCTCCTGCTGTCAGTACTTTGAGATGAGCCAAGTCAGGAAACAGGTAACACAAGGTCTGTAGAGATTCTCCACTATCCTGTCAGAGCTGAAGAAGCTTCCTCGATGAGAAGCAAAACATCTTCAAAAGAAAAAAACAACAAGGAAGTCCAATTGCCTCCTGAAAAAGTACCACAGGGACCCCAAGGGTTACAACTAATCTTTTGGACAGGCACCACAAGGGTTACAACTAATCCTCAACTTAACAACCACTCATTTAGTGACCATTGAAAATTACAACGGCCTGAAAAAAGTGACTTATACGAGTCCTTGTACTTACAACTGTCACATAATGAAAATTTGGGCCGGATTTATGGATTTATGCTGGCCGCAGTGTCCCAGAATGTGATTGCTATTTGCACTCTTTCCAACTAGCTTCCAAAAGCAAAGACAATGTAGGAAGCCAAATTTGCTTAATGACAGTGTGCGTCACTTAAAGACCACAGTGATTCACTTAATGACCATGTCAAAAAAGGTAATTAAAAATCAGGTACGATTCATTTAATAATGTCCTTGTTTAGGAATGGAAGTTCTGGTTCCAGTTGAGATTGTATGTTGAGAACTATCTGTACATGAACGTTACTTTATTGTTGCTGGATATAAAAGCAGAAGCTTGAAAGCCTGCTAGAGGGTTTTTTTGTGAATCAAAACCCAAAGAAGTATGGCAAGCAGCCCCGATCTAGCTTTTAACATTTTTAGGTGAGCCTCCAGACATATCTTGTCAGAGTTTGTTGCAGAAAAATGAAATCCAGATAACACACACAGATAACTGATTCAGCTGGATTCATTAACTTCTTTATGTACATAATAATGGATGAATAAATGTACAGTACCAATAGTAGATTCTTTCAACGTGGTAGAAGTTACAAGCAGAACACAAGCAGGAGAACAGTTAGTTTCATTTCAGAGTTCAGATCAGACAGATTCAGACAAGTTTTGTTTCCAGCACAGAGCTTAATCCAGACAAAGAGAACCTCCTCTATACAGGGCAGTTAAGCTAAGCCTAAACCACGCTCAGGTGCCCAGCTGTCTCCAGCAAATACTGTTTCAGTTTCTAAACAGCCCTCATTGGCTGATCTGTTACATTGCCTATTCATTGGCTGACCTTGTTACCACGTCTCTGCCAGTCATGAATATTCTGACATATCTAACTGTGGCGGCAAAAGTTAGTAGTTAATGTGGCAAAAGAGCAAAGTCAAAATTCAACAGCATCTCTTTTGGTTCTAAGTTGCCTTTATATATTCCTGTGAACGTGGTGGTCCTCTGTGGAAGAAAGGTTCAGATTTTAATTCAAGGGTCTTTCAGTAGATGAATATGTCTCCTGTCCATGTTTATCATGGTTAAATACTGTATTTTTCAGAGTATAAGACACACCAGAATATAAGATGCACCAAGATTTTGAAGAGGTAAATTAAAAAAAAGTTTTTGCACTCTGCAGACCTCCCAAACCCTCTGCACACCTCATTTTTTTGTGAAAAACGGGGCATGCATAAAGTTTGAGAGGCCTGCAAAGTGCTCCTGGGGGCTCGGGGGGGGGGGGAAGATGACAAAGAACTGCCTGTTTTTTGCCCCCAAAAAGGCATGCATAGCCTTTAGGAAGTTTGTAGCGTGCTTCTGGGGGTGGGAGCAAAATAAATGGCCCATTTTTGCTAATTTTTGCCCTCCCCAGCCCCCAGGAGCATTTTGCAGGCCTCCCAAACCCTCTGCATGTCAATTTTTGTGAAGGGGGTGGGATTTCAGGAGGCCAAAAATGCTGTATGCAGTGTATAAGACGCACCCAGATTTTCATCCTCTTTTTGGGGGGGGAAAGATGTGTTTTATACTCCGAAAAATATGGTATTTCCCATTTTCTGAGTTTGCTCACTACCCTAAATGTTAAGCCAACAACATAGCCTAATTAATTGTGATAGACTAAACAGCAATCATGAGACACGCAGACATCTGCCATTATCCACTATGGGCACCCAAGATCTCTGATACTGAACAATTAATCAGTGGAACAACTTTGCCTCCATAAGTTATGAGTGTTCCAACGAAGTTTTTACGAAGAGATTGGACAATGATTTATCTGAAATGGTATAGGATTTCCAGCTTAAGCAGAGGGTTGGACTAGAAGACCTCCAAGGTCCCTTCCAACTCTGTTATTCGGTTATAAGGGTTTCCTACAAAAGCATCCATGATTTGGAAACCATGCTTTATGGCTTAGCATGTTGCGTGTACTTTATTCATTGAACCATGGTTACATTTATCACACTTCAGCACAAAATCAGAATGTAATGGCTTTTTTTAAAAAAAATAGGTTCCATTCTGTAGAGATTTGAAATATTTCTAGCTTTGGGCTAGGAAAATTAGTAGAAGGTCTGCTAATATCTGAGAAACTAAATGAAAAATGACTGTTTGTGGGACTTAACTCTAGTGGATACTGAAATAAGTTGTTAGCTTCTTGTCACAACAATAGATATGTCAGATTCATTATCCTTTTTCTCCCTCAGTCTAGCTGCAATAGGGTTGCTACACAGTGTTCCCTTGAGAGCCCCAAAGAAATTTATTTCCCATGAGATGTGGGTTTCTACTTTCTAATCTTTGTATAATCGACGTGTTCAAAAGAAAACAATAATGATTTAATCTCTTCCTCTGGTCCTATTGCTACCTGCTGCAAACCGGCATTTCTGATACCCTCCTGCTAAGGAAGAAAGATTAAAGCAATCTCTGTTTGGTTTAGTAGAAAATTAGGGGCAAATATGCCCTGTTTCTGTTAGCATTCATATTTTAGTATACTGTATTTTAGTCTTAGATTATTTTTAGTTGTGTTTGAAGCCAAGACTGTTGACATATTTGCTACATATTATTAACTATACTATAGTTACACTGATTAGTAATCTAACCAATGACACACATCTTTTTTTTTTTTTTGTACGTTTGCAGCCGTGGTGAGATTCAATTTTTTTTACTACCAGTTCTGTGGGCATGGCGTGGCTTGATGGGCGTGACTTGGTGGGTGTGGCAGGGGAAGGATACTATAAAATCTCCATTCCCTCCCCACTCCAGGGAAAGGTTACTGCAAAATCCATTTCCTCCTGATCAGCTGGGACTCAAGAGGCAGAAAATAGATGGGGGTGAGGCCAGTCAGAGGTGGTATTTATCAGTTCTCCGAACAACTCAAAATTTCCAATACCAGTTCTCCAGAATTGGTCAGAACCTGCTGAATACCACCTCTCGTTTGCAGTTTGCATGTCCTTTATAACCATAGATTGACTAATTGGATTTTATAAATGTAATAACTTTTTATCTTCCTTCATTGGTAGTTATTAGTTGAAATAAAAGTGATTAAATATTACAATAGCTGCTACTCTTATTTGGTGAGTCTTACTTCTAAATAAATATCTCTAGAATTGCATTCTTCTAGCTATAGAAGTTACACACACTATTATGCTTTAGTTCATTTTTTTTATCAGCCAATTTGTTTCCCTCAGTCATGAAATAAACACACAGACACACACATACTGAAGACAGATGCAGAGTATATTTTTGCTGAACTGTAGTGATATGATATGTGACTTCAGTATGAAAATATGTTGTGTTAGTAGTGATATATGTGACTTCAGTATGAAAATATGTTGAAACATCCTTGGCGTTCCCTGGATAATTTTTATTAATATTCTGCCTTTAAAGTTATTAAAAGTTGGTTTTAATAAAATTTAGCAGCCAGGGGTATGGTAAATGAGTGCAAATGACAGACCCAAGAGGGCACTGAAAATCTGGTTCTCAAACTAACCATGATATTTTGGAAGTATAGGTAATCCTCAACTTAAGACTGGTTGCTTAGCAACTGTTTGAAGTTATGACATACCTCCCTGGAGGTACTTATGACCCAGATTCAAAGTTATGACCCCCTCCCACATGGTCACATGGTAACTGGGCCACATTTATGGCTGTTTGCAGCATCTTTCTAGTACTTGGGTATAAGAATTAGAGATAAAACTGTAGGGTAGAAAACAGATTTCTAGAAGGGTCATGCAGAAAGAAAAGGAGGGGAAGAAGTTCTGGATTGCAAGACATCCAGTGGAAGAAGAAACAATAGCAATAGCACTTAGACTTATACACTGCTTTATCGTACTTTACAGTCCTCTCTAAGTGGTTTACAGAGTCAGCATATTGCCCTCGACAATCTGGGTCCTCATTTTACCGACCTTGGAAGGATGGAAAGCTGAATCATCAACCTTGAGCTTGCCAGAGATCGAACTTCTGGCTGTATGCAGTGTTAGCTAGCAATAATGCATTCTAACCACTGCGGCACCATGGCTCAACAAGGTGCCATCTGCTCTCAAAATGGAGAATGGAGCCTGCAATCCTCCCTTTTGTTTCCTAGGAGTAAATCTCTGGTATATGATGAAGAGATTGGAAGACATCATGATTTTCACTGGAAAATTGGCTGTTGCCCAATTAGAAAACTCACTTGTATATGTCCTCAATGGTACTGGAATGATAGTGTGTGTGTGTGTGTGTGTGTGTTGGAACACAAGCTTGATTAGCCACTGAAATGCTCTATGTAAATACACAGAGATTTCCATTCTTACAGGTAGTCCTCAACTTATGACCAGTTGCTGAGTGACCATTCAAAGTTACCACAGACCCCCCAAAAGGTAACTTAACAAACTGATTCAAAATTCTGATGGGCAAAATCCTTCCTTCCCGCGGTCACTTGATTGCCATTTTGGGCTTTCAGCTACCAGCCTGCATTTCATGGCCATTTGCAGCCTCTGGCGATTTACATTTTTTGCTGGAAACTGGCCTTTACTTCCGGGTCCTGGCAAAATAGCCTATTGCAACACTGGGTTCGCTTGATGACCATGGTGTTTGCTTAATGACTGTGAATTCGCTTAATGACTGTCATAAAATGTCACAAAAATGGGGCAGTCACATGAAGACCTGCTTAATGACTAGCAGACCTTACAAGTGTAATTCCAGGCTCAATTATGAGCAAATTATGGTTGTAAGTTGAGGAGTACCTGTACTTAACTGGGTCTACGATCTCAAATCTTGGGTCTAGCACTGTGCCAAATTTAATTCTAAACCTTCTGACTTTTAACAAGGAAAAGCAATCATTTGGAACCCAGCCTAATAAGACAACAAGATTAAATTAATAAGTGAGCCTATACTCTATACTCTTGCTATTCTTTATCTTCCCAGAAAGATCTGCTAAATGCCTTCAACTCCATGCAGTTTTTCTGGTTCATTCATGAACATGCAAGGTTCCAAGCAAGTAATTGATACAACACATATATTACTACACAAGAAATTGTATATTACATTAGACTAGCAATCCCATATTAGCATCAAAGAAGGAACAGAGCAGAATATTCCACTTCCTAAAAAGTAGGAAAATGCCATGATAAAAGAGAGCTCCTTCTTTATCTCCATTTGCTGAAATTATAGGAATGTAAAGGGATACACAGCCATATAAATCCAAAGGAAACAAACAAACAAACACACACACACACACACACACACACACACACACACACACCTGTAAGAAAGTTACTTGCCTTCATTAGGTTGGGGCAAACAAATAGAAAAACATTTCCGCTTTTATTTCTTCCTGAAATATGATACCATCATCTTCTCAAGAACCTTGTACTTCTTGATGCTGAGATGTCTAACTATGATTTAAATATCCCTGTTGTATGCCAATTCCCATGTTGCACAGTTACATAGGAACTAACAATATCCATCAACTTTTTTTTAGCCTTTTATGGAATGGACTCACTTAACTGCTGGGGGGAGTAAACTCTCCCTTGGGGCAGGTAAGCAATTCAGCAGATTTTTCCATCAGCAATATAGAATTGCTTTTAGAGTTGGAGAGGTCGTATCAGTTTATTCACTTTTAAGGAAGCATTTCAAATGTAGGCTTTGATTTTTCCCTTTCCCTACTATTATTTCGATCCCATTTTTGTAATCTGCACAGGATAATCAGACCAGATTCTAAGCGGTCACTTGGTGCAACGTATCAGTAATCGAAGAGCAATGGCCACCTAGTCTGTCAATGAAGAAGTATATACCACCCAGATTAAAAAATACTATTAAGAAGTGTATACAACCCAGAGATGTCTACAAAAAAGAGAGAAATGATGAAAGCAGCATTGCGTCAGCCTTGGAATCTACATGATAACATTGGTCACACATAGAAAAAGGGTGGAACTTGCAATGGGATGACTCATTTTGATGAAAGCCCTGGATTTTGTGGGTATCTCTGAACTCCGACCATCGCTTCTAAAAAAAAAAGTGAAAGCATCACTTTTGTGGGCTAAAGCCCTGTACTGAAGTACATGATCTGAAAGACAAACTGCTAGTAGATATACGGTAGATATTTTTGTAAACAGCTAAAATTTTAATCAAGGAAGAATAAGCGACTTGCTGGGTTGAACAAAAAGCCCACTTAAACCCAGCTAACGTGATCTATAAAAAAAACCAAAGATAAACATAGACCCCTCCTCTACCCCGCTCACCATAAAGGGTATTAAAGTTCAAAAATAATAAAATTAAAGTCAAGTCAAGTCAAAATAAAGTAATAAAGTTAAACTAAAAATAATAATAATAATAATAATAATAATAATAATAATAATAATAATAATAATAATAATAATAATAATAATAATAATAATAATAATAATAATAATAATAATAATAATAAAAGCAAAGCAAAACAAAACAAACCGGCTGTGATTTTGGAGGCCACAAATGGTCACCAAGTCTCATAGCTCTTGAAAGTTTGATATTCAGCATATTTGTCCATCAATAAAAATATCTCATGGTAGCAAATTTGCTTCTTAATTTATTTAATGGGCAGAGACCAATTGTAAAACAATTAAAACCAAGTACAAAAATAAATATATACAGCAGCCAAAACAATATACCGTATTTTTCGGAGTATAAGATGCACCGGCGTATAAGACACAACAAGGCTTTGAAGAGGCAAATTTAAAAAAAAACAAGTTTTTGCACTCTGCAAACCTCCCAACTGCCCGTTTTTCGCGAAAACAGGTCCGTCGATCTTTTCCAAAAAAAGAGCATGAATAGCCCTTAGGAGGCTTGTAAAGTGCTCCAGGGGGGAGGGCAAAAAATGGCCCGTTTTTCGCAAAAAAAAAGGGGGGGGGCATGAATAGCCTTTAGGAAGCTTATAGAGTACTCCTGGGGATGGGGGGGGGGCACAAAATTAAGCAAAAAAGGTTCATTTTTTGCTCATTTCTGCCCTCCCCAGCCCCCAGGAGCTCTCTGAAAGCCTCCTACAAGCTATGCATGGCCATTTTTGTGAAGGGGCAGAGTTTTAGGAGGCAAAAAATGCTGTATTCAGCGTATAAGACACACTCAGATTTTCAGCCTCTTTTTTGAGGGGAAAAAGGTGCATCTTATACTCTGAAAAATATGGTAATAATTGTCACTATAGCCAAGAAATAGCACTTAACACATTCAGGGCCTAAGGCCTGGGCACATAGCCATATTTTTAAGGCTATGGGTCAGAGACATACTGAAGGAAGAATGTTTCGAAGGAGGAGCTCCTATAGAGAAGACACTTCACCTAGTTCTTACCAGCTTGCTTGGTGAGACCAAAGCATACCCAAACTGCTGGACAGAATTGGGTGGGTAGAAACTATTGGGAAAAAACTAAAGTAACTCGTAATCAAATTCCAGTTGATTTCATTTTTGATCCTTAGTTATAAAGCTATCCACATTTAATGTTCCTTGTTGAGCAACGAAAACCACAAACATTTCTATGCATTTTTTCCTCCCAAAGTACAGAAGCCGTGAGATGCTAGAAAATTAATGGACCTCCAAACTGGGATAACCTCATATTACAAATATATGGCTTCTGTGACATGCCAATTTCCAACAAGGAAGTCATCTGTTCACTTATCTTTAGCTTAGATCAGGGGTGTCAAACAAGGCCCGTGGGCCAAAGCCAGCCCATGAGGTGCTTAGATCTGGCCTGTAGGGCCACCCTGGAAACAGTGAAGGACCAGTCCAGGGTGCCTCTGCCAGTGGAAACTGAGGCATTTGCAGCAAAAACAGAAGCCTATTTTTGCTGGCAGAGTGTTTGGGCCGCCACAGGCACCCCTGACATGAGTGATGTCAAGCTGGCCACGCCTACCCTGGCCACACCCACCAAGGTTTAACACAACCCTGATGCAGCCCTTAATGAAATCAAGTTTGACACCCCTGGCTTAGATGACTCTTGTTCACAGGGAAACCATGATATGTCTTTGTTCAGAATGTTTACTCTCAGATGTCCATGACTCTGTAAGTTATTTTATTTATTCAATAAACATTTACCTCTTAACATGCATCAGAAACAACTGAGTTCTCAGTAGTGTTCTGCAGCTAAAATGCTACCTCTACTTCCCTACAGAAATGTTATTTCTGCGTTTGGACACTTGTCAAGGCGTAAGCTGGGTTTGTACACCACATTATGCAATAAATGTGTTTAACTATGGTTTACTGAGTAACCAAAACTGGCTTTGATCACACTACACCACACACGTCAATACAGCACTCTTTGAAAACTGCTGCTTTGTTAGTATATCCAGATGAATTCATGGCTGTTGGACATATGGTATGGGGGAAATGGATTTCCTTTTCTCTCCTTCTGTTAGAAAAATCAAGTGACAGGCAGAACTTCCAGTCTCTCTACTATTGTTATTATGTAAACAAGCAGGAAATGAAAGCAATCAATCAATCAATCCAGAATTGACGGTCATCACGGCATCCTCAGAACTCCACCAATACCACCAAGTATTGAGACTCCACCAGAGGTGGTATTCAGCCAGTTCTGACAGGTTCTGGAGAACCGGTAGTGGAAATTTTGAGTAGTTCAGAGAACTGGCAAATAGGCTGGCCCCGTCCCTGCTGCCTCCCAGCTGATCTTCTTTTATTGCCCTAAAGAGAAGAACGGAGCTGGAAAGCAGGTTAGTGGTGTGAGGAGGGAATGGGGATTTTGCAGTATCCTTCCCCTGCCATGCCATGCCCACAAAGCCACACCCATAGAACCAGTAGTACACATTTTTGAATCCCACCACTGGACTCCACCATCAAATACTGTGATCAAAATGCCCCATGGGGTTTTTTGGGGGTAGTGGTGATGAAGATGGTTTAAGTGAAGATAGGTGTGGTTTGTCTCAGACAGTCTGCTTCCATTCTTACCTATAACTATTTCCCAAAGAGGTGTGGTAGCAAAATGGCTGAAAGATGCTGGAGAAGATCCATGCTCAAGTTCAAGTCCTAGCACAGTGTGACAGGGCGATCCCCCCTCACTTGCCTTGGCTTCTGCCAACCTAGAAGTTCAAAGCATGCTACACGCAAGTAGATAAATAGGTATCATTTAGGTGGGGAAAATAACAATGTTTTGTGCGGGAAAGCAAACGCAATTGATGCCGGTCTTACCCAAAGCAATGCTCGATTATGAAGCGACTGTCAACCCGATTATGAAGTGACTGTCAATCCTGAAGCTGACCTGACCGAGACCATCTCGGAGCTTCAGTGTTGCCATACTGGATCTGAGGGATTGGGAGGGGGGATTTCAGATAGCTGGGACTTTGTACTCAAAATAAAATACTTTCTCTTGGGAACCAAGGACATTCTCACACCTGGTCAGAGGAAGGAGGAGTGATGTCACCAGGCAACCAGACAAAGTTGCGATTGTACCATGTGACTGTTTTGAGAAAGTGACATACTTTTACTTTTAAGTAGATGAAAACCACAGGAACCTTCAGAGTCAGTTTTCACCAGATCTGTGCCAATATGATGTTTCCAATAAAGCTCTTCTTTGAGGAATCTACCTGCCTTGGAATTTTGCTTACTATGGGTCTATTACATGGAACCCTGACAGCAACACTGTTGGAGGGAAAGGCCATTCTGAGTGCAGACCAGTTCACACCCTAGATCCGTGATGACGAATCTGTGGCACGAGTGCCACAGGTGGCACGAAGAGCCATTTGTTAGGGCACGCGAGGCATTGCCCTGGCAGCTCTAATGCGCATGCATGCACTAGCCAGCTGATTTTGGCCTTCATTTTCGGCCATTTTTTGCCCTCCGGAGGCTTTCCTGAAGCCTCTGGAGGGCGAAAAACAACCCAACGCGCAAACCGGAAGTTTGGGAACAGACTTCAGGTTTGCACATTGGGCTGTTTTTCTCCCTCCGGAGGCTTCAGGAAAGCCTCCTGAAGCCACTGGAGGGCCTCCAGTGGGCGGGGGGAAGCCGTTTTCGCCCTCGCCAGGTTTCTAGAAAGCCTCTGGAGCTGGGGAGGGTGAAAAATGGGTCTACCATGCCATTACGCGCCAAAAGTGAGGCAAGGGCGGGGGCATGCACAGTGTGTGTGTGTGTGTGTGTGTGTGTGTGTGTCACACATGCATGCACAGGGAGTCGCATGCATAGAATTATGCACAGGGGGTCGCATGCATAGAATTATGGGTATGGGCACGCCCATGCAAGACCTCTCTGCACTCCCCAGCTTTTGGCACGCGATGGCAAAGAGGCTAGCCATCATTGCCCTAGATAGTGTGCCAGCATGAACTGAACTGACTAGCAGTCTTAGCCAAACAACTACTGTGTATTAACATTGTGGTCTCCTGGCTAATGTACCATTGCTAAATAAATAAATAATAATCATTTCCCCAGGACTGAAAAGAACCAATAAAATAAAAAGGATATCCAAGACTTGCATCCTGGAACAGCTCGGAAGACTGAAAGGCTGAGTTGAAGCCACAGACTCCCCAAATGTTGCCTACCTCTGTCTAGTCCACACAATAGATACAAACTCAAGGTAAACTGCTCCAAACTCGATTGCAGAAAATACGACTTCAGCAACAGAGTGGTCAATGCCTGGAATGCACTACCTGACTCTGTTGTTACATCCTCAAACCCCCATAACCTTGACCTTAAACTGTCTACTGTTGACCTCACCCCATTCCTAAGAGGTCAGCAGGGGCATGCATAAGCGCACCAGTGTGCCTAATATCCCTGTCCTACTGTCCCCATTTCCTGTGTTCTTATTCATATTTATTCTTATTCCTGTTATCTTGTACATAAGTGACTAACTAACTAACTAACTAAATAAATAAATAAGATATTTGAACAACTAAGCACTAGTTCCCTATATATAAATAGAAGTTTGGAGTTGTGATATTTGCTTTTATGACAGGTTTCAAAATTACACTTGGTATTTAGGTTGCTCTGCTAGTAACAATGGGAGAAAACAAACATTTGTAGTAGGCTTGCATCAACATTCCAGCATTCAGCTCAAAGCCTAGATTTTTCCAAGCTTTTCCTTAAGTGAAATGTCATTTAATCCCATTGCATTTAATCCCAGTGGAATCATCATATGTAACACCAATGTTTATTTTGAAACGGCAACTTGGACAAAGATTTGGGGCTGAAATGCAAGAAGCCTTCAGAAAGATGGGCAGTGTCTACTTTTCACCATCCCCAAATCATTCAAACAAAGGTGGGTCCAAAGCACCTTCCAATCGTTCAGAAATACATTTCTTAGAATGCATTTTATCTAGAAAAAAACAAGTCTGAGACAAGCAGGTATCTTTTTTGGAATTTGGGAATTTCAGTAAAATCTAGCCTTAATTTATTTTAACCACAGAAATTTCATTTTCATTTTCTTACCCATCATAGCCGACCTTTTAAAGGAACAACTTTTATATCCAGCTTCTGTAAATCAAGCTTAAAATGCAAGATCCCACTTCCCTCTTGCTTTGGGTCTATTTGTAACAGATGCCTCAAAACGTATGAGGCCTCCTGCGTGATACTCACATGGACAACTCTACAGTGTGTCCAGTACATTTCCCTGTTAAGATTCTACTCACCGAGATTAGATTAAAAGATTAAAAATAAAGATAAGCTGTTGTCCCTTGTTAAGAAATGCATAACCCCCCTCCAACATTGTCAAAGTGACATCAGTCTCCTGTGGATGTTCTCATGCTGAGCATCAATGTCTGAAGGAGAGAAGCTTCATGCATATATGTGCATATGGATGACAGCTTCCATGGGAGCCAGCATGAATATTTGCAAGAGAGCGAAAAAATCCTTTCAGCAATGTTGATCAGGAGAAGGAGGATTATCAAGAAATTTGCATGATGAGCATTCCAGATTGGAAGTTAGAGGGAATGCTAAAATTAAGACCTGACTACTCTTTAGTAAATCTCTCCTGATGAACAACATATATCCATATCTGTCTGTCTGCCTCTCTACCTACCTACCTACCAGAGGTGATATTCAGCCGGTTTAGACCGGTTCAGGTGAACCGGTAGCTCCGATGATCAGTTGGCCCTGCCCACCCACCCCTGCCCTATCTTGTCCTATTTGCTGCTTTCTAGCTCATCTCAATCATGTGGCACAGCTATTCCCCCACTTCCCTGGGTGTTTTACTTACCGTTGCTGACTTGGAAGGTAAGCAGCTGAGCTTCTAAATGCTCCATTTTCAGTGCTGCGCAGAAGCGCCTTACGCACAAAGCGCACACTCACCAAATCAATTGTTAAATAGGCAGCATCCCACCGCTCCTACCTACATTCCTACCTACAAGTTCATTGTGGAAAGTGTGGAAAATGGATGCATGAAGTTACACCTGGGATAGAATTCTCCTTGGCTATAGTAACTTCAGTTTCTCTGAAAATAAGAAAGTTTCTTCCTTACAAGTAGGTGGTTAAGATACCCCTGAAAGTGCCAGAATGTGAGTAACAACAAATAGCTATATTAGTTGGTGCTATTGCAGATCAAATTCCTTCAAAGCTAAGCCCTAACTTCCTGGTTATAGCATAGGAATAGTTGAAGCTGTCTAGATGCTTGTAGTAGTTGACGCAGTACCTTTTTCTGCATATCCTTGTATCTCAACTGTCTACATATGCTTGACCATATGCTCAAGTTTTTGTCCAAGGAAAAGTTGCCAGACTTATTCTTTGAGTGCTTTGACCAGACTCTTTTGTTGTGTGTGCTTCTGAGTCAGTGTTGATTGCTGGCAACGGCTTGAATAAATACCTGTGGTTTTCTTGGCAAGAGTTTTAAAAGTGGTTTGCTCTCGCCTGCATTTTACAGCTGAGAGGGACTGGCCTAAGGTAACCCAGCTGGCTTTGTGCCTACAGCAGGACTAGAATTTAGAGTGTCCCAGGTTCTAGCCAACCTGAGTTTTAATAAAGGTAGTGGAGACTTCACAAAATGTGAAAGATTGAATAGCAATATTAATAGCACTTACGAGTTATATACTGCTTCACGGTGCTTTACAGCCCTCTCTAATCGGTTTACATTCAGCACATTGTCCTCAACAATCCGAGTCCTGATTTTACCGACCTCAGAAGGATGGAAGACTGAGTCAACCTTGAGCCACTCAGAACTGAACTCCTGGAGTGAGCAGTGAGTTAGCATTCTAATCATACAGAGCAAGAGACGTGAGTGAATGTCACCACTTAGGTGACTAAGCAGGGAGAAGAGTTATAAGTTTTTCTTCATCAAAAGAAAAGTGCAACACAAAGAGATCTGAAAAAGGACAAAGCACAAGGTAAGCATCGCATCCCACCATTATCCTCCTCCTCCTCCTCCATGCACATATGTATATGTCTCTGTTTTTGTATATATGTTTGTCTTATGTGTATTTTTTATCTGCTTGATTGTACGCCGCCCCGAGTCCTTCGGGAGAGGGTTGCGGCTAATCAAATAAAATTATTATTATTATTATTATTATTATTATTATTATTATTATTATTATTATTATTATTATTATTATTATTATTATTATTTACCCTTTATCATTCTGAATCTCCTACAGATCTCAAGTATAGCAGAATCACACACCTAAGCAAAAAGATCGGTTATAAAAACATGCCAAATCCAGTTTAACTGGCTGTCATTATGCTTTAAGCTTAATATAGGGGCCCAATTCATACTGATCAGTGTGAAGACCTGTGAAGTTCATTCTGAACAGCACAGAAGGTCAAAAATAATGGGCAAGCTAATTTCCAGGGAGACTTGCCTATTATTGTTCACCTTCACCTTAATAAACCTCTGCCAAGGAATTCCAGGCTTCCTAAGAAACCCATTTGAAAGCCCCTGCTAAAGGCAGAAGGACATATCCCTCCTCTCCAGCCTTTCTACCCACAAGCGGCAGTCAGAATTAATTCCTTTGAAGAGTCTTATAAAAAGGATCAGATATTGAAGACTCTCCTTTCCCTTTCCAGCTCAGTAAAAATCCACAAAGCTTAGTTGCACATTCTTCATTTCAAGAACAGCGGCATTGAATAGTTCAGGCCTTCAAGGCTTTGGTTCATTTTGTTTCTGATTATAGCCATCACAACTGTAAACATTAGAACAACAACAACAACAACAACAATAACAGACCAATGTGCCAAACTTCAGAAGTACTTAAGATCCTCTATAATATCTTCGTAGACCAGTGATGGCGAACCTTTTTGGCACTGAGTGCCCAAACCGGACCGCATGTGCATATTCATGGCATGTGCGTGCCGGAGCACCGGAAACCCGAAAACCAGCTGGCTGGTGTGCATGAGCACAGCGACCAGCTGATCTTTGGGTTTCCAGCACGCCGTCACCAGCTGGCCTTCAACACCAGAAACCCAAAGACTAGCTGGCTGGTGTGCCATGCCTGTTTTTAGGCCATTTCTGAGCCATTTTCAGGCTGTTTGGGGGGCTAAAATGCCCCTCAAACAGTCTGAAAACGACCCCAAAACAGCCCGGAAAACAGCTTGGTTTTGGGCCACTTGGGGGGCAGTTTTCAGGTGCTCCGGCACTGGCGAAGACCAACTGTGCACTGGAAAACAGAAGAGCAGCTGGTGACAGCATGTGTTTTCCCAGAGAGGGCTCTGCGTGCCACCTCTGGCATGCATGCCATAGATTCACCATCACAGTCCTAGGCTTTGCTGGCAATGTGAACCAAAGTCTTCTACACAGCAGTGAAAAGCAAAATAAAGGGTAAATTGGTGCCCTTAGGGAAAGTGGTTAAAATTATGCATTTGATTCACATTAGCTGGGTTCCCTAGCATTGCATTAATGATGAGTTACTTACTGAACTTCAATAGAAATTAAAAGGACTGAGGGACAGATATTACCCTTATTTCCCAGGAGATGGACAAGCCTTTCCGCCTGGGTCTTTCTTCTTCATAACTCATGCTGGTACAACTTTTTTAAAGGTTCTAAGATAGGGGTGTCCAAGGTTGGCAATTTTAAGACTTATGGACTTCAACTTCTAGAATTCCCCAGTCACCATGGCTGGATGGAGAATTCTGGGAGTTGAAGTCCACAAGTCTTAAAGTTGCCCGGGTTTATGGTGGATGGACACTAAATCAGGGGTGTCAAACTAGCGGCCTGTGGGCCGAATGCATCACACAAGGCCACACCCACCCCAGCTCCAGAAAGGGGAAAAAATGTCACGATAGTGACATGACGGCAACGTGATGCGGCGAGTTTGATACCTGCGCACTAGGTGAACTGGTATTATTAACAGAGCAGAAAATTATACTGGTATAATAATAGAAAATATGTGCATCCTGCATTGATAAGTATACAGGTAACCCCCGACCTATGACTGGTTGCTTAATGACTGTTCAAAGTTACAACAGACCACCACCACCCCCCAAGAAAAAAACTACTTACAAGCTGGTTCCAAGCAGGATTCTCCCCATGTTCATGCAATTGCATTGGGCACTCGGCAATGACTTGCATTTATAGCCATTTGCTTACTTTCGTAATCATATATGAAAATATCTGATAATTTGCAGTTATTAAGAGGAAATTATGAATCAAAGGAGTTAAAGAATAGATAAATGCAAGAAAGGTATTAAAAGCTTTTTGAACTCTGGCAAAAAAAAATGAAAAGAAACTAGAAAATACCTGGGAATACATTCCTCAGCAATACTTGGTGTAGCAGAATGTTCCCATCTAAGATTTATTATGGTTTTAATTAAAATACTAGAGACCACTTCAAATGTCATATGGGCTGAGACCTGAAAACTTAAAATTTAACATCTCATTTATGTAAGTGAAAAATAGTTTGGATGAGGAATCACTAATACTTCTTTATAGCCCATTCCTTGCTGAATTGTTATATTAAAGGTCAATGACACCAAAGACGTGAACGTACAATGAAATGCTGATGCAGTTCAACCATTGAAGTGAAGTACCTCCATTATTCAATGAAAGGTCAGAAAAAAAACTGCAAAGCAGCAGTGAGAGCCACAAAGTTTGGGTTCAATGTGAGAGTATATAGAAGACAACACAAGATAGCCAGCTCAGGATGTAGGACTCCTCCGCTGTTATGTAACAAAAAAAACCTACCAATAACAGCTCAGTCTTCCCACAAACTTCCTTGAAAAATATAGCATCTATATACTATGTAATTAAATAGGGCATTTAAGTTATTGCTCCCCCAAAAAAACTTGAATATAAAATGATAAACCCGAGATATGTCATCAAAAACTATTTTAAGTTGATCAGAAAAATTCTAATTGATAAAAATCAAAGATTCCTTTAGTACAGATTCTCCAAACCTGCTAACTTTAAGATTTATGGGTTCAACTCCCAGAATTCCCCAGCCAGCATTCTGCTCTAGTCCTGGAATGGGACAATGTGCCACGGCTGACTCACCACAGTCGACTCACCACGCTGTTCCCACCACAGTTGACTCGCCACACAGCGGGATAATTCAAAGTGGTATAACTCAAGAGAGGGACAACGGTCCATTATCCTATTTATCAGAGGGGCCAATGAGAGGTCCCTAGGAATCTCACAATCAGACATGACTCCAATGCAGTAGTACTCTTTATGTTTTTTCTCATGAACTATTGATATTAAAGCTTATAAGGAAAAACATGGTAAGAAAAGAAAAACAAGAACCGCTTTCACTAGATATTAAATGTATCTTTTTATAGGACCTACACAAGTGCTACATGTGAGGCATTTACAAGAGAAGGAACTAACTAGAAGCCTTTTGGGAATTTCTTTACTGAATTCATATTTTATATTTTTATATTTCAAATTAATTATATTCTACATTACACAAACTAACATATTTTATAGGTTTTTCATACTTTATGCTGCTTTTGTTCATGTATGGTAGCCGGAAGGAGCTATATGAGGTAGCTGCAACAATACCTTCTTAATTACCCAGCATATTTTTAGTTTCTGAAATTAAAAAGTCTATTTATAAAACGTCTAAAAATAATAACCCTTAAATAATGAAATGGCACAATGAGTTCTACAAAAATACCTGTCAAATTCACTCAAGCAGCAAGAAATGTTGTGAGTAGACTTCCGAAGGAACCAAAGCTCTAATAAGTTAATTTATTGTAGCAAAGATAATGAAACTATTTCAGCAATTGCTGTATATTACCTGCAAGTCCTATTTATACAGATATTCTTGTGACTCTTTCTCCTGAATGCAAAATGTTACAGGCTAAAAGTCACTCTTCCGTATGAAAGGGATATTTTGTCTTTGTGTCTGGCTTTGGTAGAAGTCTGACCTGCTATCAGTTATTTGTTTACTATTATTATTCTACAAGAAGATACTCTCACAACATCTTTTGTACAACACAAGCATTTTTTAATAAGATATTAAAAGTTATTTCTTCAGAGAGAGAAGATATGACAATGGAAACAGCATTTTTATGTGAGACAAAATGCCACTCTGAACTTTATAAAAGTAATAATAGAATGGAGAATTGCTTCTACAAAATTGTAAGAACATTGGAGTATATGCTCACTTGCATGTAAATAATTTAGGAGTACTTACTCCCTTATCAAGCAATAATTTAGGCACAAAACCCTCTTATTAATTTAGTAAGTAAGGTAAGATAATGTAAATTAAGAGGATGTATAACATATGCAAATACCAAAATATAACAGCTCTTTCCAGTAAAACATACAGGAATATATAAAATGTCACGTTTACCTCCCTTTCTGCCCACCACAAAAATATGATGTAAATATATTGTTATTTTCAGAAGAAAAATGCTGTTGTTATCTGTTATCAGAGTAATGGCAAATATATTCTTTGGGCTTTACTATTTTAATAAAAAGAGCTGTTTCATCTTTATCATTTCAACTATAAAACAGATCCAAATCTCAAAAAGAAATTAGCTTTTGCAAAATTAATACAAAAAGCAGATTATGTACAACCACAGATCAGGACCTGTGCTCCCGAATCTGCTAAACTCTCAATTCTTACCAGATTTAATAAGCGTGAACCATAGCTAGTTGCTCGCTAGTAATTGCAACCTTGTGGTAGATGAATTAAACAGTTAAAAATAGGAGACAAGGAGTAACTTGTAATTATATGTTCTTAAATCCATCTGACAATATAAATAAATCTATTCTATACTAGAAATAGGTAGATCTAGTCTTCAATCCCAGTACTTCAAATGTTCAGATCTTTTTTTTTTTTAGGATATTCACAAACAAGCCAGCAGCTGTTATTTAAAATATTTTTTAACCCAAAAATTCAGTTTCAATATTACAGCTGAGAGACTTGTTTGTAACCCACAGTGTTGCTATTGTGTGTGTGTGGGGGGGGCTCTATCTGGAGTATTCTGAGCCCTTGAACAAACAAACAAAAGAATATAAATCAAATCAATCAATAAATCTAGGTTGGACTCATACTTGAAATAACTTGATATTCATAATTGTGGTTTATTATCAAATCAAACCTTTATTAATGTTAAAGACATTAACAGAGAACATAAGGAGGGTGGGGTTGCAAGAAATTAAAGTGAATAAAAAAGACCACAACATAAAGTTACATGGATATAAAAAGGTAAAAATATTTTTTTAAAAAACCTGAAAGGAATCTCTAAAAAGTTTAAAAGGAAGGTAGGAGCAGCTGCTAGACATAGGGGTACATGGCAAAGTTAATTATAATAAATCAGAGCACTCTAGGTGCTCATTAAAATTGGCTTCTGGCACAGGTCATTTTCTGACAAATGTTAAGTTGAGCTGCATAGAACTTGGCAATATTGTTTATTGTGGCAGGGTCAGCATCTGAGACCAGCCAGGAAATGAAGAAGTGCTCTGCCCATTCTGCATATTTAGGCCATAATGGTGAGATGAAGTGAGTATGAATGTCTCTGTAGTACAATCACTAGAGAACTACAAGTTCTGTAGTTGCTATGTGTCCAGAGTCATAGTTCTGTAGTTGCTATGTGTCCAGAGTCATAGTTCTGTAGTTGCTACGTGTCCAGAGTCATAGTTATGTAATTCTATGTGTCCAGGGTCATAGTGGGCAGCGCCCCCACAGGGAATCAGGGGACCTGGGGGGAGAATCCTTCCTAGAAGGGGTCCCCAGGGGTGACCTGGACCTGGATCTGGAAGGGCTGATCCTACCCTGCAGGGCCCGCAACCTCTCTGCCCTGGAAAAGGTCTTTAATAGAGCCCTGCGCCTCCTATCCTCATCTTTCTGGCAGGCACGGGAGGGGCGAGAGTCGACTGAGGCCTTAAGCCTCCTGGAGGAGGCAGTGGGCCGCTGCGTGGAAGAAGTACCCTCCCCCGGGGACATAGAGGGTGAAGGGGCTCTGTCTGCCATCGTACTCTACTTACAGCCACTCCTCGCGCTTCAGCCTGATCCGTCCCTCACCTCCTCTTCAGTTGCAGCAGCCGGTCTCTCTCCCTTTTTGAATTTGCTGCATTTGTGCCCACCGAGGCTTCCGTGGCTTCCGGGGGGGTTGTGCTGCCGCTGCGCACCTTCCCAGCCGCTTCCGCGGCTTTCCCTGGTACCAAGAGCTTTTCGCTCTTCTCCTTGCTCCCTCTGCTCGCTGGTGCTTTGCTCATTAGCCTCTATCACGAGGCCTCCAGGCTCCATGTGGTCGCCGGCTAAAATGGCCACCAGAGCCTCCCAAATTCGAAAAAATCAAGCCCCAGGGAGCTGGAAAACCACAGCCACCAATGGGGAACTTACGAAAAGGAGGTGGTAGGGTCCCTGGAAGGCAGGAAGATGCACTGGTTTGAGGAGGGTCCAGTAATGGATTTTCTTTCAGGAGTCAAGCTTTTTTCAGTCTCTATGCTGGCCAGACTGAACTGACCCTGGAGTCAGAGGAGAGGGGCCCAGAGGCGTGGCTTCAGTTTCAACCCAGTCTCGAGGCCAATTGGCTGTGACAATACCATCACTGGACCATCCTGCACACCCACTCTGGAAAATTGCAGCATGCTAGGGCATTGTGATCTTCCTGCGGTCAATAGGGGAAGTTAGATTCACTTAATGACAGCATGATTCACTTAACAATTGCAGTGATTTGCTTAACAGCCATGGCAGAAAAGGTCATAAAATTGGGCACAACTCATTTAACAGCTGCCTTGCTTACCAATGGAAATTCTGCTCCCATTTGTAGTTGTAAGTCAAGTACTACAGTGGCATCTTGGTATTCATTGTTAATTGGTTCTGGGAAGTGTGACAAATATGAAAAATGAGTACCAAACAATTTTTTCCCATAAGAAATAATGTAAATAAATTTAATGCAATCCCAAACCAAATACAATGTATATTTTAAGATGGGGTTGTATATCATTACTTTATATGAGAAATAAACCTAAAAATGAATAAATACTTAGATTAAATCAAATAAAAATTTATCATTTTATCTATACTGATGAGAAAAAAAATGTACAAAAATATACAAAAGCTAAGATAAGACTGCAATGGGTTGTGCACAGGGCAAAAGCTACAATGTGACTAACACGTGACCTTTTGTTTCAGCTGGAAAGGATAGCGAGTCATGAGGCAACCGACATTGACAAGTTCTAGCTTGCGCATCAAGTCTCAAATGAAAGACGAATAATTTTCTCCTCAAAATGTGTCAAGTACCAAATTTGACGAGATATTTTGGTTGAGTACCAAGATATGACTGTACTTGTAATCCAACTGGGAGGTGGTGATTAAGGCACAAGTGGGGCCTCATGGTCTAGAAATAGGTGGCACTGGGGACATAAGATGGACCTATGAAAAATTCCAGCTAGTATAGCGAGAATGACTGCAAAAGGGAACACACACACACACCCAATGTTGTGCGTCAGCTTTGTCTGAGGAGACAGAAATTGCATTTAGGCTTATATACTACCCCACAGCTCTTTACAAAACTCTTTGGGTGCTTTGCAAAATAAGCATTATTTGCATATTACCCCAACAATCTGGGTCTTCATTTTTCTGACCTGGGAATGATGAAAAGCTAAGTCAACCTTGAGACCTGTCAAAATCGAACTCCAGGCTCTAGGCAAAATTTGTCTGCAATACTGCAATCTAACCACTGCACCACCATCAGGGCTCTTCATTCAGTGCTTCATTCAGGCTCTGAATGGGCTGCTTCACCATGCAGAGATAAAGATTGGAAAATCAATGAATCTGTGGCAGCCTCGAACTTGATAGCCATCCAGTCTTACTAGGGTTGAGATGAAGACTATTCTTCCCCATCCAGACCCTGACTGCTGGGGCAGAACCTCAATAGTATCCCTTGATCAGCCCAGGTTTGAACCATTGTTCAAATGAAATGTACTAAAACAGCAATTATTTTATGCAATTTCTTACATAAATATTCATCAGGCTCTTCCCTTTTGGGGTAAACAATGTTACACAAAGCACAGAAAAGGAGTAGGCCTGAAGCACAACCACAGCCTAGTTTTATCCCAAGCTTACACATAATATTCCATGCAAAGTTGGATTTTTAAACTATAGATTAACTTGAAAGCCAAAATATTGCTGCCTGAAGTCCACAAAATGCACATATAGTGCAGCAAGACACTCTCAAGATCCATTTCCTACAAGCAATGTTGCCATATAGGCATACTGAAAACACTTCTATTACATATAAGTTATCCAGCAATACATTTAACGTAGAAAAATGTTTTGGCAATATTGTGAATCTAAGAAACAAAATTTAAAAAAAAACAATTAGAAGTAGAAGCAAGGTATAAAATAATGTCAAAAAGAAGGCCTTTCAATATTTAATTGTAAAAAAAAGAATAAACTACTTGCAAATCTGACTTTAGGAGATGCAGAAGATTCAATGAATATCACTGATGATGTCAAAGCTGCAAATTCTCCAATTTGGGGAATAAAAAATTGTGGAATAACCTCACCTTTCAAAATTGGTACTTCTAAGTTCTAAGTTTTTCTTCTATTTCTTAAGAGAAAGAAATGGAAAAGAAAAAAAAATACAGGCTGCTAATAAAGCATGATGACAATACTTATGTGACCATGAAATTACTGCATCTTTGCAAAGAGTATCCAGAGTCCATGGAAATATCTGCCTGAAAGTATCTCACAATCTAATTACAGCATATAATTTGGGATATAGTATCCATAGCAACATTCCACTGCTCTACATTTTGAGAGGAAAAATGCTACAAAAAAAATATTTTTTTTTAGAATATTGACTAGCATTCTCAATGCGGTAGATAGTATTAAGCATGTTTCAGAATTCCAAATTTGATTTAATGCAATTTAGTTGAAATATAGCTTGTGTATATATTTCTTAGTGGCTTCCTAATTGTTGTCTTCTGTTGTGTTGTCATGTGGGTGTCAATTTATGCAGGAGTTCTGGGGTTCACACCCACAATGAAACTTGATGAAGATAGAAATGGGGAATTCAAACAAAAGTCACATGAAATTGGCTAAACACTCATTTCCTGAATTTTATTATTTATGGAGATGTAGTACCATTTCCCCCCCAAAATAAGACAGGGTCTTATTTTATTTTGGCCTCCGAAATAAGCACTTGGCTTTATCTTCAGGGAGGTGTTATTACTTTGAGATGCAGAAGGAGGCGAGTGTGGTCACCTCATAGCTGCTGCTATGTTGCAATATTTTCAGGAAGGGCTTATTTTCGGGGGAGGGCTTATTTTAGCACATGCGCTCAAAAGCCCGACTGGGCTTATTATCCAGGGAGGTCTTATTTTCTGGGAAACAGGGTATTAATAAGATCTCATTTAGCCTCCAAAAGCCTCCCAAAACATCCTAAGTAAACCAGAAGCCCCAGAGGGGGAAAAAACTGTAGTCAACTATAATATACAATTATAAGGAGTGCAACAGCCACTATGTAGGACAGGGGTGTCCAAACTTGGGAACTTTAAGACTTGTGGACTTCAACTCCTAGAATTCCCCAGCCAGCATAGCTGGCTGGGGAATTCTGGGAGTTGAAGTCCACAAGTCTTAAAATTCCCAAATTTGGACACCCCTGATGTAGGACAAACAGGCTGAAAACTAGCAGAAGACATCCATGAATACCAACTAGTACTCTGAAGACATGATGGAAACTCCTTAGTTTCACAACACATGGACAGATTTTACCATAGTTATTGGGAAAGTGTTAATCATCCAAGACCAAGCCAAGTCCAAAAACACTAGAGAATACCTGGAAGCCTGGCACTCTGACAAATTGGCCATCAATAGGCACATAAACAACATCTACATACTGTGCAAAAGAAACAATCAACAAGCCAAAAAGGGAACAAAAAGACCAAAAACATCTCCCCACAAGCAATCATTTCCCAGATGAGCAGCGATTAATGGCAGATCAAGGATCAAGAATAAACAATACCCTAATCAAGGAACTGCCAAAACAACCCAACAAAAGAGCCATCAAGACCATTCCTACCAATACTGATAGGGCAGGACACTACAATACAAAAGGAAAGAAAATCCCACTCCTTACTAGCACTGATGATGTTACCTAGTTTGGGTAATGAAACGTCTGCAAGAAAACAATCAAGCTCAGAGAGCACCAGTCTTGAGCTACAAATATTCTTCTCTATAGATATTTACTCTACTATTCAAAATGCAAAGCAAGATTTTAAACTAAGGAAGAAAAGCAGATCTTAGTTGAATTCATGTGTTGTTCTACAGAGGTTGCACAGAAATAACCAACCAAACATTCCCCAAAGGGAAATTTATTCTCAAAGTCAAAGCTTCGTTTCAACCTAGGAAAAGAGAGTTTGCAATCCCTGATCTTATCTTCCAAAGCAGTGTGAAAAGACTGCAACAATGGTGAAAGCTTTCCTTATAGCTTTTGACCTCACCTTATGAGAAGACCGAAATAAATATATCAAAAACATCTAACATTATAAACTTCACAGTGTTAAATGTAGCAATAGCAATAGCACTTAGACTTATATACCGCTTTACAGCCCTCTCTAAGCAGTTTACAGAGTCAGCATACAGCCCCCAACAATCTGGGTCTTTATTTTGCCTACCTTGGAAGAATGGAAGGCTGAGCCAAAATTGAGTCAGTCAGGATCAAACTCCTGGCTGTGGGCAGAGTTTGCCTGCAATACTGCATTCTAACCACTGCGGCACCAAGGCTCTTAATGTACATGCTTCAATGATCATGTAAAGCAATATACAGTATTAAGGTACTTTACTACAGCTACTCCTCAACTTATTTTGCCAAAATGCCCTCAATACTGTCTCACTTCTAAACTGAACCGAGGGGTACACTTGTCATTGCTGCTGAAGAACTAAAGTTTCCCCAAACTCTCTAGGAAATTCCATTCCTTTCAAACCAGTACTAAATCCCAGAAATTTTGAATACCTTTAAGTATGCCTAGTTACAAGCAGCTGAGCACTTGTAATACAACTAGTCCTCATTTAGTGACCATTCCAAGATAAAATGGCACTGAAAAAAGTGTCTTATGACCAGTTTTCACACTTATGACCTTTGCAGCATTTCCATAGTCACATGCTCAAAATTGAGAAAGAACGTTGGTCTTACCTGAACATTTCTTTTCAGGAAGGGGTCATGTGATCGTCTTTTGCGACCTTCTAACAAGCAAAGCCAGTGGGGAAGCCAGATTCACAATGACCATGTTACCTACTTCATAATTGCAGTGATTTTCCTATGGCAAGACGGTTCGTAAAATGGGGCAAAACTCAGTTAACGACTGTCTCAGCAACATAAATTTTGGGTTTGATTGTGGTCGTAGCTACCTGTATACATAGTTCTTGATTTATGGAACTAATTGAGCCCAGAATTATGATCATAAATCATGCCAGTTGAAATGTGGGTCATCATGTGACTGATACAATGTAAGATTTTTGTGGCAATTGTTAAAGCAAATTACCATGGTCGTTCAGTGAATCCACAGTAATTAAGTGAATGTCATGACTGTTATGCAAACTGATTGTCTGAAATGGGCATATTTTGCTAGAAACTGGAAGTAAATGATGGTTTCCAGCAAAAAAAAAAAAAGTGTTGTAAATCAGGATCATGTGATCGCCGTTGTCAAGCCCACAAAATTCAATCACTTTACCATGCAGGATAAGGGTGGGGTGGCCACTATAAATTAATATCCATAAACAAACAACTTGTTGTAAGTCGAGGACTATATATGCAGATATCATTTTGGTTCTTTTGCGCCAACATACTTTTTTTTTTAAGCAAAAATGCTCATGATATCATCAGAGTTCAGTACTTTACCAATAATTCATCACTTGTGTAAACTGGGTAGCTGTATTACTTGCAATTTTCTTGCACATTTTTTTTATTAATATGACTTAAGATATAACCTAGGATCTTTTCTATGTCCGTCATAATGGAAAAAGAATGCTTCCTATTTCTCTGCCTAATTAGTCTCAGGAGCACATTTCCAGCACCAGCTTCAATTCATAGTGGTAGCATTCTCTGTGCAATGTTGTAATTAGACTACTAAGCTGTCACGAATTCCTTATCGGTATGCAAATTATTTTCACATGTTATATATTAGCAATCATGGATGCATTAAAAAAGAAATGAATCAAAATCTTGTAATACAGTAATTGTACACATGTCACCTAAGCATCCCACCTCTTCTGCTACTAAGAGACTGAAACAGAAGACATTAGATGGGAGTGACAATTAAATAACAAAGAAATGCACGATCAGGAAACCTTACTAATTTTAGAAGAAATTGCAGAGGTAAACTTTCTTTGTAATATTGTACTTTCTATGAATGGATTACAATAACAGTTTTTTTAACAGAGGGTTTTGAACTTTAAATGTG
The DNA here is from genome assembly GCF_964273705.1 of Natrix helvetica. Lineage (NCBI taxonomy): Eukaryota > Metazoa > Chordata > Lepidosauria > Squamata > Natricidae > Natrix > Natrix helvetica. Next base: position 332,480,098 of record NC_138548.1, on the reverse strand, counting down.
TTTTGCTTTTAGTGCTATTTTAGTATGATTTATTATTGTATCTTATGATTTATGATCTATGTCTTATTATTTTGTTGTTTGTATGTACACTGAGCCCTTATGCACCGGAGACAAATTCCCTGTGTGTCCAATGACACTTGGCCAATAAAACTATTCTATTCTATTCTATTCTATTCTATTCTATTCTATTCTATTCCATTCCAATCTATTCTATTCCATTCCATTCCATCTAATTCTTATTCTTCAAGTTAACTACTTTGTCACTGATATTATAGAAGACGGGCCAATAATTTGCAAATAGAGTTAGTATTTTAAAATTTTTGGGAGGGCCTGTTTCGCAAGGGCTGGGATCTAATGTGGTACTAATGTATTCATCAGTATTCAACTAGGAGTAGATAATATGTGTGTATGTGTTGGCCTTTTTATGCACCTTTTTCTTTTTTAATGTTTTGATTGTTTTGTGTTTTTTTTTCTTTTTTGGGGAGTTTTGAGTTTGGGCTTTGTTTTGAATCAAATAAAAATATATGATTAAAAAAAACAGTAATATTGCACAAAATTCCATTAAAGATTGCAAGATGAGCAAATATATCCATATGTATGCAGGGAAGGTTAGGATTAACAATAAGATCAACAGCTGTTCGCTCCAAGCTCTGACATAAGTCATCAGCTGTTGTTAAGCACAACATGGACAAATGGAAGAAAACACATAAATGTGGCAAAGAAAGAAGAGGGTTCATAAGATCTGCAGCCTCACTGAAAAAAGGGGGAGTTATGGGGCAAGAAAAATATGTGGGCATGTTCCATTCACCTAAGATAGTATAGGCAATTAAAAACTGATTGTCTCCTAAGCTTAAATGCTGATTATTTTTACAAAATTGCTAGCCAGAAAAGGCACCCAACTGTATCTCTACAGCTTTCTTAGATATTGTATCTCATCCAGTCATCTGGAGACACGGTTGAAAAAGCAATATAATAAATCTTTGTGTACATATCCTCTCTTTCTCTTTTCTTGTGGCACTTTAATATCAAAGAACAAACACATTTTCCCCTTCCAAAACACACAGTAGTATTCCACAGCTTATCAGTATAATTTAAAAAAAAAATCTTTGCAACTCAGAATATGAGAAACATAACTGACTTCAGAATAAATTATCTACCTTCCATAGGGTGTGCATGAAGACCTTATTCCCTGCATAGATCTACTCTCTCCCTTGCTCTTTTTGTACATAATAGTGTTTGCTGTATCATTTTTGTTACATTTCTTTTTTTTTTCTTTGAAAAACACCTCAGAAAAGCATGCTGCACATTGAATGTAAAAAATAAAAGGTAAGTTCAACTGTGAAGTCCCCTTGAACATGGGTGAATGGAGTGGAATATGTTTGAAGAGCAACCAGGTGAAATGGGATGGTGAAGTAGATTGTCCAGAAATTTATTTAGCTCCTTTAAATTAGAGAATGTAACTTACATTCCTGGAATCTAAAATGCATTACAGAAGAGACTTTAGATACAATTCAGCCAATGGCCTTCTTATCCATGATTTCCGTTTTCACGGAGCATTTTAAAAAGTATGAAGGGTTTTGAATTGACCGATTCAGAATTAAAAACTAAAATAAACATCATCTCTTTTTATGCCTGCTTGGGACAATGGGCTTTATAGCAATAGCCCTTAGATTTATATACCGCTTCATAGGGCTTTACAGCCCTCTCTAAGCGATTTATAGAGTCAGCCTATTGCCCCCAACAATCTGGGTCTTCATTTTACTGACCTCAGAAGGATGGGAAGCTGAGTCAACCTTGAGCCTGGTGAGATTTGAATTGCCAAATTGCAGGCAGCCAGCAGGCAGCAGAAGTAGCCTGCAGTACTGCACTCTAACCACTGTGCCACAGTGCCTTTTATTGCTCTTATAGAACAACACATCTCCAAAACTCCATGACACAGAAGGCTGATCAAGATTATTCATCCTGCTATTGATAAATCACTAGTAGCTTTTAGTTGAAAAAATAGTATTACCCACACAGGCTGGAATTTCCATTCTTTATGTCCTACATTGTCATGTAATACACACTGCTCTAAAATTATCAAGTCTTTTAGCCTCAGTTTATACAGTTCTTTGTTACTCTCTCCAGTCGAGGCGTATATATCTGTACACTTAGGGTAAAATTATAGATTATAATAACTGAGTGGGTTGTTTCTTTTTCCTGGCTGTTCCTTTTCCTCTCAGATACAGTATGATAGCCCTACACAGTCTGAAACTCTGAACAATGACTTTGAAATAATTACAAAGACTGTGGCTTCTGACCTGCGCACATATATTGGTTAGGCTTTAGGCTTGATGCAGTGGAACGTGGACCAGAAAACCTGAGTTTAAAACCGTGTTTTACTGGAGAAATATACCAAAGGGCAACTACCAAACATTACAACAAATGAAATCTCTCTGTAAGCAAATATAAAATCTCTTTGTAAGCAAATATGTGATAGTGCAAGGTTAGGGTATCCACTCTCAACTTTTTTGACTTCCATTCCCCACCACCCAGTCAGAGCTGAAGAAGCTTCTTGGGTGAGAAGCGAAACATCTTCAAAGAAAAAATGAGAAAGTCCACCTATTGCCACCAGTAGCCTCCCACCGTCCAGTACGATCCCACAGAGTTGGCCTCCTCAGGGTGCCGTCGGCCAGACAGTGTCGGCTGGTGACCCCCAGGGGGAGAGCCTTCTCTGTGGGAGCACCTTCCCTCTGGAATGAGCTACCCCCGGAGCTTCGCATAATCCCTGACCTCCGGTCCTTCCGACGTGCCCTAAAAAGTTGGCTTTTCCAGCAAGCCGGCCTGGCCTGTTAATTTTATTTAATTTTTAAAACGTGAGTGTTATATAAATTGGATTTGTTTTTTGGACTGTTTCTAATTTCCTTTTAACTTTTGTACTATGTGTTTTTTAATGCTGTACGCCGCCCTGAGTCCTTGGGAGAAGGGCGGCATATAAATCTAATAAATCCAATCCAGTTGCCTCCTAAAAAAGCACCTTTGGGACAACCATGACCTGGATGACTGAGAATTTCTATAGACTCTCACCTTTACTATTTGGAAGTAAAGAATAAAGTGTAAAGAGCCTTGAAAGCCCCAGCAAACCAGATGAGAACAGATAAACAAATAATTAAGATTGAAATTACAGGAGAGGAATGCAAGATGACATGCTATGCAGACAATAAAAATACTAGCAATAATGCAACACTTACATATGACATTTCATGCAAGTAATCAAAGATTTTGGCTGCCTTTCTAGATTTAAAATTAATGCAAAGAAAACTAATGAGACATTTAACCTCTGAAGTAGTTGACTTTGTGGAAAAACAAACTGGCTGACAGCAAAAAAAAAAATCAGTGAAATACCTAGAATTCTATTTGAAAATACTACACAGACAAAATACAATTATGGAAATAAATAAAACAAGATCTTGAAAGGTGTAGGATTCCAAGAGAAACTATATATTCCAAATGACATCAATTTTAATGTCACAAAAATATCTGGAGGACTGGCAAGAACAAATATACAGACAGACAGACAGACAGACAGACAGACAGACAAGACAAAAATTGAAACTCTTACACAAAACTAATATGAATGATTAGGACGTATTTACAAATTGATACTGAGTCTACACTACTACTACAAAGATTCAACAAATCAAAAGTTGCATGATAAATTAAATGCAAAACTTCAAACAAACAATCACAGTAAATCAATGGGAAGGGTTATGGGGGAAAAAGTCCATTGCATTCCCTCCAAACTATAATTTAAAAGAAAATTGGTATACGATGTTACAGAAGCATTCTTCCAGAAACATGAATGAAAATTATCACAATTTACTAAGATTCATGTTGACAGCTGCAAGAATAAACTTGGCCCAACAGTGGAAAAGAGAAACCTTGCTGACAATATCAGATTGTGAGTCTAAAATTGGAGAATATGCTGCAGTGGCAAAATTGAATACACACAGACGCACATATACTGTTGTTACCATTTTCTCTCAACTCCCAGAGTGGTTTGTGTCAACCGGCCACAGCAATGTGGTGATGTGAATGAGAGAGAACGGATGCCATGTGTGAATTTCCCCCCTTTTTCCCCACCTTTCCTCAACTACTGCAGTCTTGAATTTTTTCACTTGGCATTTGAGCTTTCTCATCAGTGGGGCCCACTTCAGAGGTGTGTATTGCTGTGCCCAGACAGCTTGACTTACACCTCCACTTCACAACACAGCTGTCAGGGAAAAGTGGAACAAAGTGCTTGGAACCAAAGCATTCTAAAAATGTACACAATGCACATAAATAAAAAATTAGATATAATCCAGATTTCCTGAGATCATTGGAGGAAATTCATCTAAAGCTCCTCGTATAGCACGGGTGTCAAGCTCGTGACGTCACATTGTCGTCACGTGATGTATCACAACTTTTTTCCCCTTCGCTAAATCAGGGTAGGCGTGGCCAGGGCGTGACACATCCAGCCCATGGGGAGCAAGTTTGACACCCCTCTCCTATAGGGTCAAGGGTTTCTACATTTGTTGTTCCAGGACTCTACAACCACAATTGGGACCGGAATTTAGATTGCTAAAGAATGTGGTCATTAAATGAGTCACCATACAACCAGACCCAATTTTATGACCATGCTTACTGCAGTTGTTAAGCAAATCTTAGCAATGAAATGAACTATGAGTAAAGGCCGTCCAGTGATTATGAACTATGCATTCATTAAGCAAATTCATCTTTCCCCATCAACTTAGCTGGAAAGGTCACAAAACATGATCATGTGACTGTAAGATGTTGCAACCATGGTAAATGTGATTGGTTGCCAAGTGGCCAAATTGCAACCACACGGTTATGGGGATGGTGTGATGGTCATAGCAATAGCACTTAAGACTTATATACGGCTTCATAGTGCTTTTACTGCCCACTCTAAGCGGTTTACAGAGTCAGCCTATTGTCCCCAAGAATCTGGGTCCTCATTTTACCCAACTTGGATGGATAGAAGGCCAAGTCAACCTTGAGCCTGGTGAGATTCGATCTGTCAAACTGCTGGCAGCTGGTGATCAGCAGAAGTAGCCTGCAGTACTGCACTCTAACCACTGCGCAAGCTTGGCTCTAACATCAAGGATGGGCCCTAAGTCACTTTTTTCTGGGACCGTCATAACTTTGAACCATCATTGAATGAATGTCTTAAATTGAGGACTACCTGTAGTGTATAATCTCTGGTATATTAAAGAGTTAAGCCTCTGCTGGTTCCAAGACTGACAGGATTTACATTATTATTTTAGGCTATTCTATTTTGTCTTTTTTAAACTTTGGACTTTTAATAGCCCTGGTTTTGGCTTATTCCAAACCACTGGGAGACTTTGGTAGTTGCCAATTTAATAAATGAAGTATTAAAATATGTAGCAGATAAAAACTCAAAAGGAAATGTTGCAGAGACCTGACAAATCAATTGTCACAGAATTGTACATAACAAACCTGATGAAAAGTAAATGAGTTTTGTTTTCTTCCACAGGAATACACCTTTTCCAAGGTGCGCTTCCTTCTTGCTATTGATTAGACCCACCTTTTATAATTGACTAGCTAATATCCCAGCATTGCCCGGGTATTTATTTATTGTAATCCTGTCTAATACAGGATTATTTCTAATGTTGGATTTTCCCCCTTACCAGAGGAAGCCCCCTTGGGGAGCACCGTGAAGCCGTTACCATGGCAACTCCACTGTGTTGTACAGTAGAAGCCATTTTATGGCAGTATGGTAGAAGCCATTTGAAGACACAACAGGCTGCATCTTAACAGAACACACACCCTGAGGGGTGTTAGGGATGTCTTACCCCCACAGTATTTGTTTCCAAAGAGTAAGTATATATATCCAACCTTCTATCAATATCAGATGAAAAAGGATTTTTTTAAATTTTGCCTGAAGTAGTTTTAGAGATTCATGCCATCCCATTTGTTTTAGAAGAAGAAGCAGGTTCTCACATCAAAAGGTTAAATCTACAGGTGCAATAAAGGGACTATGCTGGAGAAATTACAAATATGTAGAATATAAATATCTTATGTTAGTCAGTTTGAAAGGGAGACAGATGTTCTAACCCAGTTAAGATACCTGATTTAGTTATAAAGGTACACAAATTTCATTTACAATGCATTTGGAGTCAAATGTTCAAAAGGTAGATGACATATGGGCTTAAGGAAACATGTCTTGTAAACCATGAAGATGAATCCAAACACAATTTGCTACTTTTAAGGAATACACAACAACTTTAAAGCAATATTACAAGAAAAGCACTAATTTGGATATACGGATGTTTCCAAATATAAATCTGATTCAATTCTCAGACATTTCTACAATTCTGTTTATTTGGCTATATATTTATAATCGATGAGAATAAAAAACCCTTCCATATAATTACCATATATGTTCCTACCATAGAAGGAACATATAATTGATTATTCTGTTGGATATAATCAGTTGCATATCCATTTGTGCCATTTTAGTTAAGAGTAATATCAGTATTTCTCAACTGTGAGTTTCTGATTTCTTTTTTATATGACCGTGATCTGTTGCATTGATGTTAATGACATCTTTTCTAACAGTCACAAGAATCTCAGAACTATTTGGTTTTTTTTTTTTTAATTAAATATATTTGCTGCCCATCTCACGGTAAGGTGACTACCATTACAAGAGATATTTTGTTTAAATAAAAAGCCTGTTCAATTCAGCTGTTGAGGTAATTTTGGGTATCTCTATCATGGACATACTAAGTTCTGGATTTAAAAATGTCTCAGGAACATCTCTTTTGTGGCCCAAGCCAAAGATTTAGATTTTCTTTGCATATTTAGTTAAGTTTGAAGAAAGTTGAAAGAGCTAAATCAGGGTCTTCAGCCTTGTAAATGCTTCACTCCTTAAAAACTTAACGTCTCCTCAGAAGGAGCCCTGGTTCTACCTATTTAGGGAGTGTGACCTTTCTGGAATATGTCTTTCACCAGTGCAAATCCTGTTGAAAGGCTACACTCTGATGTAAAAGATTCATAAACCAGAGACATTAACATTCTCATTCTTACGCATCATTTTTGGCACAGTGTGGAATTTATTAGCCTTCCAGGAAATGGTAAGAATTCTCAGTTTCCTAGAAGAAATTGTCAGCTCAGTACAATACCAAGACTCTAAATCCCATTCAAACTATTCTGAAATTGGCCTCATCATGTTGGCTGACTGACTTAAATATTCAGAGTTGAACATGGAACCAATCAGGATCCAGATTTCTTGGCTATCCATGACATGGGCCACTTCAGCTTGCCAGGTTCAAATACAAGAGTCCAATCAGTCCCTGTTCAATTGCCTGAGGTATACCACAAAGTACTCTATCTCTAAAGATGCCTATCACATCTGCTGGCAAGATGGCCAGAAAACTGGGCCATTTAGTCTCAAAAACCATCTCTACTTCATTGATGCCAGCCCTGAAAGCCTATACCAGTATACCAAAATAAGTTTTATTTGCCAAAGAACGAGAAAGAACTGGGGGGCAGGGTGAATGACTGAGCCCTTATTAAATCACCAGGATTAAAAACAAGATTTCTTTTGAGTCTTTGACTACCTGCAGATTTACTGGAGGAAATCAAGAGATTAGGAATGTACGTTTGTGGTCACTTTAAGAGAGAATTGATTATGCATAATCTTAAAATCTGGTTTCAATGTGCCAAGTTCCTTCCCCCCCTCCCTCCAGTATATTAATGGTACAGAAATTGGCCCAGACATGGCAGGCAGTTAATGATATTCAAAATTGTTTCCCCTCAACTTCAGACTATGTTGGGTATCTGTTCCCAATAAGAAACACTCAGCAATTGACTTTTTTCTGTCTTTCCTTTTTTTAAAAAAAAAAAGCAATAATGCAATCAAACTGCCTTTGATTTCATTATTTTGCTTGGTTCAGCCATTTAGTTCATATGTTTAAAGCGGAAAATCTGAAAATCACCTCATTCTGTAATCTTTCCCATGTAGTTTTGCTGTAAAGCGACTTTTTAAACAATGTATAAGAAAAGAGAGCTCAAATTCTCCAAGTTTTGGTTAACCATAATCATTTGATTGTATCTCATTACATTTTTAACAAAGCACAGAACCTCTTGTTCATGTCTGTACAAAAATGCAATTTGTATCAAATTATATACATTTGTGGCCTTTTTTAAAAACAATTGAAAATTCAATCTAACAATTTCCACAGAACTCAATTACAAGTGGCTTTAAATAAGGAAAAAATTGCAGTGATCATGCTTTAATAATATGCTCAGGACAAGGCTGGGCCAATTTGAGAAACTGAACTATATCAGTTTGAGTTTGAGTTTGAGTTTTATTAAATTTATATACCGCCCCCCTCTCCCCACAGGGACTCGGGGCGGTGTACAGACAGTACATATAAAACAACAAAGCAGGAACAACAAAACATTAGACAACCAACATAAACATACGGTCTGTATAATACCCGAACTCATCTAAAACCAAATTAAAACCCCAAAATTTACAATATTAAAAAGCCATCCAGGAAGGTGAATAATAGATTGTACTTATGATTATGATTAGGCTAGGCCGGCTAGCCGGAACTGGTGGGTCTTGAGTTTCTTACGGAGGGAGCGGAGATCAACAGTAGTTCTAATGTCAGGGGGGAGTTCGTTCCAGAGGGTTGGGCCCATCACAGAGAAGGCCCTACTCCTGGGCACCGCCCGCCCGCATTGTCTAGCGGAGGGTACCCGGAGGAGACCCTCCCTGTGTGAGCGGATTGGTCGTAGGGATGTATGGGGTAGAATGCGATCTCGCAAATAACTAGGTCCCGAGCCATGAAGCGCTTTGAAGATGACAATCAACACCTTGAAACGCATATCAGAATTAAATAATAAGGAATATTTTGGTTTCTTCACAATATTGTTGGCTGCATATTATGCATCACACACGAATTATCATGAAAAGTAGACAAGAGGCAACTTTGGTGGGCAAAATCATTTGCCTAAAAGCTTTCTGTCTTAATGCCTTTATGCCTTTGGGTGCAAATTTGACCAATATGGATAATATTTTGCTTTTGTAATGCAAAGTTCTATTATACTGAGATGACCAACATAAGGACTTTTAGTATTGCAATTGGTATTTGAGGAGGTTATTTAAGTATTTTATATCTCTACTATATTGTGTTAAAAAGCACTGCATTAGTACTCCAAGTAAGTTGGCTTGGATATTGGATCATCTTCTAATAAATTATCTTTTAATGGTCATAAGGGATGATTTTGTTTAAAACGTGAAAAAAATTACTTAAATCTAATTAACATTTCAAAAAGACTGCTTGCAAAAACATTATTAATAAAGTTTGAATTCTTCAAAAAAGCAATATTTGTTTATTCTCTGGCCACACATTTCCTAATTATGGTAGCAGTTCTAGACTGGTATAATTTGAAGTAAGTTTCACTAAATCTTTCTTATGCAGCACAATCTACTTGGTAAAACCAAATTTGATTTGGTCCTTTTTCATATTTAATTATTAAGTGAAAAAACTATCTGAAAAAGCAAAAATAAATCAGTAAATTTTCACATAAGTCTTTACTCAGAACCAGAATCACGGAGTTTATGTCCAGGTAAATGGGTATAGCGCGGCTACAAACCAGAAGATTGTGAGTTCTAGTAGCCCTGTCTTAGGCACCAAGCCAGGACTACTAGAAAGAAAGGAATGGCAATCTTGCAAAGAAAACTGTGGGACCAATCTAGGCAGTTGACAGGAGTTAATGGTGTCTTGGAAGCACATGCATACAAATACCATGTACTGGCGCCTGCTAATCTTTGTTGCTAAATTTGTTAGAATACATGTCAGAATGCTTTTTGTAATGCAACAACTACAGAAGTATTCAGCCAGTAGATGGCAGTGTTTGTAAATTTGCTGGGTATAATCTATGGTTATACTCTATGTTCTTTTTGTTCTTGTGACAGTTAAAATGGTTAAGCAGCAAGACCCATGGTGACTCTACACTTTATTTGATCTGTAGGGCTATAGGGCTATGTATAAACAGAATTTTTAACAAAATTATGTTGAAAAACGAAATTGCTGTCTAATATGGATCTTTTTTAATTCCATTTCTGACAGAAAGTGCTAATAACACGTAGCAATTCCTGTCTCCCCAGATTATTGTCCTTATCCTTTCAAGAAATTCACATTTAGTAAACTGATCTGTGGTATCTTATTTATCACTATTAATATTGTAAAATCCTAGCCTCCCCCCCCTTCAAAAAGTATTTTGCCACAATTAGCAAATCGTTTAGCTAAAACACAATGAAATTTTCCATTAAGTCCAATTGTAGACCTTGCAAATTATGCTTAAAATTTCTGTTCAAGACCACTCCCATTAATACAGTATATGAACTAGTGATCTGCCAAAGGAATAAGCTGCTCTTTAAATGAATCATGTTTGAGCAAAATTATTCCAGGCATCCTAGGATAGCATATTTCAGAATGAAAAAGCAATTATCAGTACATTTTACGTGTAATGACTACAGCTCTTCTCTTTCAAAATTCTCTCATAAATTCCATTTACTGCTCTGTTCAGATCTCCCATTGCCAAAAATATGTGCTGTTAATGGAAACCACCAGTTGCCAGTAAGGTTGGCACTGTGGCTCCATTGTGAGTTCAGCTCATCACAATGTTTGTTTGACAGAGTTCTGTGGAGTTATTTATAGGCACTCATTATTTTGGCAGCAGTCAGTCTTGAATCCTATTCATATTCTTGGAAGCAAGATCTTCCCAAGTGTGAGTCACAGAATTACAGGGTAATCTCTCTGGTTGTTCTAGGGCAAGATTATTATTTTGTCTGAGAAAAAATAAAATAGGAAGTTTTGATACCTCTGAAAATGCTAGAAGCCAAAAGCACAAATGTATACTGTCTTCTTTCCAATGGAAAAATATTAAAATGAATAAACATCAGTAATAACAAAGATGTGCTAAGTCCACTTAGCAGTTCAAAAGCATGCAGATGGGAGTAGATTAATAGGTACCACTTTGGCGGGAAAGTAACTGTATTCCATGTGCTTTTGGCCTGTAGTCATGCTGGCCACATGACCACAGAAATTGTCTTCAGACAACACTTGCTCCCTTGGCTAAGAAATGGAGACGAGTACTGAGTCCCAGAGTCAGACAGGACCTGCAGGGAAGCCTTTACGTCAGGGGTGTCCAAACTTGGCAACTTTAAGACTTGTGGACTTCAACTCCTGGGGAATTCTGGGAGTTGAAGTCCACAAGTCTTAAAGTTGCCAAGTTTGGACACCCCTGCTTTACGTCTTTCCAACCTGTTAAAGAGCCCTATGTCCTTCCTTACAGCAATGCTGGTTAACTAGTCACTAATAGTTACCAAACGCTGTTTGTTATTCTGTAAGGAAACATATATCCAATCTGATTTCACAGAATTTCCTTCAACCAAATGGTCATTCTCTTATTTAACAGAATAATAGAATAACAGAGTTGGAAGGGAGGTCTTCTAGTTCCAACCCCCTGCTTAGGCAGGAAAACCTATACCACTTCAGACAAATGGTTATCCAATCTCTTTAAAACTTCCAGTGTTGGAGCATTTACAACTTCTGGAGGCAAGTTGTTCCACTGATTAATTAGTCTCACTGTCAGGAAAGTTCTCCTTAGTTCTCGGTTGCTTCTCTCCTTGATTAGTTTCCATCCATTGCTTCTTGTCCTGCCCTCAGGTGCTTTGGATAATAGCTTGACTCTTATATTTTTATTTAATATATTTCTTATATTGCTTTTGAGTAATCAAGAGTGTCAGAAGTAAGATCTATGAAGCTTTAACCATGGGAGAAATGTACTTGTGCATGTTAGCCAAAAACAAAAATAAATAAAAATAACTCAACCCTGATGCTGAAATCAAAGGAATAAAACATTTGGATCTGAAAACAGAGTAACTCGTTTTTTCCCATCAACCTCAAGGATAATGAGAAATAATGGAGGGAATAATTATTCTATTGTGCCAGATGTTAATAGTTACTGCTATTGCTATTACTAATCATTATTAGCTCCCAATGACTGATAAAAGTGATAATATACAGTTTTGATCAAGCATTGTCATCTTGTCTTCCTCTCTTGGTACTCTTTTAATTTTTTGGCTCAGATTATTTTGTGTTCCAGTTTGGTCTGACTGAAGTGGCTTGTTATTATCAGGTTGACTAAGTGTACAGATCGGCCTCTAACATTGGGTTCTCCCTGAGACAAAACCCAGACTTCTGGTTAGATTTTTTGGGTTACGTCAGTATCAGAGATTATAATATACTTGGAGTGGCTTGGTTAGAAGCTACTGCTAATTTAATCTAGTCACACTGTTGTGTATTTTCCTCTGTTACTACTATTTTTTCATTCAGGTTGAGCACTTAATTTTATGTCTTAACGTAATTAACTTTATGTCTTTATACAATCAATTTTATATTAATTGTTGAATAGATTGAATAATGTAGTTGTGATGCTTATATTAGTAGTCTAGTATAATAATAATAGTTTTATTTCAGTTAAAATTTTGCTGTCATTTAAATTCATCATCATCATCCAATTTCTCTAGAAACTTAAATTGGCTTATATGGGCTCTCTCTTCACTTGAACATCACACCAACAATTTTCTGAGACCTATAGGTTTGACTTGAGTACATATCCAAGGCTTAGGGTGAACTTAACTTTGACTCTTCCTGAGCATAAGGCTAGGTTCTTAAGCACTCTCTCTTTCCTTAACCACAAACCTCCACCTTAATTGCTTCATGAAATCTGCTAACACAGTATTTAATTATCATTTTATTTTCTGTGAATCACTCAAAGTAGTTTGCAATCTACTTATCTCATGCACAAGCAAAAGTATTGGGTCCCTGCTGAATTTCTCTCCTTCTTTATCACTCACAATGATTTCATGCAATATTAATCTATGTTTTATGAAAGATGCAATGTATAAATAAATCAACTATAATAAAATTACTTGGTGAATATCTTATTTGACATTCCTGAATCTTACCGGCTCTATTGACTCTAATTAGAATTGGTAAAACTCAGTGTTGTTTATTCCTCATAATTATATATGTGCTGCTCCAGTTCTACAATTAGATGCAACGTTATTTTCAAAAATCCCTGAAAAAATCACAGGTAGAATGAGGCAGTGTTGGTGTTGGACTAGCAACAACAAAACCCAAATTCTAGATTACCTGGTGAATAGGATTCACACCTCACATGGCATCTGCCAAGACTCTGTTTAAATGGGGCATAGTATCCTCCTCTCAGTGTGACAGCAGGGTCCCCCATCAAACTATAAATCATATTGTAAGCAGCTGTAAACTGAAGGCATATATCAGTCCAGCATTTGCTTTTTTTAAATATAAACAATGCTGCATTTCAATTGTTAGATGGCCCAGACATTGGTATTTGAACTAGATAATTTAACATTTATATTTTATAGGCTTCTACTAATCTAGATGAAATATCACACACACACACACACACACACACACATATTGCTAGGGACGCAGTGGCTCAGTGGCTAAGACACTAAGCTTGTCGATCAGAATCAGTAGTTTGGCGGTTCGAATCCCTAGCACCGCATAATGGAGTGAGCTCCTGTTACTTGTCCCAGCTTCTGCCAACCTAGCAGTTTGAAAGCACGTAAAAAATGCAAGTAAAAAAATAGGGACCACAACCTCGGTGGGAAGTTAACAACGTTCCATGCGCCTTCGCCATTTAGTCATACCAGCCACATGACCATGGAGACGTTTTCGGAGGGCGCTGGCTCTTCAGCTTTGAAACAGAGATGAGCACCGGCCCCTAAAGTCAGGAATGACTAGTAAATATGTGCGAGGGGAACCTTTACCTTAGATATATTGCTAGTCCATGTAGTATGCCATATGCTAAATAAGACATCAACACCCCAATCAACTTCTAAAAAGCCACATACAATCAGCACCATATAAATACCACACACAGAATAGCCCAAAGAAAAGTTCCCTGAAGATGGACTCCAGCACGAGTCCAAAAGCTTGGAAGACTAAACCCCTGGTCCCAGTGACTGGCCCAGATTGGATCTTGTAAATAAATCTAGCCTACTCTCAAGCACAAATGGTGACTGGCCAGAGAGTTTCTCTCAGATCAATTTATGAAACAGGGTTGTTGTTCCTGGGGAGGGGGGGAGGGGGGAATAGAAGAAAGAACACTATATACATTATATTCTTTCCAGGCGCCAATGACTTGAAGCTAAAAAGTGAGATTATATGAGAAGATTCCAGAAAAAGAGCATCTTGTTCTGTTGCCCTTCTACATGTGCCACATAATAACAAATAATTAAAAGCCATGAAAAAAAAAAATGAACGCAAATGAAGTACGTGGCTAAATCAGACCGTGCACAGCCTAGTCCTATTTACAGCACCAATCCTTTTGAACGCTTTCAATATACCCGAATAATTTGGAGTCATGGGAATTGAATCACACCACATTTGGAAAGCAACAGGCAGGGGAGGCTGTTTTAGAAGTTATTCAAACAGAAAAGGGAGATGATGACCCTCTTACTTATTCTTAGCATTTTGTAATGAATGTTTCTGTGTATCAAGATTTAATTAATCTTCCAGTGCGTGAGAGGAATGCCCTCAATAGGTTTTTCTAATCTTCTCTGAAAAGCCTTCTAACATAATCCCTGCATTTTATGGCAGCATATGCAAACTTATGCTCCACGAGAAAACTATAAATAAGAGACAGGTTGACAGTGCAAACCCCAAGGGGTATTGCTTAAATCACAAAATACATTTCCTAGTACTACTGCATCGTAGTATAACTTTCTGCATCCTGACAAGTCATTTGTCATAGCTGCCAAACTTGGAAGGGAAATAGCTATGTTTATAACAAGCTGGCTTGCAACTATGGGTGTCAATGGTCTTGCATTTCGAAGCTGTCATGCAGGTTGTCTTTCTTCTTAAAATTGTCATGTGTAGGTGTCCATCTGTGCAAGTATAACTGTTATCAACCAGCTATTTCTTCCTTATTAATACTTTGGCTGCACGATATATACATTTACAGCAAAGAGTGAGGAAATTAGGAAAGTATATCAGGTACCTAATGGCCACACCCCAAGATGGTTGATCTTATTAACTGAGAAAACGGCAAACAAAGGAGCAATATAGAGACATCAGGATGAAAATGCTTAAAGCCACTTGGAAATTATAACAGTCCTTCACTTTTACCAGTCTGGGTTTCATTTTCCAGTACAGTACAGGTAATTCTTGACTTATCACCACATATGAAAATTAGAACTGCCATTGCTAAGCAAGGTGATTGTAAGTAAATCACACCCAACCTTTTTTTCCAATGTTGTTAAGCAAATCACTGCAGTTGTTAAGTTAACCATGCAGTCGATGGGCGAATCCAGCCTCCTCCCATGAGTATGCTTGTTGGAAACTGACTGGGAAGGTTGCAACTGGAGATCACATGCCCCTGGGACTCTGTAACTGCCAGAGTCTTGATACATGCCAGTTATCAAGAGCCCACATTCTGATCATGTGACTATGGGGATGCTACAACAGTTGTAAGTGTGAGGCTCAATGTAGGTCACTTCTTTCAATGCTGTTGTAATCAGTTGCTAAACAAATGGTTGTAGGTTGAGGACTCCTTGCACCCATATCTAAAATTGTGACAAGATAGTGGTACTTAAAAGAGGGTATAAAAGTCTAAGCAGTTGTGTGTTTTAATCAGAAATGTAACAAATTACTTCCAAAATTCAAAAGCCGTCTTGGAATTCTTGATATTTATGTATCTTTGAGATGAGGAATTATGATACTCTGAACAGAAAGATGTGAATCCCATCATTTGGTTGAATATGTTATTTGTGTGATTCAATAATATTTTGAATTGTTATATTGCTTTCTCTTGCTGGGATCACCACTATTCTTTGCAGTTACTTCCCCAGGGAACAAACATGAAAAATATTCTTGTCTGATCAAAGCTAGTATCCATTACAAATAGAAGGATGCAAACATAATAATTTTTTGATCTTCTTTGAGAAGATCTCAAAACATTAAGAAGTGATTGAGATGGATAGATAATATTTCAAATAAGTAGGAGTAATTATCTTTGATTTAAATGCTACTATTGGTTTGAGATTTGGTTTACATATATGCAATGGAATGGGGTCCATATTAAACCTTTAACTCCAACGTCTTCATCAGAAGTTCATTCAAAGTATTTTTTTAAAATGTTAACAGCTCAATCTAATGTCACTTTTCTAATTCAAAAACATATTGTTTGTCAGAGTGGAAATATATTATATGCCTTTCACAAGTTTAGAAGAGGACACTGAATTTTGATGAACTGCAGATTGTCATGCCACTCAAACTGGATTTGAGCACTTCTACAAATAAATGTGTATACACACTAGCATCCAAGATTACAAGGAAGAATCAAATCATGATTTGTAACATTGGAACCGCAAACTGTAAATCAAGACACGAAATGATGTTGGACAAGGTGCCTGAAAGGGAGAGTAGACGGAGATTGAAGTAATTTCCAATCTGACAACCTATTGGTGAAGTAAACCAGTGCGTCTAGCCATCATATCCTTCACGAAAAATATATAATTATTGGTTTTTACTTCAAAAGGCTATTCTGTATGCAAATCAGCAAACACTACAATGAAAAAGACCAAACTAAGTAAATAATAATAATAATAATAATAATAATAATAATAATAATAATAATAATAATGATGATGATGATGAATCAGACATTAGGTCCAATATATATACCCACAATGATTGCTCTGAATATAAAGAGAGCAATAAAAAAAATCAGTGCAAATGGTAACACAGGCCTATTATTAAAGTTCAGGAGAAGAATTCACAATTCTACAGTGATGTTTGATTTTCTTTATCTATCTTCCATCACACTGTGAAGCTTAGAAAATATGTAATATATATATTTCTCTTCTGTATACCTGTAGGAGAAAAGAAATGAAAAAGGGAAAACACATAGGTTTATGGGAATCCATAAGAGAACATTATTTAGTTTTATAACCCTCAAGAAATTTGATTTGTAAAAGAAAAGCAATATAGCACATTGTATCATAAACTACTTTATATTTTGGGACATAACCAGTGCTATGACAGACCATCATTGAATATAATTCCAGCTTCACTGTCAGAGTGTTTTTCAGAAAGAAGTAATGCAGTGCAACCTTAAGCAAAGAGAACAGTTTTGAATACTCCCTCAGCTAATTTTGAGTCAGAATACCTAAAGTGAGAACATCACAGTGGACCCATGGTGTCTAGAAGAAAAATAAATCAAGGAAGGAATAAAGAAGGGTAAAAGCAAGGAAAATGAACCCATAAAATAAATTTAATAATACTTCCGAAATTCTCCTCTGTAAAAATCTGATTTCAGGAAGTTATAACTATTATTACAGGAAATCTATTTCAAATTGCTTATAATGATAAGAAAGGACAAATATTATAAATAGGGCAAGAGTTATTCATCATATTATCCTAAGAGAGACACTGATCCAAGAAGTGGTCAACACCTCTTGATATATCAGAGTAAATTTTGCCTGTTTTGTCTCAACAGGGAAAAATTAAAACCAGCAAAAGTTGGTTTAACTTCTGCAGTAGCCTTGTTTATTTTCTGAGGTTTCAATAACTGAAACTTAAATCATCATTACTCTCCACTGTACTCTCCTCAACTATTATATCCAATTCTGATTCTAATATTTTAAGAATGGCAAACAAGTATGTCATCAACCATGGATAAAAGGCCTTTGGAGGGGGGGAAAAACCAGGAAGTTAGATAGGACTGCAAAATTCTAACCAAAAGAGCATTATTGTAAACCAACATATTCTGAAGTAATGTATGTTGGGGCACCTGAATCAAGATCACATCACTGGAAGTCTTCAAAAAGAGATTGGATAACCACATGTCCGGAATGATATATAAGGTCTTCTGCTTGAGCAAGGCGACTTTATATCGTTAGCAGATCTCCAAGATCCCTTCCAATCCTATTATTCTGTGTTCTATATTTTACCGCATCTTACATTCAAATGGTTTTGGCTCTAATATATGTGTGCTTAAATGTGGACCCAATCCAATCATGTATGAAGCAAAACAGGGTGGGATTCAACGTAAGAAGAAAAAAGCTGTGCTTATAAAAAGTAGCCAACTCTTTGCTCACTTCTAATCCTTCAACCTTCTGTCTCAATAATTTGTCTTCCAGATGGGAACATGTCCAATTTCAAAATCAGACAAAGGAGAAAATGCACTTTTAAATATAGAAAATGTTCAATAGAAATGGGGGGGGGGGGGGAGATCCTAAGTTAAATCTGATTTGGATACTGTTGGAGCAGATTCCAGTTAAATATAGAAATCTTCCACTATGATTCCATATAAAGAATCTTTTCCACTAGGCTAGGGTTTCATATAAAGAAACAAACAAAATGCACTGCATTTACATGATGAGCCCCAGAGGAATTATTTTGCCACTAATAACATAGTTATACCTAAGTGAGACTGAATAGCTCTCTGGAATAATTTCTTTCAAGCACATGACAACAGTACACATAATCCACTTAACAATTCATCACAAGTCTTCTGAGACTAACAGAACAGTATCCCTAACTATCCAAAAAAAAGCTGTTAATAAGACATCTCAGTAAAATAAAAGAATAATGGCATTCACAAATATTAACTTTAAAAAATATGAATTCCAAACACAATTTTCAACAGAAGGTGGTAAAAAGAACAGCACGTTTGATTATGATATGTTACAGAGCCCCAAAGACTTAATATGAAAAATCTATAAACCTGATTGTCTACAGTAGCATTATAGGATTCACAAAACACTTCTGATATCTTGGTTTAAGGGACAACCAACTAGGCTACTGTTATGCCCAAATAATACAAAACAATACAAACAGCAGGATAATTTCTCCAATCTCTCTCTCTCTCTCTCTTTCTGAAAGGAAGCCTATATCACAATTTAAAATGATACAAAGTCAGGAAAGAGTTCAAACTTTTCCTAAGTGTGAGAAGCACAAAGGCAGCTGGTTTGCAAGAGAACTTTCACATCTGTTCTCAGGACAGACAGAAATCAGAAACAAAATAACAGTCCCAAGCATCTGTATCATGACATAATATCCCTGGGACATTAGCCGCTGAGTGGCAGTGAATTACAACTACCACTCTATCTTTTACTGATAGTAAGCAGGAGAGAAGACGGCCTCCTATTAATGTTTAATCAAGTATGTGCGTGCAAGAGATGCAGCTGGGCAGATTCATAAGATGCTTTTTTGCTACACCATTCAGCAGAACCATGGTCATTTGTCACCCAAAGCTCAACAGTAACTACAGGCATTTTCTATTTTTAATATAGGGCTCCCATCTGTTGGAAGACAACACATATCATAACTCTCTCCCTTTGCAAAGGGCAAAACAAAAGACTTCGCTTCCAATTCTGAGACCCATGCAATCAACATTAGGATTTTTCAAAGAAAACTTACAACTTCACTCCTTTAAAAGGCTTTTTACAATTATGTCAAATCTAATATTTGTGATACAAAAGGAGGTTCCCTTACATTTATACATATCAACTGTAATTCATCTAAATCATCGTGTGTTTAGACTTTTGTTTAAATCTCACCCAGTTGCTTTTTTTGCTGTGTTTATTATAGGTTACAAACAGATTATTTAGCATTCTAGGATAACAGCCAAACACTAGGAAAGCCCAACAATTCAATGATAAGCAGAATCATTCAAAACAAAAAGGTGATGCAAACAGATTGCTATAGCTTTGGAACAGTTAAATATGGGATTCTATCAATCAATGTTGTCTGAGTACATCACACATATCCTAAACATATGTGAATGTGTGTATAAGCGTGTGTATGTGTTAGGACGTCATCCTCAGCATTTCCAAATAAAGGAGAAAGCATGCCTCTTCTACCATCTACACATTATTTCCACCAGGTTTTATTAAATTCAGTCTATAAAACATGACAGCCTGCAGTTGAGAGCAATTTGAAAGGCATATCAACCACTTAAGGAGTCAAAAGTGATAGTGGGAGAATAGCTTGTCCACAAATGGGTGGAGGAAAACACAGGTTTTGCAAAACGCACAGCCTTCTCCAGCAGGGAGATTCTAAAACACATTTTGGATGCAAGATTTTTCTTTGGGGGGGGGTGACAAACCTATTTCTGCAGGCAAGAGACAGTTAACTAAGAAGGGCTGCTGGACTACTGGATTGCAGAAGAGGTGGGGGGGGGGGGTGAAGAGACACAGTGAAAAGCACAATGGCTCTTAATACAAAAGGCCAGCCTTTTCTTCCTCCCAGCCTCTCCATTTTACCTTAGCTGCAATACAGCCTCATTCCAACGATGTAAAAACAGAGCATAACGGAAGAAAATGGTTTAACTAACCAGAAACAATAAACAGAACGTAGAAAGCTGGGGGAGGGGAGGGGAGGGGGGGAGGGATTTTCACTGCTGCCTACAAGTATATAATTTAAATATTCCTACCTCTTCACTATTCCATTTGGATGTGGGGGGGAAAAAACCAGTAATGTCAGCCATCCAGCAGCACATTATTCTGTTTCTTCACCTTTGCATGAAGCTGTAGTAGCATTGCCTCTGAAAGGACTGTGAGCATCTCAGCAAGAGCCAACATAGTAGAATAATCACATGAAAAACATGGCTGGCTGGTGCATCGACAGATGCAAACAAGAACTTACTGACTGAGGCTTATTTCTAGCCTTGCACGGTCTCCCCCCCCCCCTTTTCTTTAATGAGAGCCAGGTCTCCCTTTATTAACCTGGCAAAGCAACTCGAGTCGGCTGGAAAGGCTTGGCCAATATAATTGGAATTTTTTTTTCCTCTCTCTCTCCCTCCCTCCCGCCCTCCTCAGCACCGCTTCATTCATTCATTCATTCGCTTGCTCAATTCATTCCATCATTCCTCTCTCCATCAATCAAATAAAACCCAACAAAGATATTATCCGAAAGAGAACGGAAGATCCTTTTACCTGATTCAGCGCAACTTCATGTGTGAGAATCAGAGGGAGGGAGGGTGAAGAGAGAAGTGGAGATTCTGGAGCTAATGTAGAGGAAAAGAGGTCTGTTGAGATTCCACCCACCCCCCTTTTATTTTATTGCAGTCCACAGTCTCATCTACATGCATCAGAGCAAGCAGTTACTACTAGCAGCTGCTTCTTTTTATTAAGCCCACAGGCACAGAAAATTAGTCCCCTGCCCAGTTATCCAATTCAGTTCAGTGCGAGCTATTCAGCCACCAAAATCTTGCAGGAGGCCAGTCCCTTCTGTCCCCCCTGGCCAGCCCCCCCACCCCCCAATCTCCACATGGCCTTTGGATAAACAAGAGTTTCGCATCGCCCACCGAGCAAATCACATGACCCTGGCAATCAGCAGCAAGAGAGAGAGAAAGAGAAAGGCTGGCTGGACGTTGGGTTGAGAGCTGAAGGCCCTGCCTCTTCCCTCGGATGCCTTGCAACTTATTTCACCTTCCTAAAATGCCTAACTCTTGGACGTAAGAATCAGCAAGTTCAACAGAGATCAGCACTTTAAAAGAAAGGAAGGCGGAACAAGAGGCACATGCCCCTTGTCTGAGAAGGTCTCGATAAAGACAATGGGTATTTCATACTTTGCAATTCTTAATTGAAATGGTACTTGTGCCCAGTCTCAAATATAGTCTGCAATTGCATCAACATCATCATCATCCTGTCTCCCCCTCCCCACCTCCCAATTAAAATCCTACATCTGTTCAGTCACGCCATGCATTTGATGAAGTGAGCTGTGGCACACCAAAGCCTATGCCTTTAATGAAATTCAGTCTGATATATTCTGAATTTATATTCTAAGAATGCTAGGTAGAGATATGTGAATTGGCTGAACCCAATCTCTGATCAGCCCTTCAAGGGGATGCATGCCCGTTTTAAAGTACTGAGTATAAAACATCAGCCACTTCTCTTTCTGTCACCCTCTCTACATGTAAGCAAATACCAAAAAAATTCTGTCTGAATTAGAAGAGCTATTAAATTAAGTGGAAACAAGATTCATTGTGAGATTTTAAAACCCATTAACCATTAACTGTTTTCTGGGTTTTGTTTTGTTTTAGTTTAGTTGCTATTTAACTTGCCTTAGAAGTCAATCCTAGACAAGCTCATGCAGAATAAATAATACAAAGTGCACATCTGTTTGGAAACAAAAACATGTAGTGGGGAGAGGAGGACAAACCCAAGATAGGGTTACTTGCTGGAGAGTTGAAATATAGGAAGTTGCTTTATGCCAGCTAACTCTATTGATCTATACGGGCCAATGATGTCTACTCTGACAAATAGCTACTGTTCAGACTCTCGGGAAGTAATCACTCAGGGCTGTTTACCTGATTTATTGACTGAATTTATATCCCATTTGCCACTAAAAATAGCATTCAAGACAATCCTTTTAACCTAATTATTTTCACTGGGATATCGTACAATGAAAACATACTGGAGATGCTCCATAAACAAAAATACACAAGAGTCCCTAACTAGAAAAGCAAAACTTAATTAAAAAATTATGACGAACTTATCTTGAAGATCATATGCCCAACTTTCCATAAATCAGCAAGGAAAAGTGATGGCCAACAAGACAGCTTCAGGAGTACACTGTATATACTGTTTGCAGAGTAAAAGTATATCAAATTTGTTGAGATAAGATCCATTTACAGTCCTCATAATTTCAGTAAAAGTACTGATAAGTGAAATCTAGGGGGGGGAAGAATACAATACAATATAATAGCAGAGTTGGAAGGGACCTTGGAGGTCTTCTAGTCCAACCCCCTGCCTAGGCACGAAACCCTATACCGTTTCAGACAAATGGCTATCCAACATCTTCTTAAAGAATTCCAGTGTTGGGGCATTCACAACTTCTGGAGGCAAGCTGTTCCACTGATTTATTGTTCTAACTGACAGGAAATTTCTCCTCAGTTCTAAGTTGCTTCTCTCCTTGATTAGTTTCTACCCATTACTTCTTGAGCAATGAGAATAGTTTGACTCCCTCTTCTTTGTGGCAACCCCTGAGATATTGGAACACTGCTATCATGTCTCCCCTAGTCCTTCTTTCTATTAAACTAGACATACCCAGTTCCTGCAACCGTTCTTCACATGTTTTAGTTTCCAGTCCCCTAATCATCTTTGTTGCTCCTCTCTGCACTCTTTCTAGAGTCTCCACATCTTTTCTACGGCGTGGTGACCAGAACTGAATGCAGTATTCCAAGTGTGGTCTTACCAAGGAATTATAAAGTGGTATTAACACTTCACGTGATCTTGATTCTATCCCTCTGTTTATGCAGCCTAGAACTGTGTTGGCTTTTTTGGCAGCTGCTGCACACTGCTGGCTCATATTTAAATGGTTGTCCACTAGGACTCCAAGATCCCTTCCACAGTTACTACTATTGAGCAAGGTACCACCTATACTGTACCTGTGCATTCCATTTTTGTTGCCTAAATGTAGAACCTTACTCTTTTCACCATTGAATTTCATTTTATTAGATAGTGCCCAATTTTCAAGTTTGTCAAGATCCTTCTGTATCTTTAGCCTATCTTCTGGAGTGTTGGCTATTCCTGCCAGCTTAGTGTCATCTGCAAATTTGATGAGTTCCCAATTTATTCCCTCATCCAAATCATTGATGAAGATGTTGAAGAGTACTGGGCCCAAAACAGAGCCTTGGGGTACTCCACTGCATACCTCCCTCCATAGTTCCATTGAGGACTACATGTTGAGTGCAGTTGGTCAGCCAGTTACGAATGCATCTGGTGGTGATGCTGTCCAACCCACATTCTTCTACTTTATCTATCTAGTAGTAGGTTATGGTCTACCTTATCAAATGCCTCACTGAAGTCCAAGTAAACTATATCGACGGCATTCCTCTGGTCCACTAATTTGGTTACTTTGTCAAAGAATGCAATAAGATTAGTCTGGCATGATCTGTTTTTGACAAACCCATGTTGGCTTTTGGCTATTACTTTGTTTGCTTCTAGGTGTTCGCTAATTCGTTGCTTGATTATCTTTTCCAGAATCTTTCCTGGTATTGAGGTCAGGCTGATAGGTCTGTAGTTTCCTGGATCTGTTTTTTCCCCCTTTTTTGAAGATGGGAACCACATCAGCTCTTTTCCAGTCCTAGTTCCCCAGTGCTCCAGGACCTCTGAAAGATATAGTTCAGTGGTTCTGAGATCTCGTCTGCCAGTTCCTTCAGGACCCTGGGGTGTAATCCATCCGGTCCTGGTGATTTGAACTCGTCTAGGGTAGACAGATGCTCACTTACCATTTTCTTCCCTATTTCAACTTGTGTTCCTAATCTGATTTTTGTGGTGCTGTTTTTGGTAGGTTGGACTGTTTTATCCCTTTGTGTAAAGACAGATACAAAACATGAGTTAAATAGTTCTGCTTTCTCCCTGTTGCTTGTCACCTTCTTGTCACTTTCTCCCATCAATGGACCAATTGTTTCCTTAACTTTTTTCTTGTTTTTAACATGTTGGAAGAAGCTTTTTTTAATTATTTTTTACTTTTGTGTCAAGCCTTTCTTCATTGTGAGCCTTAGCTTTCCTTACTTCATCTTTATAGGCTCGGGCTATTTGCTGATATTCTGCCTGAGGAACTTGCAACATAATGCTAAATTTCCAGAAGTGGTAAAAAAGTAGGTTCATGGAGAATGTATGAAAATGAAAGCAAAGGAGTCCGTAACAGGCTTCCACAATATAGATATACTAAACCATAATTCCCCACTACACTGCAAATTCACCAAAGCAGAGATGTTGACTAAATAGATAGGACAATGGTAGGTTACCACAAGGAATTTCTGAAACAAGAATATATGGATATGTATATTACAAGATGTTACAAGCATAATAATAAATATTTTTCGCCATGAGTAAGGAGTGAAGAAAATGCACTCTACTGGGAAGTGACCAGAAGTAACAATACCAAACTCCAAAAACCTACAATATTTTAAAAAAATATCTTTAGAAAATGACTTCCTCTGCCCATGGTTTCAATAATCATTAATATCCATCATGAACAACTAATATACTATTAGATTAGTTCCTCTTAGAAATAAACTGCTTTCCCGAAAGACCTAAAGATAATTGAATCAATAATATGCCTTTGATAAGGTGGTCCAACATTCATATTAAGCGTTTAGTCCAAGGATCAGCTTGTTCCATGAAAAATACTTTTAGTTTGACTTCTGAGTTGAATATGCAAATGGATAATGCATGTAAGAAACTTTAAAACATGTTCATTAATTCATTAATTCACTTATACATTCATTTAACTAAGACTTCTATGTTACTATAACCAATCAGTAGCTTACCATCCTACCATAATAGAACAAGATAAATAGCCAAAACAGGCAAATAATAAATGACAATACATAATATATTCCAATGATAAGGAATCAACATTTATAATCATATTCTCCTGTACCAAAGAAATCACTTGCAAATTATTTTCCCTTCAAATGCCGATTGAAATAACCAAGTTTTTATTGTTTTCCTAAATTCCATTAATATTGGAACAAGTTGAATCTCTATATGGGTGTTCTTCCAGAGAAGTGGGACAGTGATAAAAAGGTTTCATCTTCGAGAAGTTTGTAGAGTCATTTCTGAAGACAAGGAATCTAAAGGAAGCCCAGTCTTCTCAATCTAATTGGGTGGGCAGAAACTATTTAGATCATTTCAGCTTTCAGGAAATCTGAGTTTACTTCATTCTGGTGAAGTTCTCAAATATTTATCTTCTCAACTATGCAGTTTATTTAGATAAAAGACAGGAGAGTCGTTGTAGTGTTACAGTAAAGAAACTTTGGGTGTGATTTTGAGCTACTCTCCCACAGCCCCGCTTACTTCACTAATTTTTTGTGGTGGTGATAAAAAGAAGGGAAATCCCTGCCTTGAAATAAACTTCAACTTTTAAGAATGTTAAAAAAAACCAACTCCATAATATTAAACAGTACACGGAGAATAGCTTTTGGTGTCTAATTTAGTGGAAATGCAGTAGATCATTTTTCATTGGGAAAAATCCAAATAAATGACTAAGCACTACTGAATGATCACTCTTCAATGAATTATTATTATTATACGATTGTATCACAGCGGCCAGTTGCTTCGCCGGATTTGGCATTGATTACTAGTCGGCCCCTAGACCCAGGGGCCTAGGACGTCATAACGTATTTTCGTAATATACGTGCAGATGCAAGCAGTGCAGCTTTTTGCATTTGACATGGTGATTTTGTCAAGTTTTAACTGTTTTAAATGTAATTCCAGTGCTTTTGGAATAGCACCCAGTGTGCCGATTACCACTGGAATTACCACTGCTGGTTTGTGCCATAATTGTTGAATTTCAATTTTTAAGTCCTGGTATTTCGTGATTATTTCTTCTTCTTCTTCTTCTTCTTCTTCTTCTTCTTCTTCTTCTTCTTCTTCTTCTTCTTCTTCTTCTTCTTCTTCTTCTTCTTCTTCTTCTTCTTCTTCTTCTTCTTCTTCTTCTTCTTCATCATCATCATCATCATCATCATCATCATCATCATTATTAAAACATGCAATTCTTCATTCTGGTGCTTAGACAACAATCTTGATATTTGATGACCAGTGTCTGTTCTTCAGATTGTTATCCCTGACACCCAGAAAAGAAATATGTTGCTCTCATTTTAACTTTAAAACAATTAAATATCCCTTGCTTAAAAACTATACTAAAAGTATAGCAGCATTTATTAATAATGCTCAGTATTTAATTAACAAATATATTGACCCCGTTCAGATACATTGATACTTGAAGTATCATAATACTTTATGAGCATATCTAAATGGCTTCCATAAAGGCCCTTACTTAGAATCTGGAAGCTTAATATGTGACTTTTCTCTCATTTCCAATGTATTAGAATAGAATAACAGAATTGGAAGTGATCTTGGAGGTCTTCTAGTCCAACCCCCTGCTCAAGCAGGAAACCCTACACTACTTAAGACAAAATGGCTATCCAACATCTTAAATACTTCCAGTGTTGGAGCATTCACTACTTCTGGAGGCAAGTTGTTCCACTGACCAATTGTTCTAACTGTCAGGAAATTTCTCCTTAGTTCTAAGTTCCTTTTCTCCTTGATTAGTTTCCACCCATTGCTTCTTGTTCTACCCTCAGGTGCTTTGGAGAATAGATTGACTCCCTCTTCTTTGTGGCAGCCCCTGAGATATTGGAAGACTGCTATCATGTCTCACCTAGTCCTTCTTTTTATTAAACTATTTTACAGTCTAGTGATGGTACAAATAAACATTCTTGTGAGAAGCGTATTTCAAGTCTCCAAGGAATTGGTTCCATTATCCATGATCCCAAAGATGCTTTTTCAAAAGCCAACTGGATTTTATTTAGAAAAAACAAAATCCAGTTGCCTTTTGAAAAAGCATCTTTGGGACAATCATGACATGGATAACTGAAGGTGACAAGCAACCATAGATATTGACGTGATCCTGTTAGGATTTTTTTCTGTAATATTCTACTAGAATTTGCTTTCTGTTAATTTCAGGTGCTATATTCTGCAAGGCTAAAGAATAGGTCATAACCCTCTTCTACCAGTGATACCAATTTTCATTATTTCAAAACTGTTATATTTTTCCCCGGCCCATCTTCTCTTTCTTAGACTATTCATACCCAATTCCTATGTATTTCTTCTTGCCGCATGTCATTTCCTGGTCCTGTGATCATCCTGGTTTCTGTTTTCTGAATACATTTCAATTTGTCTTCTTATACCAGAACACCACTTGAA